>NC_080107.1:46642991-46949063 GCF_950005125.1 Chionomys nivalis
CTGAAGAGGTATAGCGGGCAGAATGAGCCCGTGTGTCTTGAGATGGCTCATCACAATAGAAGCCACTGGCTCAAGACCCATGTCCTTTTGGTACTGAGATACCTGGATTCCTCCAGTGTGAATGAAACCTTTCAGGGCTCTACAAAACTCTCAGGACCTTTTTTTTTTTTTTAAGGTAGTGTGTATCGTGTATCCCAGGCTGGCCTCCCAAGTCATTCTGTGTGTAGCTAAGGGTGACCTTGAACTTGATTCTCCTGCCTCCACTTCCAATGTTGAGATCAAAGGAGTGTGCCATTATGCCCTTTTATTAATTCGTTCATTTCTTTGTTTTTAAGAGAAGCAAGCCAGGCATGCTAGTGCACACCTTTACTCCTAGCACTCTGGAGGCAGAGGCAGGCAGCTCTCTGAGTTCAAGGCCAGCCTGGTCTACAGAGCAAGTTCTAGTTCTAGGATGGCCAGGGCTACACAGGGAAACCCTGTCTGAAAATATGGCCAAAAAAAGAAAAAAAGAAAAGAAAAAAAGAAAGAGAAGAAAGAGCAGCCCGAGGATCACAGGCTAGTGTCTACAGAGCACTGACTTATTTCCCTGATTTCCCTGAGTGCTCTTTGCCTCCACTTGGAATGAGAAAATGGGCAAACAGTAGTCCCTAGGTACACTGAGTCCTCCGTGAATGTTTGTGAGCAATAGATGAGAGGGCTCTTAAGAGTTGCCATAGTTGGAATCCTTCATGTGTAGCCTATTAGGACCCAGGCATTTCTCACATTCAAACTAAACATAGGGAAAATTTTTCCGTTGACATTAGTTTGCGAGTTTACCCTACTAGCCTCTAGTGGTCCTACGAGACCTTTAAACAAACAAACAAAAAACTTCATTTTTACATTTTACATATTTTGTGTGAATCTAGGCATGCCTGCCACTGCGCACATGTGGAGGTTAGAGGTCACTAGTGGGAGTCAGTTCTCTCCTTCACCACGTGGGTCCATGGAATTCAATTCTGGTCACCAGGTTCCACCTACCCCACCTGACACTACCCCGCCTTTTGCTTTGTGAGACAGCGTCTCTGCACATAGTCCTGGCTGGTCTGGAACTCAGAGATCCGCTTGCCTCTATCTACTCGGACTGCCTCCCATTTTTCGGATGAGAAAGCTAAGGTTTCCCGGGGCCATGTCACCAAGTCCTCCCAGGTTGGGTCCTGGTTCAATGTAACTGCTATTAGACCACAGTCACGGCCAGCGGCGCCCTCGGGGCTGTGTGGCCCCCTATATTCAAGGGAGTGAGTACACGGGGACCCGGAGCAGCCGGCGTGGGTGCTAATCGGGCTGCTCTCTTTCCCTCCCCTGCGCCGTGGGTCCCGCGTTCCGCCCGCGCTGCCAGAGGACTTCCACCCGGCGGACTCCGCGACCGGCACCGCGGGCCGCATGCGCTGCGTCATCTGCCACCGAGGTTTCAACTCCCGCAGCAACCTGCGCTCGCACATGCGCATCCACACGCTGGACAAGCCCTTCGTGTGCCGCTTCTGCAACCGCCGCTTCAGCCAGTCGTCCACGCTGCGCAACCACGTGCGCCTGCACACGGGCGAGCGCCCCTATAAGTGCCAGGTGTGCCAGAGCGCCTACTCGCAGCTGGCCGGCCTGCGCGCGCACCAGAAGAGCGCGCGCCACCGGCCGCCCAGCGCCGCGCTGCAGGCACACTCGCCCGCACTGCCCGCGCCCCACGCGCACGCGCCCGCGCTCGCCGCCGCCGCAGCAGCAGCCGCGGCGCACCACCTACCGGCCATGGTGCTGTGAGCGCCGCGCACGCGCCCCACGCGCACGCGCCTCCCCGCCGCCGCTGCGGTGGACCTGACCCCCGCGTCGGGCGCCGCCGAGGCGCCTGCTACCCGGAACCCACTTCTGATACATCTCGCAGAGGAAAAAGCCGAGGGGCGACGTCCTCTGGCCAGGCCACCCATCTGGTGTGGCTGCCCTGTGGCCTCTTCTTGGGAGCAGGTCCACACGTCCGGTCCCAACCCGGAGTCTCCCTCCTGCAGAACCGCGCCCCCACGCGAACATCTCTCTCGTGGATGACAGGAGAGGGACAGACGATCTCCAAAGAGAGCTTAGTACTTGGGAGTGGAAGGGAAAGCCACCTCCTTGCTCCGGGGTGGGCCATGCCCATCTCTGCCCCCTTGGAATGGTGTCTTGATGTGTCGCGAGGAGAGAGAACTTCGGTGACATTTGGCAGCGATTTGGGCTGAAAGGCTAGATTAGCACAAACCCGGAGAGACCTGCTCGTCCTGGTCCCTGCTTTCTCCATCAGGCTTCTTTCCCCAGCACCCGGCTCCCAGGGAAGGACAGGACGCCAATACGCTCTGAAGTGTGCTGGGCAAATTGAGAGTGAAGACACAAAGAACATTCACCATAGCCCCTGGGCAAGACCCTGTCCCTTTTGGAGCCTCAGTTTCCCCATCTGTAGAACGCGGGAGTTAGACCAGGTAGACCCCTCTTAAGCTGTGCTGTCTTCGAGCTTAGGAATGGAGAGGCACCCTCAACTCCACCCTATTAAGCATCCAAACAAGAGAATGATCGACCGTACAGGGCCGTCTGAAGCCGAGGTTGGCTTCTCTGTCTAGAAAGCCCTCTATGGCACTCGGATGCCCGGGGTTCGTCCCCATATGCCCACACTGCCACACGCCCCTGTCCAAGCCTTTGCCTGCTCGGACCGTGGGCGCCCTCTGGTGTCATCTCAAACCTTGTCATTTACCAGAATCATTCCTCCCATCCCCCCCCCCCCACACCTTCCGCACACCGGGGCGTTTGTAAAATTAAAAACAAAACACAAAACTATAATAATATTAACAAAAGTATAAAATGTATAGAGTTTTCAAAAAAGTGTGTTCTACTCCCAGAAAATGGTCACTTTAACTTTGTAAATGTTTATCTAAGATGATATTTACGAAACTGTGATATATATTATTTGATTGTATATGTACAACTGTAAATACATTTGTACTTCTCTTGTATTCTAAAATAAAAATTACTTGGAACATGTATCATTTGGCCCCTGAATGGGTGCACACCTCTGAGACTTTTTTGGAAACACAGAGAGTGGGGAAAGGATGGAAATGGCTGTAGTAACTGTTCCTCTAGTGCTAAGATCCACCGCTGTGCCCTCTGTAAGGAAAATCCGGTCCCTAAGAGAAGCCACGGTGCCGAGCGTATGGAACCCAGAAGGAGCAGGAGAGAATTCTCGTGGTTTAGCTGGCTACAGTACAGGTTCCCTAAGGTATAATTTACTCACCTATACTTGGAAGTTTTTGTTCTCATGACCAACTTGGAGAGGTTTCAGGAGGCGGGGGCGGGGAGGGGGTACCAGGATCACCAAGCAATTCACCACACCCATTTCCAGGCTCAGTGTCCTATACTGGGACAGTAGAAACAAAAGCAACTTAAAGAAGACTATTTATCTCGGTAGAAGGTATACTACACAAAGGCGGGGAAGTTAAAACAGCAGGAGCCTCAAGCAGCTGGTCACATCCAGAAGGGAGCAAAGAATGAAGGCGTTGTTGCTTGGCCCCTTCCTCCATCCAGGATCTGGGTCAGGGAGCAGCCCCATCCGCAGGAAGCTGGTTCTTCTGCCTCCGTTAATGCTCATAGTGATACCCCCACAGGCATGCTCAGCTGCCCTTCTCCCAGGTGATTCTGGATCATGTCAAGTTGACAGCACTAACATACCTTAATGAAGGCCACAGAGCAGGAAGGTGCCAGAACGAGACTTCCCAGAAATCTTTAAACAGCAAGCTGTTTCGCTCTCTGTAGGTACCGCTGTTGGGCTCCAGAACCCACCTGGTGGCAATGTACTGTAGTTGCAGCCACAGGCGCCTCAGGCCTGGGCACAGGCTAGACTGCTTTTGCAGAGGTGTGAAACGGCCTGGCCACTGGGATGCAAAGGTAAAGGAATGTGGAGTTTGTGCACCAGGTGGAGGTCTGCACGGAAATGCTTCACACCTTACACTCCCAGCAGAAACCTCCAGCCCCTTTCTCCAAGAGCACAACCCCCTACAAAGGCGTGCAAATTTGTCTGTGAACTAGTCCCATGGTTAGACACTCGAACCTGTGCATCCTGAGAGTGTTCCCCACACACTGATGAGCTGGGTCCCCTCCCCCCTTTCCAAGTGTCCTTTTAGTTGATGTCCATGTGAACCATGTGCCGGTGTCATTCAGCCAAGGAGCAGCAAGGCAGGGTTTCAGCTCAGGTGTCTGACCTCAAAGGTCATGATCCTGACGGTCAGGCCACAGAATAACGGTCAACTTGCGAATTCAGTCCAAAGGGCTTAGTTCACATCCCACAAGGACACAATGTACTTTGACTTTGTATTGATTTTGACCTCTGGTTTTTGTGGGTTTTGTGCCCATCCCCCTCCGGGCTTCAGAGAGCATCATTGACCTTTCTCCCTCCAAACCCGTCCTATACTCCCCTAACTTCAGCTCTCTTGAATGGAGAACCAGAACCTGGAGTGTTTCTTGCAACTGGCCTCTTGGAATGCATCTGTTGGAGAACAGAGAAGGTTGTAGACAGAGGCTGGCATCGTTGGAACCCAGGACCTGCATGTGATTGACCAAGCACTCAGTCGCTAAATGACACCCAGCCCTACAATGTGTCTTAAAACTAGTGAAACCCATGTAATCATTCTAGTACCTGTGTAATCCCTAGGGCAATTTCTAGGTTCCGCTATGTTGCCTGTGAATGAAAACATTTTTCCTTTCTTCCCTTATAGTTGGTTTTGTTTATTTATTATTACTTACTTATTTATTTACTTACTTTGATTTTTCAAGACAGGGTTTTTCTGTGTAGCCCTGGCTGTCCTGGAACTTATCCTGTAGACCAAACTGGTTTTGAAATCACAGAGATCTGCCTACCTCTGCCTTCTGAGTGCTGGGATTAAAGGTGTGTGCCACCATGCCTGGCTAAAAGAAAGAATTTAACTGGGGGCTTGTTGACAGTTGTAGAGGTTAGTCCGTGATCGTCGTGCTGGGAAGTAGACAGGCATGGTGCCTGGAGCTGAGAGTTTTACACCCTGACCCACAGGCAGCAGGCAGAGCGAGACAATGGGCCTGGTGTGGGCTTTAAAAACCTCGAAGCTCGTCGGGTGGTGGTGGCGCACACCTTTAATCCCAGCACTCGAGAGGCAGAGGCAGGCAGATCTCTGTGAGTTTGAGGCCAGCCTGGTCTACAGGAGCTAGTTAAAGGACAGGCTCTGAAACCCTCAAAGTTTACTTTCAGTGACACACCTCTGCCAACAAGGCCACACCTCCTAATCCTTCCCAAACAGTTCATCAGCTGGGGACCAGGCACTGAAATCTAAGCCTATGGGAGGAACATTCTCATTCAGACCACCGCATGCTTCCAGAATGTTTTTATTTTTTTGGTTGTAGAATGCTTTTTACTGCTTCATTCTTTCTTTTCCTGGTTTTTGAGACAGAGTCTTCTCTATATCTCTTGCTAGTGTTAAACTCACTATGTAGCCCAGGCTGGCTTTGAACTCAAAGCAATCCCCCTGCCTCAGCTGAGGAGACTGTCACATGTCACCAAGCACTGCACGTTCTCTCTGCAGGAACCAGCTTTGATGTTAGGTAAGCCTTCCCCTCCTTTCATTTTCATAGCAACAGGACCAAGCCTCAGGGACCACACACATGGGATAACTTTAATCACTCCCAAGTTGACCCGTATTCTATTTTTTCTTGCTCAGGAATCCAGTAGCTGAGGATTCTAGACAGAGGGCAATGGTCTGAGTTTGAAACCCCACTCAGCCATTTACTAGCTGTGTGATTTGAGGCAATAAAAGAACAAGTCTATGCCTTGGGTTCCTCACATGGAACTGGGGGTGATACTTAGCTCTAAGGAGCATACTAGGTAACAACTATAAACAAACACAGTACATGGGTGTGTGCCTGGCACATAGAAGGCACTCAGCAGATACAAGGATGTCTTTGGCGGGTGAGTGGGGTTGTACCCTAGCACATTCTCCAGAAAGCATGCTTTACTCTCTCCGTCAACCCTTGCCTAGACTCTACTCTCAGATCTCGTGAACTAGAGGAGCAGATACCGAGTGAGCCTCGGAGCTGGCCTGCTGGGACACGAGTCTGTGCATGGTGGAGAAAGTTCCCGACAACAGTTGGCAAGTTGCCATGCCTGGCTACTTCCTTACGTCATGCCATCTCAAGGGAGTCTGGCTTCTTCCATGTCCCTTCAGAGCTTCACAAGCAAGAATTCCGGGAGGGTAGGGGAAGCTGCAAGGGCTGTCCTGGCTGGGCTTTTACTAACCCAGAGGCATTTCTGACATATTCCTCTAGAAAGGCAGGCCCAGGCCCAGCACATACAAGGAGAGGGACCGAAGAACTCTGAAACTGTGATGTTCATGGTCCTGCTTAAAAACACCAAGGGAAGCTAAGATGGGGGGGCTCGGGGGATGAGATGGTTCGGCAGCAACGGGTTTACATACAAGCTGACAATTTGAGTTCAGTCCCCAGGAGTCCCAAGATGGCTGGAGAGAACAGACTCCCTGGTATCATCTTCTGACCTCTACACATGTGCATGTATGAACTGAGCACAAGACCCTCAGGAGACCCTGGTGGCAGGGGAGTGGTTTCTGGTGGGTTTGGCTGGAGCATGGCTATCAGTTAAGGATCCCTATATAAGCTGCCCCTGGAACACAAGAAAGGGGGCATTCTTGCATCAAGGATGACCTGTGTCTCTGTCTGTGTGTCTTTGTGTGTTTCAATCTCCAGCCCCTTGCCTAGTTCATGAACTGTATGGTAGCGCATAGAGCACACTCGGGCATGGTGCGCTACAGTCCATGGCCCCATAGCAACCAGAGTTTGTGCTGATGTCCATGGCCCTGTTACCACAAGGGTCATTCAGATTCCGAGAGTCAGGGCCGCTACCTGGGTCATGTTGGTGTCTGAGGACTGTGCTGCAACCAGGGCCATGCCTGTCTTGGTGGCCTGTGTCTTGGTGCTCTGCACAGTCACCTGGGCCCATGATGATTGATTTCCAGACCTGGGTTGCTTCCGAGGACCATTTCTGGGTTGGTGGTTCTACTGCAGTGGGGGTCTGTGCTGAAATCTGTGGCCTATGTTGACCCTGAAGGTTGTGAGAATGCCTGTTGTCAGGTCAGTCACCTGAATCCATGTTAGTGACCTAGGCACATGCTGCAGCTGGGGCCATGCAGATATGAGTGGTCCGCGTTGCTACCTGATACCATGGTGACGTCCAGACCTGAGCTGCAGCTAAGGGCCCTGTGTGGGTCTGTGGCCTACTGCAGCCAGGGTCTGTGTTAATGTCTGAGGTTCCTGTTCCCATGGAAGACCATGCCGATGCCTGGGATCTGGGGCCATGTTAGTGTCTGAGGGCCACACTGCCACTGGGGCTGTGCCAATCTGAGTGGCCTGCACTGCCACCTGAGGCAATGGTGACATCCAGACCCAGCTGCTGTAGAGGACCATGTCTGGGTTTATGGTCCCGTAGCAGCTGTGGTCTGTGTTGCTACCAAAGGTTACATGGAAGCTCAGGGTCGGGGCCACAACCTGGCCTTGGTGTCCGGGGCCAGTGCTGCCACCAGAGCCACCCTGACCTCAGTAGCCTGAGCTTCTATCTGGAGCCAAGATGTCTGGGTTCAAATGCTGCTGAAGGCCATGTCTGGGCTTATGGTCCTGTTGCAGTGGGGGTCTGTGTTGATGTTTGTGATCCATGTCACCTCGGGGGCCCATGGGAAACATGTGTGATGGAATCGGAGGGCTATGCTGAGCTGGCCCTGCCCTTTGCTGGCCCTGGGACAGCTGGTTCTGCCCCTTACTAGACGCTGCAGCAAGAGAGTTGGCCAAAACCCTCATGGGAGAGCTGTCCCCCACCCCCATCTCTTACTACAGGCAAAGAGAGTTGACCCTGATGGCTTGGGCGGGGAGCTGGCTCCTCCTCTCCCAGCCTGAGGGGCACAACCTGACCACCCTGCCCCGTGGCCTGAACTGACCAGCTCAACTGTCACTCAGACCCACAGCTGGGCCTAAGGTTGGCCCATCTACCCCATCTAGGACGTGCTGGAGCTTGTGAAGGGACCGGTCCTATGAAACCTTCAGGAGTCCATGACTCCAGGAGGCCTCAGAATATCTGAGTGGAGATTTGGTGAGGATCTAGTGATGATGGCGTACCAGAAACCAGAGGTCTTGAACCGGACCAATGACTCATTGCAATGAACATTCGCAAAATTGATTGGACAAAAGGGTGGACTGTGTGAAACACCGCAGCTCCCAACGCCACCAGGACGAATGAAGAGGTGTTGGAGAGGAAGGAGAAGATGGAAGAGCTAAGCAGGTTTTTTGTTGCTATTATTTTGTTTTGTCTTTGTTTTTGCTTGTTTGTTTGCTTGTTTTTTTTTTTTAATTTTCCTTTGGGGGTGCTGTATGGTGAAGATATAGAGGGACTGGGATGTGAGCAGAATTGGGATGCATGATGTAAAATTCCCAAAGATTCAATAAAAAATTATGCTAAATAAATTAAAAATAATTAGCTTCAGCCAGGCATGGTGGCACATGGCGACTTTAATCCCAGCTCTCAGGAAGTAGAGGCAGGTGGATCTCTGAGTTCAAGGCCAGCCTGGTCTACAGAGTGAGTTCAAGGACAGCCAAAGCTACACAGAGAAACCCCGTCTCAACACCTTCCTCCCCCCAAAAAGATTTGGGCTCACCCATAATCCAGACACTGGTGCTGGAGGTGTAATGCAAGAGGCTCTGAAGTCTGTCCTTATGCACGATGCATAGCGGATGGTATACATGAAACAAGCTGCCAAAGCCTTAGACAAGCACCAAGCCCATCTTTGTGTGCTTGCATCCAACTGGGATAAGTCTCTGTGTGTCAAGTTAGTGGGGGACTCTGTGCTAAGTACCAAATCAGCTTCATTAAGGATGAGACAGAAGGGGCTGAGCTGACACAGCTGGATTTTATTGTTGGTGTCAAGGGAGGGTGCCCGAAGTGTTAAGCAGGAGGATGACTTAAGTTGATCTGGGTTTTGTTTGTTTTTGTTTTTGTTTTTGTTTTGAGACAGGGTTTCTCTGTGTTGCTCTGGCTGTCCTGGAACTCGCTCTGTAGACCAGGCTGGCCTCGAACTCACAGAGATCCGCCTGCCTCTGCCTCCCAAGTGCTGGGATTAAAGGTGTGCACCATTAATGCCCAGTTGATCTGGTTTTTAAAAGCTCCCTTTGCTGTTGTGTGTAGTTTGGGTAGCGTGTGTGTGTGTGTACGTATATGTGTGTGTGTGTGTACTTGTGTGTGTGTGTTGGGAGTTGACTTGGCAAAATGCTTGCCGCACAAGCATGAAGACCTGAGTTCAGATCCCCAGTACCCACATAAGAAGAGGTGTGAGGGGGCTGGAGAGATGGCTCAGGGGGCTGGAGAGATGGCTCAGAGGTTAAGGGCATTGCCTGCTCTTCCAAAGGTCCTGAGTTCAATTCCCAGCAACCACATGATGGCTCACAATCATCTGCAATGAGGTCTGGTGCCCTCTTCCGGCCTGCAGGCATACACACAGACAGAACATTGTATACATAATAAATAAATAAATATATATATATATATTAAAAAAAAAAGAAGAAGAGGTGTGAGTTGGGAAGTTCCTGTAACTCCAGTGCTGTGGAAGGAACTGACTGCAGTGATGCGCTCCAAGGATAGAAAGGCAGGGGACACTGGAGGAAAGAGCCCCTCCCATGCACATCTGGTTGAAGCCTCTTGTCAACAGAGAAGGAAGAATTCCAGGACAGTAACATCTGTTTCAGACCTTCCTCCCTTCCCAGCTATAAACCTGCAGTTTTCTAGGACTCTCACCAGAAATTCCTTTTCCAGGGCAGGGTTATGCCCTAAGTCTGCTGTGTAATCCCGGTGACTTCTGATTTCTCTTTAGCAGGTCATGATTTCATCCACAGCATCTCCAGAGCCATTCTAGAGTTTTACTTATCAAAAGAGAAAAAAAAACGGGGGGGGGGGAGATTTCCTAGCAGCCATTTGGCGTGTAACTTGAAAGCCACAAAAATGGTATACATGGCTAATGCTAAACAAACAAATCTTGATTCTACCTTGAGGGGCTCATGCCCACACCTGGGTATGTCTTACTTTCTGAGCTCATCTCTTTCTCCTAACATAATCCTTGTGCTTAAAAGTCTTTATTAAAATGACTTGATAATATCTTCAATTCTGTTTCACACTGAGTAGTTCTGAAATTATTTTCTGTGTCAAAGCTACAAACCCTTGCCTGGCCTAAGTCAAGCATCCTAAAAGATTAAGGCAGTCCTCAGGCTGCTGAGGTGAGAGTGTGGAGCTGGGTCTGTCTCCTTACTGATGTCTTTTTTTTTTTTTTTAATGTATACAATATTCTGTCTGTGTGTATGCCTGCAGGCCAGAAGAGGGCACCAGACCCCATTACAGACGGTTGTGAGCCACCATGTGGTTGCTGGAATTGAACTCAGGACCTTTGGAAGAGCAGGCAATGCTCTTAACCGCTGAGCCATCTCTCCAGCCCCTTACTGATGTCTTAAAAAACAAAATCAGGTGGAGAACAACAGAGGACAACGCCTGATGCTGACCTGCGACCTCTGTGCAGATGCACCTTCACACATGCGTGCACATACAAACATCTAAACACAAACACACTAAATATAGCAGACCTAAGCTGCCACTGAAGTCACAGACTCTGGACTGCACTTTTGCTGATGAGACGGAGGGGCACTGGCTCTGAGGCCCGACAACTGGGTGGCCGAGGGCTAGAACCTACTCTTGCAAGTCGTCCTGGGTGTATGCAAACACACACAAAAGTAAGTTGTCAGATAAAAGTAAACTAAAATAAAAACAAAACCAAGTAAAGCTTACTTAGTCCGTAAGCTTGATAATCCCACTACGCCAGATATGCGGTTGTTTTCAGGGGCCCACTGGACCCCTTGCTGTTGAAAGGGTACGTGTGGAGCAGAGAGAGCAGCTGGCTGGAAATTTAATGTCTTGAACTCTAGTCCCAGCTCTAGCTTTGTTTTGGGAACTCAGTGTCCCCAGGCAATCATTGGAAATAGCATGACTTCTTCCTAGATGAGCTGACTGAGGAGTAAGCAGCATGCTTGTGGGGGAGCACTCAGCTAGGGCAGTGAGCACTCTGCTAAGGCAGTGAGCACTCAGCTAGGGTCAGTGAGCACTCCAGCACAGGCCAGTGAGCACTCAGTACAGGGCAGTGAACACTCAGTACAGGGCAGTGAGCACTCAGCTAGTGCAGTGAGCACTCAGCTTAGGTCAGTGAACACTCAGCTAGGGCCAGTGAGCACTCAGATAGGGCAGTGAGCACTCAGCTTGGGCAGTGAGCACTGAGCACAGGGCAGTGAGCACTCAGATAGGGCAGTGAGCATGCAGCTTGGGCAGTGAGCACTGAGCACAGGGCAGTGAGCAATCAGCACAGGGCAGTAAGCACTCAGCTAGGGCCAGTGAGCACTCAGCTAGGGCAGTGAGCACTCAGCTAGGGAAGTGAGCACTCAGCAGAGGATCAGAGAGCACCTGGAAGATGTTTGGTTAATGCGAGGGATCTGGGGACAAATGGGTAGCAGATAGAATTACATGAGGTTCGCTGCCTTTGCTGTGTGAATTCTAATCCTTCCTGGGCCTCAATTTCCGTCTCTATAATTAGGTATCCGTGATGTCGTCTCATTGCCACAGTCTCTATGCCTGTGAGTACTATGACGAGGAGCAGAGGTAAGTCTTTCCCTGAAGGATCAGTTGGACCAGTGTTTTGGTCTGGGGATGCTTCCCGAGGCCTTGCAGCTTGGGTTGGGATGTCTTAAAGGATACCATCGCCCTCTTATGGCTACAGCTGACTCAACAGCTGGACTCTAGCTGGCTCCCTCCAGGAGGGGAGAAAGTGTAATTGGCTGCTGGGTGACTGTGTCATTTACTTCCTAGCAGGGTTGGCTTTCTTGATAAATGTAGTTGTGAGCATTGGTTAGGGTAAGAAATGCTGACCCTGTGGAGATTTATAAATAATTGGCCAGGTGGGTCTTCAGGAGAGAGGACCAGATTTAGTTTAATTTTCTTTAGGGTCCCCATTTGAGTGGAGAACTATGTTGCTGACTCTGTGAGGTTGAAATTCAATGTGCTGAGGTGACAGGGCATAGTGGTGCACTTTTTTTTTTTTTTTTTTTTTTTTTGGTTTTTCGAGACAGGGTTTCTCTGTGGTTTTGGAGCCTGTCCTGGAACTAGCTCTGTAGACCAGGCTGGTCTCGAACTCACAGAGATCCACCTGCCTCTGCCTCCCAAGTGCTGGGATTAAAGGCGTGCGCCACCACCGCCCGGCTGGTGCACGTTTTTAATCCCAGCAGAGGCAGAGGCAGAGGCAGGCAGTTCTCTGTGAGTTCAAGGCCAGCTTGGTTTACCAGCAAGTTTAGGCTAGGTAGGGCTACAAAGAGTGACTTTGTCTCAAAACAAACAAACAAACAGAAGACAGAGACAAATTCAGTGAACTTCAAACCTGGCAGAGCCAGGGGAAAGGGGATTAGTGAAAGGTGGGGAAAAGGCCCAGGGAAACGTCTCCGTTAAATAGGAGGCTCAGATAAAGCCACAGGAGACATAGGTCTTATCTTCCCATCATTACTGAACAGCATCCAAGAGCTCTCAGTATGTGTAAGTATAAACTCAGATCTGTGTTGTGTGCACACATGGCCTCCCTACAAAATGCACTTGCCTTGCCACATGTGGCTGGCTTTTATAACAGCCATCTCTCAAAAGAAATACTCTCACTCACTCAGAAGAGGTCCTTACTAAAGCACAGTGAGAGCCACGGGGCAATAGGCAAGGACCCAAACCAGCACCTACAGGGCAGCTCTGATATAGAATACAAGGTCTACCAGGAATAGTATTCAAAGGGCTCTATGTTTTGCACACATGATGGTTTCTGTAAATCCTGCCTCCAGTCCTGATTTTTAGCCTATAAAATACTAGATTAGAGTGGTTTAGAGTTAGATGGGAAAACTCAAGGCCCATTTCTCAATCTCTAGACTTGGCCAACAATAAATAGAATGAGGTATATGGGATGGTTTGAGCAAAAACTCCTAATACTACAGTTTGGCATGTTGGTTCACACCTATAATCCCAGCACGTGGGAGGTGGTAGCGGAGGGTAAGGAGTTCAAGGACATCCTGGGTTACACAGCCAGTTTGAGATCATCCTGAGCTACAGGAGACCCTGCAGAAAACAACAACAACAACAACAACAAATGGTTCAGTGGTTAAGAGCCCTGCTTGCATTTTAGAGGACCTAGTGTTGATTCCCAGCATCCACATGTCCTTCACAGTTTTGGGGGATCTGACACACTTTTTTTGGCCTCTGGGGGCACTAGATACTCAAGTAGTATAAAGACATACATACAGGCAAAACTCTTTTTCTTTAATATTTATTTATTATGTATACAATATTCTGTTTGTGTGTTTGTCTGAAGGCCAGAAGAGTGTGCCAGACCTCTTTACAGATGGTTGTGAGCCACCATGTGGTTGCTGGGAATTGAACTCAGGACCTTTGGAAGAGCAGGCAATGCTCTTAACCACGGAGCCATCTCTCCAGCCCCCACAGGCAAAACTCTTATACACATAAAACAACAAACCAATCAGAATCGAAAACAACCACCAGCCACTAACAAAAACAACCTATTCAAACTTGTGTATCCCACCCAGCTTTTGGGAGGAGGGGGCAGGAAGATCAGTTCAGCAGGGTTATCTGAGACTACACAGAGTTTGAGGCCAGCCATGCCACACACACGGCATGTTTCTCAAAAACAAAAACAAACCCAGCATTCCAACACCGAGCCAAATCGTCGTACTCCATGACAACGTGAGAATTCATTATTCCACATGCGCTTCCTTGCCAATAGTAAATATGGCATCTCGGCGCCCTCCTCTCTCCCTCTGTTTAATAGTTGCCAATAGTCAACATGGCCGCCACACCATGCATTCCTATTGGTTGCTACTCTGGAGGTGGGCGGGAGTTTTTGCGTTGAGAGTAGAGCTACGCCTGCGTAAGTCATTGGCGCCAAGATGGCGATGGAAATGAGGCTTCCAAAGGCTCGCAAACCTCTCAGTGAGAGCCTGGGCCGCGACTCTAAGAAACATTTGGTGGTACCGGGGGATACGATCACCACGGACACAGGATTCATGCGGTACGTGAGGATTTGGGGGGCCCAAGACCTCAGGAGGCGGCTACATAGCTCTCTGCACGTGGTCTATTGCCCCGGAACCCAGGCCTCCTGTCCTCTTGTGTCTAAGTTACCGAAGTATCTGGGGCACGTCCTACCATCCGCATTAGCCTCCTCCTTTCCGAGCCTTGTGCTTCTGACTCCCTTAATCTTGGGTGACCCTCTCTCAGCCCGAGTCCCTTCTTTGACCTATGGTACCCGAAACTTTTGGGTCCTCAGCCTGAAAGAAGTTTTGGAGCCTTCGTTGGGAGGGAGAACTGGGGAGGGCTGTAAGCAGGACCTTACAGCACTCTGAAGGGACAGTGGGCATTGCTGGCTTGGTCACCTCCCTCAGTGTCTCCTCAGCGAGAAGCCCTGTTTTGAAGCAGTGATTTGGGGTGGGGGTGGGTTTAAGCCAACACACCGACCGTGCTAGATGCACCCAAGTGTGCAAACTTAACTCGTAAAGGCAGGCATCTTCTGGCGGTTTGGGCAGGCTGTGGAGCCGGACAGCTGTCGTCGTTATTGTTAACGTTATTGCTAAGGTCGGTATCCTCACCCTGAAGACAGCGCTGGCAACAGTAATGGATAAGGTAGTGAGGGTTATGTGAACTGAAGAGTAGGGCAGAAAAGCAGAGTGCACCATCGTGTTACCACCAAAGGTGATTCTGTGTTCCGTAGCCAGGCTCTCCCTCCTGCGGTGCTCTGTCTCTGTGTGTCTGTCTCTCTGAGACAGGGTCTCACTATAATAACACTGGCTGTCCTGGACCACTGTGTAGACCACTCTGCCTGAAGCTCAGATCCCCCTGCTTCTGGCTCCCAAGTTCTGGGTTCAAAGATGTGGTTACCACACCAGGTTCTTTCATTTTTTGGTACAAATGAGGTTAAAGCGTTAATAGCATTGCCTCTAAGCTTAAGGTTATTGGATGGTAGAACCCTTAGGATTCATTTCTTCGTACTTTCAACACATTCTGTGTGGTCGGGATACATGAGTGCAAACCTGTGCCCTGGTAGAGTTTACACTCTAGCAAGGAGACTTAAGCAGGCCTGGCCATCAGAAAACTGTTAACTGCAGTGGCTGCGGGCGAGCAGGGTCGGAGGAGCAGCAGCTGAGGCAGCAGTGGGGAGGGCTCCTGTGTTGTCTGGGATACTGGAGGTAGGTTGTTGGAAAGTGGCATCTGAGCTGACCTCTTTAGGATGAAGGAGATGGTCCATGTGGCTGTCTGAGGAGCGTGCATCGGGCTCAGGGTAGGAGGAGCCTGTTAGGTTCTTCCAGATGGAAGAGGTCACCTCCAGTGTAACGTGGCTTCCTTTCTTTGTGGTCTTGTCCTTCAACAGGGGCCATGGAACGTACATGGGGGAAGAGAAGCTCATTGCGTCTGTGGCCGGCTCGGTGGAGAGGGTGAACAAGCTGATCTGTGTGAAAGCCTTGAAAACCAGGTGAGGACAGAGGTGTGGATCTCTTTCTTGGAGCATCTGGGCTGTACGCAGGTCTCTTCATCTCCCCACAATCCACAGTCTGTCCTGTTAAAGGCCTGTTATGTTGAATTCAGCTGTTTTTCATAGCTAGCTTCAGCTGCCAACTTGACACAAATCTAGAGTTACCTGGTAAGCAGGAACCTAAACTGAAGATTTGACACTATCAGATTAGCTTATGGGTATGTTTTATGGGAGGGTCCAGTCTGTTCCTGAGCAGGTGGGCCTGGGGAAGGGACTGGACAGAAGAAAGCTGTGGATCTGGCCTATGTCTTAATCAGCTTGCTGTAGCTGCTGTGGGGACGTTGGAGGGGGATAGGGAGCTAGACTAGGGAACTGTACTTACCTAACAAAATAACAAAGTTACGGCAGTTCGCACAAGGGTAGCAGCACAGCCCTGGGGAGCAGTGGCTAGGTCTTCTGTGTACTTTGTTTTTGTGTAATGGGTGTCTTTACGTGAAAGGGTGTTGGACTTTGGGGTTTTCTCTCTGTAGGAACGTTGTTCACTTGCAGTAACTGATGTGTTAAGGATAGTTAACAGAGGGGAGGCGGGTGGCAAGCACACTGACCTGGGTGTGAATGGAGAGAGCAGTTTGCTGTGGAAAAGGGGAAGCAGCTGCTGGCAGTCTTCACTTTGGATTTGTTGCTTTTAGAAGTGTCCATGATGCTTTTAATCCCAGCACTCAAGGAGGCAGAAGCGGGCAGATCTCTGAGTTTGAGGCCAGCCTGGTCTACAGCGTGAGTTCCAGGACAGGTTCCGGTGCTACATAGATAAACCCTGTCATGAAAAACAAAACAAATAAAAAAAACCAGAAGAAGTGCTTATGAGCCAGTTTTGCGGCCATTGATATTGGATAGCTCCGTGACCCCACCCCCTAGGAGCTGGGAGTGTGGGTGTGTCCCAGCCTTTCGCCATTAACACTCAGTGAGGGAGCTGTGAGTGGAAAGAGACCAGCCTAATGCCTGGGCTTTCGCAAAGGACACTTCCCCCTTGGGATCAGGGTGAGGGACCAGCAAAGTGCCGGCTCCAAGCAGGCACGGGGAGATGGCAGTTCGAGCCCCATGGATGGTGACCTGTTTCAGTCTCCTTTCTCCTCCAATGCCCTATTCACAGGCAAGTACTCCATGTTTCTAATTTGTCACATAATCAAAGTTAGGACTGCAATCTAAAGGAACGGTTTGCAATGAGCAATTTCTTTTTTTTTTTTTTTAAAGACTTATTAATTATGTATACAGGGTTCTTCCTGCATGTATCCCTTCAGGCCAGAAGAGGGCACCAGATCTCATTACAAATGGTTGTGAGCTGCCATGTGGTTGCTGGGAATTGAACTCAGAACCTCTGGAAGAGCAGACAGTACTCTTAACCTCTGAGCCATCTCTCCAGCCCCAACGAGCAATTTCTTTAAGGATAGCTAATGAAGCATACACAGATCGATTCGGAAGGCCCCAGGTCTAAACATTGGTTATACCTGTTTGCCAGATATGCTTAACAAAGCCCTGACTGTTGACTCAGTCTCAGACAGTGCTTGGTCTGGTCAGCGTGTTGGCTACTGGGTAACCTTTTGCTTTCTCTTGCAGGTACAATGGAGAAGTAGGAGACATTGTAGTGGGGAGAATCACAGAGGTAAAGTCGCTGTTTACAGAGTGAAGCAGGCTGGTGGCTCAGGGATGGGACTGCCATTCTGTGAAATGCCGAGTGAAAACAGTGCCCCGAGATGCTGCCCTACGTTTTCCTTACAGGTTCAGCAGAAGAGGTGGAAGGTGGAAACGAATTCTAGGCTGGACTCCGTCTTGCTGCTCTCATCCATGAACCTGCCTGGAGGGGAGCTGGTAAGTGCCTGCCTGTCCTGACACTGTCCAGGTAGCTGTAGGGCTCTTGCTCCACACAGAACTCTGCTTACACTGTTGCTGTTTGTCAGAAAGTTGGCTACCGAAGGGGAACATAGGCTTTTCTCCTGGCCTCGCAACATAGGCAGCAGCTAGTGTGTGGTAAAACCAGAAACACATGTGGAGTGCGCTCCCCAGACAGAGCTAGGGAGAGAGAGTCCTGAACCTTGGTGCTGATTTCCTGTCTTGGTGCATCGGCATCGCACAGTGAAGATGTTCATGGAGGAATTGCCTCAGCTTCCTTTCTTTTATTTTATTGCGGGGACAGAAGGTTAGGGTTGAGGCAGAGTTTCTCTGTGTAGTCCTGACTATCTTGAAACTCACTATGTAGACCAGGCTGGCCTGGAACTCACAGAGATCTGCCTGCATCTGCCTTTCTAGTGCTGAGATTAAAGGTGTGTGCCACTAAGCCCCATTTGTGCTTAGTTTTCAATAACTTGAATGACACTTGGTTATTCTAGACAGCGACAACTTTTTGTCCATATCATGGTTCAGTTCTATCATATTTCAGAGAGGCTTCCTGAACTGGGTCCTATGGAGAGTCCAGAATAAAGGAGGCAAAACTGAGTCCCTTGGAGAGCTTCTAGATGAGTGGAGGGTGGGAGATAAACTGAGCCATGTGGTGGCAGGAGAATGAAGAAACATGGGGAGTCATTGTTCACAGGAGGGTCCTGTGAGGGTGGGGATGCTGAGGTGATGGGAGGATACATGAGCAGACACGGCTTGATGGAAGTGTGGTGGGTGAGCGGGGACCAGGCTCAGTGAGCTGGAGAGGGTCTGGGTGTTAGCTCAGGAGGGTCCCTCTTGGGAGAGCTAGCGTCATCTCCCTTGTTCTCCGGCAGCTCAAGAGCTCCTGTCACAGCCCTTCACGTTAGGACACCATGGTGGGCGTCACAGGCCTCAAGCAAAAGGTGGCAGTGGAAAGCGCTTCCTGAGAGTGAGGCTTGTGTCATGTGCTCGTTGTCCTGTGTGTTTCAGAGGAGAAGGTCTGCAGAGGATGAGCTGGCCATGAGAGGCTTCTTACAGGAAGGAGACCTCATCAGTGTATCCTGCCCTATAAGGCTGCAAGCATGACCAAAGGTCTGAGTTCTGGGTCAGGTGTCCAGGGCCCCGTGGCAGCTTTGCTCTTTCTCCTTAGCTCAGAACAATACCCTGGGTGCAAGCTAGACAGACATAATTCTTTCCTTTGTTTTTAAGAAGGATAGTCCAGGCTGGCTTGGAACTCACTGTATCTCCCAGGCTAGCCTCAAGCATGGCATTGCTGTCTCTGCTTCCTGAATACTGAGATTTTAGGCATAGGCCATCATTGCTGGCTTAGCTCCAAATTTCCTTTTTTATCTTAAAAAATATTTTATTACATTCATTTATTTATGTGTGCAATCAAATCACTGCTATTCTGTGCATGTGGGTCAGAGGACAACTTGCAGGAGTTGATTCTCTTTTTCTTCCATGTGTGTCTGGGG
Source organism: Chionomys nivalis (assembly GCF_950005125.1). Taxonomy (NCBI): domain Eukaryota; kingdom Metazoa; phylum Chordata; class Mammalia; order Rodentia; family Cricetidae; genus Chionomys; species Chionomys nivalis. The sequence goes on from NC_080107.1 coordinate 46,662,040, forward strand.
GTGGAACTCGGATTGTCAGGCTGGATGCCAAGTATCCTTACCCACTAAACCATCTCCCCAGCCCTCAAGTTTTCTAAACAATATGAATATTTAGCCCAGAGAATAGAAAAGATTGTATCAAGATATTCTTGCCCAACCAAGGGGAGAGGTGAGGTCATAGTGATGTCCCCGGCGGTCATGTAAGTGAAGTCCCCAGGGTGGCTTCTTGGGGATGGAAGGGCAAGCTGGATGCAGGCAGTGACACAAGAGTGGGTTGTCGCCAAAGCTACTGTTGTTCCTTCATCACCTGGGCAGGCGGAGGTCCAGGCAGTGTTCTCAGATGGAGCTGTTTCTCTGCACACAAGGAGCCTGAAATATGGAAAGGTAAGTCAGGCTTGGGAGGCTTTCAAGTCTGAATCCTCATAGCTCCTTGGCATGACTGACCTAAAGACCTGGTGGTTAGCTGGGTCTGGTATCGGGAGCCTGTAATCCCAGCCTTCTGGAAGCTGAAGTAGATTTACAAACTGGACTCCATAATGAGATAACCTCTCTGTACAACCCCCATCTTAAAACAACAAAAAGCAACAACACAGAACCCAGTTGGTTAGGACTGATGGTTGCTGGCTGTGCTGACAGAGCCTGGTGGGAGAGGGAGTTTCTGCTACCTGTGGCAGGGCAAAGGTTGATTGATGTCCTAAGTCCTTTTCCTCCTGACGAGCCTGTTCTGGTAGATTCCCCCCCCCGCCCCCCGGATTGGGGCTGTGAGGCTCTGCTTCCTCTGGGAGATGCTCAGCCTGGTATTGAAAGGCTGGCTGCATGTCTGCAGAACTATGTCCACATGGTGGGTATTACTGTTTGCGAAGATGGATTTCTCATCTGAGCCTCTAAATGAAATTTGCCTGCTTCTGTGAGGTTCCATTATTGAGATCATTTATTTTAAAGACAACATGCTTTCTAGGACACATTAGGGTGTAGTTATTTCTTGGCTTTTCATTTCTGAGAGGAACAAAAGAGCTGTGTCCTTTAATGAAATGGCAGCTGTCACCATGTTCTTGAACATGTACTTGAAGGAGGAGGAGGTGTTGTGTGTGCTGACCTCCACAGCCTATTACTATAAACACTTCGTGGTATGTGGACCTAGAGCTGACCAGTCAAAACCAGGCTTGGGTTTGCCAACCCAGTGACCCACCTCTCATGGGTGGCATGGGAAATTGAGCTTAAGATCCAAACTAGGGTCATGGAATGGACCTGTTATGTGGCCAGTGGGAGGCTCCATGTTGGCTCTGCACACCTGCTCTGGGTTAAAAGGCAAAGAGAAGTGACACAGTATCAATGGCCACTTTCTTTTAATTAAAATGTGCATGCTGCCAAGCGGTGGTGGCACACGCCTTTAATCCCAGCAGAGGCAGGCAGACCTGAGTTCCAGGACAAGCTCTAGAGCAACAGAGAAACTCTTGTCTCAAAAAACCAAAACAGCTGGGCGGTGGTGGCGCATGCCTTTAATCCCAGCACTTGGGAGGCAGAGGCAGGCGGATCTCTGTGAGTTCGAGACCAGCCTGGTCTACAAGAGCTAGTTCCAGGACAGGCTCCAAAGCCACAGAGAAACCCTATCTCGAAAAACCAAAAAAAAAAAAAAAAAAAAAAAAACCAAAACAACAACAAAATAATGATGATAATAATAATAATAGTGCATGCCATGGTACAAGTGTGGAGGTCAGAGGATCAGAGGACATCTTGTAGGAGTTGGTTATCTCCTACTGTGTGGGTTCTGGGGATTGAACTCAGCTTGTCATGCTTGGCAGCAGGCGCCTTTACCATTATCTTACCAACCTGAATCCACCCTACCTTCTCTGGAATGTATAGCCAAGGGCCAGAAATGTGTTCTGCAAAGTACATGCTCCATGTGCACTGGGTGACAGGAAGGACAATGATGGGGTGTGTTGGGATGTGTATTCTCTAACCTACTTTACATCCATCTCACTGATTGTTTCTTGCTCTTGTTTGTGGGGGAGTGGAGTCTTACTAGGAAGCTCGGGTAGCCTGGCATTAGTGAACCTCTTACCTCAGCCTCTCAGATGCTATGCTTCACTACCTGGCTTCGGATCCATTTCCTTTTGATGCTACAGTTGTTGTTTTGTTTGTTTGTTTGTTTTGCCCTAAGACAGGATTTCTCTGTGTAGCCCTGATTGTCCTGGAACTTGCTGTGTAGACCAGGATGGCTTCAAACTCATAGAGCTCCACCTACCTGCCTTTGTCTCCCAAGTGCTGGGATTAAAGGTGTGTGCTATCATGTCTGTTTTATGGTCTGTCTCTCTAGCTAGGTCAGGGAGTTTTAGTCCAGGTCTCTCCTTCCCTGGTGAAACGACAGAAGACTCATTTCCATGACTTGCCATGTGGTGCTTCAGTGATTCTGGGTAACAATGGTTTCATCTGGATCTACCCAACACCCGAGCACAAAGATGAGGATGCTGGAGGCTTCATTGCAAACCTGGAGGTGAGTGAACATCATTGCAGCTGTTGCTTGAGAGTATTTGTGGCAGGTAGAATCTGTTTTTGTTATGTGTTGTGTGTGTGTGTGTGGGGGGGGGTTATGTGCCATGATACATGTAGAGGTCAGTGGGCAAGCTTCTGTTGATCCTTGCCTTTCTCTTCCTTGTTTGAGACAGTCTCTGCTAACTGGTCTATGAGCTTCTGAGGATTTTCTGATTGGTGTGGTAAGATTACAAACTTTTGTGCTTTGTCCAGCTTTTATGGGATTTTTTTTTTCAATATTTATTTATTAATTATGTATACAATATTCTGTCTGTATATATGTCTACAGGCCAGAAGAGGGCACCAGACCTCATTACAGATGATTGTGAGCCACCATGTGGTTGCCGGGAATTGAACTCAGGACCTTTGGAAGAGCAGGCAATGCTCCCAACCATTGAGCCATCTCTCCAGCCCTTTTATGGGATTTTTAAGGGGTCTATCTGCTGAGCCCTGCTGTGCCTTTGTGTCAGTAGTCTTGTGCTCATAACATCTAGTATGTGTTCTGATGTTGATGGAAGTTTCCTGCTTTGGAGCCGCTAGGTCTTAAATACCCAGCGTTGCTTCCCAAATTACCACACAGAGGCTTAAATTAATTATAAATGCTCAACCAGTAGCTCAGGCTTATTATTAATTAGCTTTTACATTTTAAGTTAAATCCATATTTCTTATTTACACTCTGCCATGTGGCAGTACCTTTTCTTTCTTCCCTTTTTTTTTAAATCATCAAGACAGGGTTTCTCTGTAGTTTTGGAGCCTGTCCTGGAACTAGCTCTTGTAGCCCAGGCTGGCCTTGAACTCACAGAGATCTGCCTTCCTCTACCTCCCGAGTGCTGGGATTAAAGGCGTGCGGTGGTGTGGCGGTACCTTTTCTTAGTACAGCATGCCCATCTTGCTCTCGGCATCTGCCTGGATCTCCTGACTCTGCTCTTCCCTTTCCATCATCTTTAATTTGGTTGCTCCACCTATACTTCCTGCCTGGCTACTGGCCAATCAGCATTTTAGTAAACCAATCTGAGTGACAAACCTTTACAGTGTACAAGAGGATTATTCCACAGCATTCTGAGAACTGCAGTGGTAGGTGATTTTATCACTGTAGAGCATTGCAAGTATACTCCAAAGATGCTGCAGCACTGAAGTGGTGGTGGAGGCCACTGTATCTGTGGGAGCTGCTGATGCCTGAATGCTGCTTGTGGTTTACTCCCCATCTGGACTACGGACATTTCTGTGCTTTGAATGAGTCTAATGTATTCGTGGGCACCTGATTGTCTTCTCTTCCCTGAAGAGATGACTCTGGCTGCCTTGCGCTTTGGTGGTGACGGTGGCAAAATTACAGGGTAATACCAGAGTCACTGAAGAAGCAACAGAGGGCCGGGTGTGTGTGTGTGTGTGTGTGTGTGTGTGTGTGTGTGTGTGTGTCTCAGGTGGTAAAGTACTTACCTTGTAAGCATGAGGACCTGAGTTCAAACCCCAGAAGCCATGTAAAAATGTCAGAGGTGTTGGTGCACATGTAGTCCCAGTGCTGTGGGGTGGGGTGGGGCTAAGAAGCAGGGGGATCCCTGGGGCTTGCCTGCCAGCCAGTGTACAAAAAAAATTATCCCAACAGGGTGGCATGGAGTTCTATGGTGGAAACAAATGTGATTTCTCTCTTCTCTGGCTTCTGGGACTATTTGCTTATTTGGATCCTATTTGTATTTCTTTTCCCTTCCCCTTTGTGTCCCTGTGTAGCCGGTAGCCCTTAGCGATCGAGAGGTGATCTCCCGGCTTCGGAACTGCGTAGTCTTGCTGGTAACTCAGAGAATGATGCTGTATGACACCAGCATCCTGTACTGCTACGAGGCCTCCCTTGCACATCAGGTACTCCAGCCAGACTCCCTTCCTGTGTGTGAGCTGCTCCTCTGTTTCTTTAGCATTCAACTTTCCTTCCCTTACCCTGTGGCAGGAACTAGCCAGGTACAACTTTAATGAGTTCCTGCCATGGTCCCTGAGATACTTCCAGTATTGCTATGGATCTGGTGTAGGATGGGTTTGTAGGCAGGATTTTTTTACAATAGCTTCCCGTACTTCATCTTGCCTGTTCCAAAAGTCAACCATATTCTTGATGGTTTTTTTTTTTGGATTTATTTATTAAGTATACAGTGGTCTGCCTGCATATGTCCCTGCAGGCCAGAAAAGGGCAGCATATTTCATTACAGATGGTTGTGAGCCACCATGTGGTTGCCGGGAATTGAACTCAGGACCTTTGGAAGTGCAGCCAGTGCTCTTAACCTCTGAGCCATCTCTCCAGCCCCTATTCTTTTTTTTTTTAATGTTTATTTATTATGTATACAATATTCTTTCTGCGTGTATGCCTGAAGGCCAGAAGAGGGAACCAGACCTCTTTACAGATGGTTGTGAGCCACCATGTGGTTGCTGGGAATTGAACTCAGGACCTTTGGAAGAGCAGGCAATGCCCTTAGCCACTGAGCCATCTCTCCAGCCCCCTCCAGCCCCTATTCTTGATGTTTTTTCAAGTCAATAGAAAGATTTTTTTTCTTGACTTAAATAAAAAATAAATAAAATTACATGTATGGGTGTTTTGCCTGCATGTGTGTATGTCTGTGCACCACATGCATGCCTAGTGCCTGCGGAGGCCAGAAGAGAGCATCAGATCCCCTGGAACTCAAGTTACTGTCAGCTGCCATGTGGGTGCTGGGAACTGACCCATAATTTTCTGAAAGAACAGCAAGTGCTCTTAACCACTGAGGTAACTCTCCAGCCCTTCAGCCATCTTCTGATGAGTGACTGAACAGGGCACCTTGCTGGCTTGCTCAGCTCTGCTGGAGAGCAGGCTGCATCAGTGTATGGTAGCCAGGATCCCTTACCTAGTTTAGTTGACTTGATGTTCTGCTTATGATCATTTCTGAATGAACATACTTTTTCTGTTTTTCTTCAGATCAAAGATATCTTAAAGCCAGAAGTAATGGAGGAGATCATGCTAGAGACACGCCAGAGGCTTCTGGAACAGGAGGGATAAGACCGGGTGCTGAAGGATGGGACTGTGCGCTTCTCCGGCGCAGCCTCTGGAAGGGAAGAGTCTGCTGTGTGATGGCTCTTGCCCCACATGTGGCCCAGAGAGGATCTGACGAAGACATTACTCACCTGCAGCGGCGCAGCAGAGCCGGGCCTCTTCTCTCCTGTTCTGACACAAAGCCAGGGTGGAAGTGAATGGTGACTTTGGATGCTCGGGTCCCTTTCAGAGCAAAGTGTCCCCGCCTGATGATGTATCTTGGAGTAAATTGGAGAATCCATGTCTTCCAGTCACACCACACACACTCCATGAAAACATGGTGGGCTAGGGAGATAGCTCAGGTGGAGCATTTTCCTAACATGCCCCAGCCTTACTCCTACCCAGACAAAAGAAAACAAAAGAGAAAGACATGCAGTGCCAGCGAGAGTGGTCTGTTTGACAGCCGCTCTGTCTATCTATAATGCGCAAGTGTGGTTGGAGAAGAGGAGGTAGAGTTAGGCCAGCAGTCAGTCAGAACAAAATGAACCCGCAGCCTTTGTTGGAATCTGATTCCCACTGTGTCCTCTGGTGACAGGTTCAAGGGATCTGCATCCTCTACCAGGGCTTCCTACCCCTCGTGTGTGAGCTGTTCCTGTTTTCCTAGCATCTCGGCTCCTTCATCATGTCCACCAACAGGAACTGGCCTGGAGGCCTTTCAAAGTGCCTGCGCTATTCCCTGAGATATTTGCAGTTTTCTCCGTAGTGCCTGTCTTGCCTGAGGGTGGTTTGCAAGAAGCTGAGCCATTGCCAATAACTGAGAGAATGAGTGTTCTGGGCCCACAGTGTTTTTTTATGCTCTAACAAAAATGGAGTTGTGAAAAGCCAAGCCATTATTTCCTTGTGTAATTGATGTGGTGATGTATTAACTTTGGAATAATTTAGAGTTAAAAGAAACAAGATATAAGTTCTCAATATTCAGCTCCAGTTCCTATGCTTTATCTTATGACTTGCTTAAAAATGGGTACCCTGGTCCAGCATGCTATTGCAGGCAGGCCTGCGATTCCATATGGAGGCAGAGGCAGAAGTTGAGGCCAACCTGGGCTACACAGTGAGACTATCTCACTGCACAAAACCAAAAATGGTCCCAATTTACATTTTTTCAATTAACATTCCCCCAACACTTATTTTTTGTGTATAAACTTATTTTTATGTGTGTGTGTGTGAATGCATACTTGTGGAAGTCAGGACCACTGGTAAGAGTTAATTCTCTCCTACCATGTAGGTGTTCCAGGGATCAAACAGGTTTGATCAAACAGGTTTTGACAGCAGGCACCCTTTTTTGAGCTATTAAACTGGCCCAAAACATTTATTTTTGCCAGAGTTGGGGATGGAACCTAGGGCCTAGTCTGTACTATACTACTGGGCAAGGACAGCTCTGAGCAATGGCTTCTTTGGATGCTGGGTATGGTGGTGAACACCTGTCATCCTAGCACTCTTGAGGCAGAAGCAGGTTGATCTCTTGAGTTCAAGGCCAGCCTAGTCTACACAGCCAAGGCTATATTGAGACCCCATCTCAAAAAAACAAACCAAAACAACGACAAATTCTTTGGGCATTTCATAACCATATGCAGTGTGTTTTGATCATATCCTTCCAGCCCCCAACCTGGACCCTTCAAGAGGCCCCCCCTCCCAACTTCATTTCTCTCTCTCCTCTCTCTTTGGAGACAGGCTATTTCTGTGTAGCCCTGGGTGTCCTGGAACTTACTGTGATGACCAAGCTGGTCTCAACAAACTCACAGAGATGCACCTGCCTTGCCCCCCCCCCCCCCCCCGCGGCCGCCTTTTTTAATTTTAAATAACCTACGGAGTCTAGTTAGTGCTGCCCATCTGCCCAGGGTGCAGTCTGTCCTGGTGGCAGAAGCTTGAGGTGGCTGGTCACATGGTGTCCACAGGCAGATGAGTGCTGGTGCTGGACTCACTATCTCCCTTATATCCAGACCAAATTCAAGGCAGTGAAATGCTGCTGCCCACAGTTAGGGAAGTTCTTCCACCTCAACCCAATCTAGAAGCTTACCGATAGCTTCCAGAGATCTGTTTCCATGGTGATCTAAATCCTATCAAGTTTACAATCAAAATTAACCATCACATGGTGTCAGTCAGTAGACAACTCTGTTTCTGAGGTGGTCATAGGTAACAACTTAATTTTACCCTATGGTACCAGTTTTTTCCTGTATCTGTACTGCCACTTCAGGTGGGCTTACCTGTCCCAGGTGGTTCACTTTTTTCCCTATTTATTTAGGTTTTTCGAGACAGCGTTTCTCTGTAGCTTTGGAGCCTGTCCTAGAACTAGCTCTTGTAGACCAGGCTGGCCTCGAACTCCCAGAGATCTGCCTGCCTCTGCCTCCCGAGTGCTGGGATTAAAGGCGTGTGCCACCACCGCCCGGCCATTTATTTTTTGAGGCATGCTTTTTTTCTGTATTGCCCTGGCTGTCCTGGCATTAGTTCTGTAGACCAGGCTGGCCTCAAATTCACAGAAATCCGCCTGCTCCCAAGGGCTGGGATTAAAGGCTAGCACTACCACTGCTTGGCAGTTGTTCACCTCCCTAAGAGGCCTAAGTCCCACTCAAGCTCAGCTGTCCTTCCCTTTCTCCCAAGCTGCTGGGCATGCTTTTTCAGTGCCTGCTTCTGGGCAGCTCGCTCAGTAGAGATGTCCAAAAGCATCTTCAGCTGGGTATGTGCTTTCCACCACTGTGTCCACCAGAGGGCGCCCTCAGTAAGTGTAATGGTTCAGTGGGATAAGAAAAAGCCGAAGTTTTGTTACCAAGCTGCTTTATGAAAGTAAGAACAAAATTTGATTGAGTTGAACCACTTTTAATGAAAATCTTTGAGAAATACAGGATACATCAAACATTGGCTGTCCCTTCAGATACTTACTGGGTTCTGCATTCTGTAGTTTACCCCTTAGAGGTTTACTAGTGTTAAAGAGTACTGCATCTTGCTTGTTTTTCCATGGAGCCTCCTAGGTTAATCAGCTGTATCATAATGAAGCTGAGTAGCTTCTCTGCCAGTGGCTGTCAGAAACTCATCAACGTGGATGGTGAGCACAAGCTTCGTGCTTTCTAGAAGTGCATGGCCACAGAAGTAGCTACTGATGCTCTGGGTGAAGAGAGGAGGGTCATGTGGTCAGAATCAGTGACGGGAACAACAAACAAGGTTTTCCCATGAAGTAAGGTGTGCTGACCCCTGGCAGGGTGTGCCTGCTGTGTAGGGTAAGGGGCGTTCCTGTTACAGACCAAGAAGGACTGGAGGGAGGAAGTGCTTGTCTGTTCATGGGTAGCAACTTGAGTGCTCTCAATTTGGTTACTGTAAGAAAAAAGAGAAAGATATTCATGGACTTACTGGTTATGTCTCTGCTGCTGGAACTCAAAAGTGATAGCAGAATCTGAAAGCTTTTTAGTCTCTCAAAAGATGTCCACTGTTGTCAGGAAGCCCTTGAAGGAAAGCCCAGGATGAAAACACCCCAGACTCAGCATCTTGTTCCACCACTGTTCTGCAACATAAGTGTTGATATATTGCTCTGAAGAAACAGCACACTAAAATAAATAAATTAATTAAAAAAAAATACACCATAAAAAAAAAAGAAAAAAAAAAAGAAACAGCACACTAAAGAAACAAGGAGGCTGCAGAAAATGCTAAACTTCTGGCCAACAGAATGAAGAAAACCAACAAAAACCCCAGCAACAAATTGTCAGGAGATGTAGGCTGTCTTGCTGGGAGCTTCTGAGTCTAGTCAAAAATAACTCTTTAAGAGTAACAAATTATCAAAAGAAGTAGTGCAGGTCTAGGGAGAAAATTACAGATGAGGCTTGGAGCTCCTCTGAAAGAAAAATGCAAGTACAAACTGATGGTCTGGGATAAGGCTACAGTATAAATGCAGGCGATTGCCCTGCAGTGAGGACAGTGAGACAGAGCTGAGCTGCGAGGCCAAGGTCAAGTAGAGTACCAGAAACAATAGGAGCAATGCCCTTTGGTTTTAGATGAAGAAACCAATTAGGGAATTGAATGAAGAACAGGCAATTGAAAGGAAAACAGATTTGAGCGTCAGCAGGCACCAAAGCCGTGTATGAGCACAGGCTGAACCAACTGCGAAGGGCCATGGATCTAGGACCGCAGTTTGCAGTATTGAGGTTGGTTTTATTTTTAAATGTGTAAGGGTATTTTGCCTGCGTGTATGGCTGTGTACCACATGATATGCCAGGTACCTTCCAAGACCAGAAAAGGGAATGAGATGCTCTGGAACTAGAGTTACATATGGTTGTGAGTTGCCATGTGGGTGCTGGGAATTGAACCAGGGTCCTCTGGAACAGTAGTCAGTGCATTTAACCACTGAGCTATCTCTCCAGCTCCAAGACTGAGTTTTGTTTGGATCACCATTTTACCTACTGACTGCCTGTTCTTTTTTTTTTTTTTTTTTTTTTTGAGACAGGGTTTCTCTATAGCTTTGGAGCCTGTCCTGGAACTAGCTCTTATAGACCAGGCTGGCCTCAAACTTAGAGATTTGCCTACCTCTGCCTCCTGAGTTCTGGGATGAAAGGCGTGTGCCACCATTGCCTACCCTGTTCCTCTTTTTGTATGCTGAGTAAGAAGGCACCTTCTCCTAGTGCATGCTAGAACCAGGAATAGGTGCTTGGTACATGTGTTAGTTGCTAGGCCTGGGAATGTAACCGCCTTGAGAGGGAGCTCAGCTACATTCCTAAGGCCCTGGTTTCCATCCCTAGCACTGCTTGAACCGGTTTTAGCGGAGCACACTTATAACCCCGACACTTGGAAAGTGCTTGTAGAGAGATCAGAAGTATAAGGGAGTTGGAGGGCAGCCTGGGCTGAAAGATCCTGTCTCAAAATCAAACCATTGAATGTTGGTTCAAGAAATACTTATTGAAGAGTTGCAGTTCGAGGAGCTGGAGAGAGGCTCAGTCGTTAAGAGCACTTACTACTTTTGCAGAAGATCTGGGTTTGGTTTCCAGCTCATAGCCATGTCTGCCACTCCAGCTCCAGGGGTTTGGATGCCTTTTGGCCTCTTGGCAGTAGGCATGACAGTGGTGCATGCACCCATACATACATGGACATAAAAATCTCTTAAGTTAGGATTTGGTTGTTCAGTTTAAAGTTCAACCACACAGTGAAGAATGTGGGTGGGGAAAGAAAAGGGCTAAAGCATAAATAGAAATTAAAACGAATCTTCCAAAAAAAAAAAAAAGAAAAAACAGTGATCAGGATGAGAACAGGTAATAACAGGGAACCAAGCCATCCAATCTGAAGACTGGCAGTACAAGTTAGGAGGATGTCTAACAGCCAAACTCAAAAACAAGATGACTGACATGCCACTTTTTTCCTTTTTTTTTTTTTTTTTTTTTTTTAAATTCAGGGTCTTACTGTGTTGCTTAAGCTGGCCTTGAACTTGCAGAGATCTGCCTGCTGAGTGCTGAGGTTAAATGTGTGTGCTTCTTCTTCTTTTTTTTTTTTTTTTTTTTTTTTTTTGTTTTTCGAGACAGGGTTTCTCTGTAGCTTTGAAGCCTGTCCTGGAACTCCCTTTGTAGACCAGGCTGGCTTCGAACTCACAGAGATCCGCCAGCCTCTGCCTCCCAAGTGCTGGGATTAAAGGCGTGCGCCACCACCGCCCAGCGTGTGTGCTTCTTGAAATGCCATTTTCAAAAAACAAGCGCCACTTCTTAACCCTGCAGAAGATTTAAGTGCTTAGCTGGACACACATCCCTGCAGTAACCCTAAAGTCAGCAGTAACGTCTGAAAAGCTTGCTTGACATTAGCTCAACAATTACTTGGTACTGAATGCTGTGGTAGAAAAGGCATGCTTTTGAGCAGGGAGTAGCAACGTTTAAGTGATACTTCACTTAAAGTGGGAACAGCATTTTATGTAAAAGTGCAGACTAAGTGCTGTGGTGTTCCTTAAGAAATGGGCCCAGGTGCCCGAGAGGTGGTGGCGCACGCCTTTAATTCCAGCACAAGGAAAGTAGAGGCAGGTGGATCTTTGTGAATTCAAGGCCAGCCTGGTCTACAGAGCGAGTCCCAGGACAGTCAGGGCAATGTAGAAAAATCATGTCTCGAAAAAACAAAAATAAAAATTTAGAGAAAGAATAGGGTCCAGGAAATATGAATAGTGAAGGCGGCAGAGGATGAACTTTCACAGGTGTGGGGTAGTTTCACAGGCTTTTGAGATCTGATAACCTGGGCAATTTTCGCCTAACTTCTAATTTTATGAGAATGCATGTCTCACTGTGAAATGTCATGGTAAGGATTCATACTAGTGCAAACATGCACGACCGCGCCTGCGATACTCCAAACAAACATTGCTTCCTCAACTTCTTCCTGTCCCAAAGGATCGTTGAGACTTGCTTTCTCAATACTTCTTCCCAGGTTCCCATATTTATGCTTTTCCGAAGTCCTGAGGACGTAACGCACTGGTCGGTCATCTTGGTTTCTAAAGCGAGCCAAAGTTTCTCCCCTAACGAGGCTCAAAGTAATCCAACTCCGGTTCTGGGAAACTCCAATCCGTAGTTTTCCCCTGGCTCTGACTCGCCCGCTGTCTTCGCTACTCGAGCAGACGTAGGCTGACCAGAGTCCACTGGTTCCCAGGGGGCGGGACCAGCTCTCTAGCTTCAGGAGCTGGAGGCTGGGTACTCAGCGAGCAGCACACGGGCGCCAGGACCACAACTCCCAAGATGCCTCGCGGCAGCACCGACCACAATTAGCTGGCTCTTTCACTCTCACTGGCCAATTGCATGGCGGGAGGGGGGGGGACAAATACCAGTTACCGGAAGAGCAGTAATAAAGCAGAGGAGGCGGGCGCTTCCTCATTGCTCACCTTGAGCTCAGAAAACCTACCTTTAAAAGGTCGTGCGGAGCCGGCCGGTCGCGGGCAGTGCGGCTGCAGGCCTGAAGGTGCGGCGGCGAGTAGGAGAGCCGCGACGGTCACCCATCAGACCTCGCGCAGGGTGTTACGGCGTCGCCGGGGGCGGGGCCGGGGGCGGGGCCTGGCCTCGTTGTGGAGCAGCTCGTAATCCATCATGGCGGCCTCAGGGGTCGGTGTCTATCCCTGAGCGGCGCTGGACCCGGAGCCGGTTGCAGGGTCCTACGGCTAAGAAGGGAGTCCTTCCGCAGCACACACCCCCAGTGGCTGGAGAAGCCGGGTCCCTCGGCAGCGCCGGGGATGTGACTGCTCAGCGGCGGCAGAGTCCGAGGCCGGGGGAGGGGTGTCACGGAGAGACCCCTGGCTCGGGGCAGCTGAGGCGCCGGGCCTCCTCCCCTGTGACCGCCTCCCGGTTCGGGACCGCGGGAGTCCTTCGTCCCTTACAGCTCTGCTCTAGTTCTGGAACATCCAGGGTGGTCTCAGTTTCAGCCTACCTGGGACACTCAGTTTCCTGAGACGTGGAGGAGCGTCGCCCCGAGTAAGCCGCCCGCGCCCCGCCTGGGGAAGTCTCTTTCTCACCCCGAGGCCGTCCTTCGCTCGATCCCACCCCAAGTTTGGCCACGGAACCCCTCATTCAAATCATCTCCCTGCTGACAAGAGATCTCCGCGGTCCTCCCAGATTGCTTCCGCCGGCCTCCGATGTCCTGACTTCTTCCAATGTCACCTACAGCCCCATTGGTCTCAGTGCAGCCCAAAACTTTAATGCAAAGGAAAAGTCTGGATTGGTTTCACAGGCCTTTTAAAAAGCGGACTTAAAAGTTGCTGGACATGCATTCCTTCTCGGCGGAGTGGAGAGCAAGCTCTGGTTGAGATCTATGTGACCGGTGTCTTTCCGGAGAGCAGGGTAGGGAAGAGAGGGCAGGAAATTGGTTGGAGAGACAGATAGGGGATTGGTGACTTCCACAGGCGAAGGTGCAGAGAGCCGTCGAAGATGTTCTGTTTCCAGCCCGCTGGGGAGTTGAAATGACTTTTAGTACTGTTGATCCTTTTCAGACTTCCCTGTGAACTTTGTATCTAAAATTCTCTTGCAAAGAAACTCTTCCTCAGCCCTCAAAATACACTTAGAATTAAGAAACTTTTGGGTAGCGTTGCGATTACATGACTTCAAATTAACCAACTTGGAATAGAATTCCAGACTCCCGTTTACACGTGTGAACCTCAGACCCAGTTTCCCGTTCTCATGGAAGTCGTCTTTCTGTGATTGACCCCATTGTACTGCCGTGGGAGGCAGTGGTGTGAAGTTCTGGGTACATACTGTTTCCTGCTAATCCCCACGGATCATTCTGGAAGATCTTGAGCCCTCTTCTGGAAAAGGGTGCCTATCATTCATTGCTTTATGGGGCAGCAGCCTGGAAAAGTTCTTGGGGACCAAAGAAGGCCTAGTTTGCCCGCCCTGCATTTTATCAAGGGGTCAGGGAAGCGAGAGTCATCACGGCATGGGGGTCCACACTGCAACGTGTTCGTGGAACATGGTGAGTGCTTTCCCTTTAGCGTCAAAGGACTTTCTGAAATAATACTGCGTCAGCTCCTGCTAGATCTGCTTGGCGGTTTTTGCTACTGTAGTTATTAGTTAGTGGGGGAGCAGTTCTTTGCATAAGAAAATGATGACTTTATTCCATCTGTTTCTAGCCAGAGTCCACTTCTGTTTTTTTTGTTGTTGACATGGGACAAGCCCTTTTCTGTTTGGGGGCCTGCATTCTGTGGGGGAGAGGACAGGACTTAGGTGGCCTTGAAGCATCCATAGTTCTTCCCATCTATGCTCTCACTAAAAGTTGGGACTCTACTGTTGGGCATGGATTTTTGGGGGCGGTTGTTGTTTGGTTTTCCAAGACGGGGTTTCTCAGTGTAACAGTGCAGGCTGTCCTGGAACTCACTGTGTAGACCAGGCTGGCCTTGAATTCACAGAGATCCTCCTGCCTCTGCCTCTGAGTGCTGGTGCTAAAGGTGTTCTCCACCACCGTCCGGAGAGCATGGATTTTTTACTGCACTTGTATCATATCCTCAAACTGTTGTGGACTGAAGAGTTCCACCAGAACCTAATTGATACTATCTTTGACCTTCTCCGTTATGAGCAGGTCTTGAAAGTTCTCACTTTGGAGCAAGGTGGCGGAAGTTGAGTGTGGAAGCAGTGTGCCCCCTGACCTGAGGAGTGCTCTGTTACTTTCTCTGAGGAATAGCCCTGTTCTCAGTGATGGAGTTTTCTTCACCTTCCTCTCTCCTGATGCTTGGTTGCTGATGACATTTTTATTAACCTTTTATTTAATTGGTTCATACTGCTGACCGTACCTGTTGTGTTGATGGCTGACAGTTAAGGTCAGCTTAGACTAATGGTTTGCCAAGGCCAGCCAGGAGCTAGTTGGTTAGGGTCCTGGTTGTACTGTGGCAGTGATACTTAACTTTGTGAAGTCAAACTGAACTTACTGAACCATCATACTGTGTGAGCAAATATAGCCTGTGCAAGGGTCTCGGATACCTTGAGATTCAGTCGTCATAAATACTTCTTAACAAAGTGACTACTGTAAATAATGGCTACTTTGGGGTGAACTTTTATTTGAAAATTGAAGTTTTTTCTTAAGGTTTAGTTTTTTTTTTTTTTTTTTTGGTTTTTCGAGACAGGGTTTCTCTGTGGTTTTGGAGCCTGTCCTGGAACTAGCTCTTGTAGACCAGGCTGGTCTCGAACTCACAGAGATTCGCCTGCCTCTGCCTCCCAAGTGCTGGGATTAAAGGCGTGCGCCACCACCGCCCGGCTAGGTTTAGTTTGTTTTATGTGTATGAATATTTGATACCTGCAGAGGTCAGAAGAGAGTGTTGGATCCCTTGGAACTGAGTTACAGATAGTCATGACCCACTGTGTAGATGCTGGGAATTGAACCTGGGTCTTCTAACAGCAAATGCTCTTAGCATAGCTGTCCCTCTAGTACCTCTTTTTTGTTGTTGTTGCTGTTAGTTTTTTCTTTTATCTATTTATTTCCTTTTATTTATTCTATTTTTTTGTTTATTCTATTTGTTTGTTTTGGTTTTTTGAGACAGGGTTTCTTTGGTAGTCTTGTCTGTCCTAGAACTCTCTGTAGACCATTTTCCTGCCTCTGCCTCACATTCAGGATGACTGGCAGGAACCATCATCCCTTCTTAAGCTTCGTGATGTTCCAGATATCTTCTTACAACAAAAGTGTTTTTTGCAATACAAAGATAGGTAGATTTATAATCTGAACTAATGACTCAAATAGTTACTTCTTTGCTGCACGCTTCTTTTTTTTTTTTTGGTTTTTCGAGACAGGGTTTCTCTGTGGTTTTGGAGCCTGTCCTGGAACTAGCTCTTGTAGACCAGGTTGGTCTCGAACTCACAGAGATCCGCCTGCCTCTGCCTCCTGAGTGCTGGGATTAAAGGCGTGCGCCACCACCACCTGGCTGCTGCACGCTTCTTGTGTGAATTTCCTTGCCTTGTTTGAAGATCAGTTTCCTTAACTCTGAGGGTTCTTTATCTGAAAGACTATGAATTTTAGTTCCATGAAGTGTCCTTCATCCTCCATAGACTGGGTTTTTCTAGTATTTGTTTTTGTCTATGTAGATGAGACAGAAAAACCTGAGGTCTAACACATGGTGTGGGGCTAAACAAGAGTTGGAAGCCAAGAATCATGTGATGTGGTGGTTGCAATGGTGGTGGTGGTTGTGGTGATGAAGATGATGGTGGTGATCATAGTGTTGGTGGTAGTTGGTGGTATTGTTGATGAATTTTCTAGGGGTAAGCAGATGGTAACATTTTGCCAGGATCATTTAGGGTGGAAATGGTTTAGTCATAAAGAGGAAAAAGTGGACTCTGGTATTTTTTTTTATGTTCCACATATTCTTTTTAAATTTTAGTGACTGCCTAAAAACAATCCACTTTTGGGAGTGTTGAAAGTATTCAGCAGTAAACTTTTTTCTTGGTGTTCCCTTTTCTTCTACAAATGTTTATTGAGCACACATGTGCTAGGTAGTGTTTTGATCAACAGAGAGCAGAATGAAACTCCTCCCTCTTAGAGCCTTTGTTCTGTAGTCAGAGGTAACTCCAGTGTAGGGTGGTATTGCTCGACCAGCGGCTGAGGTCACTTTTGAATAAAGCAAGGAGGGAGGTAGGGAGCAAGTTGTGTGGTCTGTTGGACAAATAGTTACAGGCAGAGGGTGTCAACTCAAGGGTACCAGCCTGTCACTGCCCTGAGGCTGGGATTGCTTAACATAGGCCTGACCGGGGGAGCTGGGAAAGAGCTTAGGAGGGCTGCACAAGAATGCCAGGAGAGTGCCTGGGAAGAGTAGGGCTTTGCTGGCCCCTCAGTGGTTTGTGGTTTGTGAAGTTTTGGAGAGGAGTAATGGGACCTGATGTATAGTCTCTCCCACTCCGGGTTTTTTTTTTTTTTTTTGAGACAGGGTTTCTCTATGGTTTTTTTTTTTTTTTTTTTTTTTTTTTTTTTTAAGATTTTATTTTTTATTATGTATACAACATTCTTCCTCCATGTATGCCTGCATGCCAGAAGAGGGCACCAGATCTCATTACAGATGGTTGTGAGCCACCATGTGGTTGCTGGGAATAGAACTCAGGTCCTCTGGAAGAACAGTCAATGCTCTTAACCACTGAGCCATCTCTCCAGCCCCTCTCTATGGTTTTGGAGCCTGTCCTGGAACTAGCTCTTGTAGACCAGGCTGGTCTCGAACTCACAGAGATCCATCCGCCTGCCTCTGCCTCCCGAGTGCTGGGATTAAAGGCGTGCGCCACCAACGCCCGGCCCCCTGCCTCTTTTTGAGACAAATTCTCATTGTTGTAGCCCAGGGTGGTCAGGAATCATGACCCTCCTCTGCCCCACTTAAGTGCCGGCTATAGGTATGAGCCACCCGCCTGGCCTGATTTATATTCTGAGTCATCTTTTTGGACAGGGTGGTCTGGAGGAGATTGAGGAAGGAGATAGGAGTTCCCTGTGTTTAGTCAGGGTTCTTTAGAGGGACAGAACTTATAGAATGAATCTACCTGTATATATAGAAAGGGGAGTTATTAGAATGACTTGCAAGTTGTGGTCCAGCTAATTCAACATTGGCTGTCTATGAATGGAAGGTTCAAAATCCAGCGGTTGTTCAGTCCCTGAGGCCAGATGTCTCATCTTCTTCAGTATGCACTGGAGTCCTGAAGTTGTAGGTTCTTGTGCCAGTGAAGAAATGAACTTGCTAGTGAGGGCCAACAGGCAAAGAGAGAGCTTCTTTCTTTCTTTCTTCCAGGTTGTTTTTTTTTGTTGTTTTGTTTGTTTGTTTGCTTGTTTTTCTTTTGTTTTTGTTTTTTTGAGACAGGGTTTCTCTGTGTGTCCCTGGCTGTCCTGGAACTCACTCTGTAGACTAGACTGGCCTTGAACTCACAGAGGTGCCTGCCTCAGCCTCCTGAGTGCTGGGGTTAAAGGTGTGGGCCGCCGTGCCCACCTGAAATTATCTTAAGCTTCAGTGGCTGTTGATAGTTTTTTCCCCAGGGTGAAAAGTTGCTGTGTAATCATGAGGACCTGAGCTCAGAGCTAAGATTACAGTTGTGTGCCCTCAAGCTTGTGTTCATGTAGGTGCTGGGAATCAGAGTTCAGACCCCCAAGATTGTCAGCAAGTGCTTCACTAAGGATGCCATCTCTCCATCCCTAATAAGGTCCTTATAAGTGTGGAAGGAAGCACGTTTCTGTTGTGGGATAAGTGAGGAAAGCCCCTGAATGATTTAACCAGGAATCTGGCTCCCTTTGAGTGATGCAGACTGGTAGGTAGTAGAAGCTGAAGAACACGTGGAATCGTGTGTGTTGGTGGAGGAGTTAGGGCACACTGGTGGGTTGCAGAGACATTTTTCCAGCGAGGAGCATGATGTACATTGCCGTCCTGGAGTCGAACTAGACATATGGGGATGGCCTGCAGATGCTAACGTGGTGTCTGGGTCTAGGTAGACATTCAGCCGCTGCTCAGGTCTTGCGGAAGAGGGCACACTCCTTCAGACCTCCTTTGCCCTCATTCCTCTGCACTTCCCTTGTCCCTTGCCCTGTTGTCTCTGATTTTTTGGTGGTTGTGTTCCTAACAGTCTCTAGTGTTCCTAATCTACCCATCTTTGACCTCTCTGCTCCTGTCTCTTATTTATTTATTTATTTATTTATTTATTTATTTATTTATTTATTTATTTTTGGGTTTTTCGAGACAGGGTTTCTCTGTGGTTTTGGAGCCTGTCCTGGAACTAGCTCTTGTAGACCAGGCTGGTCTCGAACTCACAGAGATCCGCCAGCCTCTGCCTCTCGAGTGCTGGGATTAAAGGCGTGTGCCACCACCGCCCGGCTTTCCTATCTGTCTCTTGACCCTGATAGTTTTCTGTAGCTTTTTTGAACATTGTTTTTGTGTAACACAGATGAACTCTGAAACTGATAGTCTCGTAGAATTTCCTACTAGCTTCATGTGAGTAGTTGGCTCTTCAGGTAAACTGTAAACCTGTGCAGGCAGGGTTCACCTCATTCCCTGTTTCCCTGCACAACACACTCCCCCAGAATTTTGGGAGTAGTTCATTCATGGCACGTGCCTACAGGCTCAGTACTTGAGAGACTGAAATAAGAAGTATTGAGTTTGGCCGGGCGATGGTGGCGCACGCCTTTAATCCCAGCGCTCGGGAGGCAGAGGCAGGCGGATCTCTGTGAGTTCGAGACCAGCCTGGTCTACAGAGCTAGTTCCAGGACAGGCTCCAAAGCCACAGAGAAACCCTGTCTCAAAAAAAAAAAAAAAGGATTGAGTTTGAAGCCAACCTGGTGTATAGCCACCTGTACCTACGGTTCCAGGGAATCCAATGGCTTCATATACATGAATATATATATTCATACACATGAATTTAAAAAATACCTCCCATTTTCCCCTCTCTTGCCCCTTGATAACTCTCTAGTTATACTTTCTGTCTCTCTGAATTTGCTCATTTCATGGATCTCATATGAAGATAATGATGCAAAACATTCTTTTGTGCCTGACACTTTTTAATTAATAGAATATTTTCAAGGCCATCCCTGCTGTAGCATGTATCAGACTTTCCTTTATGTCTTTTGTGTGTCGGGGGTGTTCAAGGCAGGGTTTCTCTGTGTAGCCCTGGCTGTTCTGGAACTCTGTAGACCATACTGGCCTCGAACTCAAAGATCCACCTGCCTCTTCGCCCCGCCCCCTCCTCCCCACTGTTTCCAGTGCTGGCAAGCTTTCCTTTTAAATATTTGGTAACATTCCATTGCATGAATATGCCACATTTTGTTATTCATGCAACTTGTATAGAACTTTTAAAATAACTTGTTAAAATTCGGTTATAGTATGATTAGAGAAAGGTTGTGAATGTCGACTTGATACCTGACCATGGAGTGATTATCTCAGTGAAGCTCTGTCCTGGCTGTGGAGTAGAAACTATGAGCATGCCTCTTGTGGGCTATGTTTTGCGAGCACCTTCCTACTGCTCAGAGTGCTCAGAGGGAACCCAAATCTCTTGTGTTTCAGCTCCTTAGATTCATTCCCCTTATTCTTTTGTTTGTAATACTTCTGGTTACCTGGTTATTCTGTTGGTTTGGGTTTTTTTGTTTGGTGTTATGGTTTTTTGTTGTTTGTTTTTGTTATTGAGACAGGTCTTTGTAGACCAGACCTTGGACTTCTGATCCTCTTGCCTCCATATCCCTGGTGTTGGGTTACAGATGTTGGTCATCATTCCTGGTTTATGCAGGGCTGGGGATGGAAAGAAGGACTTCATGAATGCTAGGCAAGCATTCTGCCACCTGAACCACATTCCCAGTCCTTCTTGTGATCCTCTTAATGCCTGGAGTGTATTCCTGATACTAATAATTTGTGTTTTCACTCTATCTGCCTTTTTCTTTCCCCTTCTCCCTTCCATTCTCTCCTTCTCCTTTAAAGTGAGTTTGATTAGTTTGTCTGTTTTATTAATCTTAACGATATCCAGGCAGTGGTGGCACACGCCTTTAATCCCAGCACTTGGGACGGGAGGCAGAGGCAGGTGGGTCTCTGAATTCGAGGCCAGCCTGGTCTACAGAGGAAGTTCCAAGATAGCTAGGGGCTGTTAGACAGAGAAACTCTGTCTCAAAAAACAAAACAAAACAAAAAAACAAACCACCCCTTTCCCTCCATATGGTCAAGATTTATTTCAGGGTCTAAAGACATGAAGAGTAATTAAAACAAAACTACTTAATTTCTTAACACCGCCCCTGCCCCATGGCGGTTAATGGTCTTTAATCCCAGCACTTGGGAGGCAGAGACAGGTGGATCTCTGTGAGTTCGAGACCAGCCTGGTCTACAGCGTGAGTTCCAGGATAACCAGGGCTGCAGAGAGGAACCTGTCTTTTTTTTTTTTTTTAATGTTTATTTATTTATTATGTATACAATATTCTGTCTGTGTGTATGCCTGTAGGCCAGAAGAGGGCACCAGACCTCATTACAGATGGTTGTGAGCCACCATGTGGTTGCTGGGAATTGAACTCAGGACCTTTGGAAGAGCAAGCAATGCTCTTAACCACTGAGCCATCTCTCCAGCCCAGGAACCTGTCTTGAAAAAAATTTTTTTCTCCCTTTATATATGAATGTTTTGCCTGCATGTATGTCTATGTACTACATAAGTGTAGTACCTGTGGAGCCCAAAAGAGGGTGTCAGATCCTCTGAGACTTGCGGGAACTAAACTTGGGACCTCTGGAAGAGTGTCCTGTAGGCTTAACTGCTAAGTCACATATCTCTCCAGCCCTTGATTACCTTTTCTTTTTGAAATAATTCACACATTGGTTGTTTTAGTTAGCATACAAAAGAATGTATATGTTGCAGCTATGAAGGGAAAGGCTTCCCCAACAGAAGTATTATTATTATAGCTGTACTCCAGCAGAGGAGGTTTCCCTGGCAAAAGTCTTAGAACTTTGCTCTGCTCTGGGGAAAATGTCACACCTCACAACAAACCTCACACAAGATTTAGGGTGGCTGCCTCCACTGCACAGATGAGAAGCAGCAACCAAATAAAGGATTATGTAGGATTTCTTGGTTGGGGGTGGTAGAGCTTTCCAGTGTGGGAATTGGTGGCATTTCAAGACGTGAGTTTGGGGCAAGCTCAGGGATAGGTATGATTTTGTGGTAAAGCTCAGGAATTGGTGGGATTTCAAGTCCTTTACCCTGATGTCAGGGTCAAGATATTCTTTCCCTGACTCTTTACCTTACATTTATGATGGCCTTTTCTTCCATGGATACCGTCATGTTGTTATGGTATCCTTAACTTTAACATAATCTCATTTAATGATCTTTGGGGGGAGTTTGCATGAAAAATGTCTACTCAAAGATCATGAAAAGGTTTTGACCCTTTACCTTACATTTTACGGTTTGCTTGGAATGAATTTTGATCTTTATTGGTGGTTTTTCTTTTTTTTCTCCCATGTTGACTTTGCTCTGTCACTGAAAAGAGTCTTGCTAGAGCTTGGGGGTGGCTCAATGGGTATAGCACTTTCTGCTCCATCGTGAGGACAGGATTTCATATATCCATATACCATGCAAATGCCAGATAAGAGTAGAAACCCACCTGTAGGCCTGGCACCCAGGAAGCAGGGATAGGGAATCCCTGGGCCAGCTGACTAGCTGGATTGAGTCCTGGAGCTCTGGGTTTAAGTGAGAGGCCCTGCCTCAGTGAGAACAACAGAGAGTGGTGAAGGTACATGCATGCACACTGCACACATACACATGCAGAGAGCATCACTGCCGAGTGAATCTGCTCTCTATGTTTGTGGGGCTGTCGCAACTCTATGTTTTGTTAATTCACTGCAAAATTTGTCCCTTTGTGCCATCAACATCACCTATAGCTTTAAACAAATCTTAGAATCTGGTAGACTAAAGCACGCAGCTCTCTGTTCTTCTAATGTTGGCTTGGTTTACTCTTTTGTGTTTCTGTGCACATTTTAGAGTCAGTTTTATCCATTTCTAGATCCAAGCAGAAACACCCATAAAGATTTTCTTCTAGGATTGCATTGAGTTTATTGATTACTTTGGCCCTAAGTATAAATAGTGAAACATAAAGACTTCATCTTGGTGCTGGAGAGATGGCTCAGAGGTTAAGAGCACTGGCTGCTCTTGCAGAGGTGCTGAGTCCAATTCCCAGCACCCACATGGTGGCTCACAACCATTTGTAATGAGATCTTGCGTCCTCTTCTGGCCTGTAGACATACATGCAGAAGGAACACTGTATACATAATAAATAAATAAATATTTTTTTTAAAAAAAGCCTTTGTCTTGGCCACAGCAGGCTGCTTATGGAGGCCCTTCTTCCCTAGTGGAAAGCTCAGTGTCCTGTATGCTGTTGCGGTTTTCAGCTGCTTCTTCCATGTCCATCTTTGCTTGATCTTTGACTTTTTAAAATGTTCTGTTTTTCTTTGAATTCAATCTTTGGTCTTGGAGATCCTGGTTGTATATTTTCAAGCGTCGAGAAACCCCGCTCATTTCTTTGTTTGTTTGTTTTGTGGACAAGGTGCTCAGTACATATGGAATGAGAGTTTTACTTTGTATGTGTCTGGGATAACAACAGGGTTGTGATCAGTTGACCAGCTAGGAACATCTGCTTGGGAAAATGGTTGTTGCCTTGACTGTGTGGTTAGGTTCCTTAGGTAGGGCCACTTAGTAGGTTTGGTCATCATTGTTCAGAAAAGTGGACTTCCGCTTGGTTCAGCAGTGCCTTTTTCTTGGGTCTCGTCTTTGCTGATAGTGAGTGCTAGTGGTCTCTGACTTAACTTGGGTAACTCCTTTTTCTTTGTTTGTTTTCTTCTCCTGGAAATAACTAACAAGTTTGTTTGTTTGTTTGTTTTGTTTTGTTCGAGATAGGGTCTTGAACTCGACAGGCAACTGAGAATGACCTTGAATGTCAGAAGACTGAATGCCAAGTCTTCTGAATGCTGAGATCACCGGCATTTACCCAAGTTGAGGGCTTGGGCAGTCAAGGCATGGTCTACCTGCTGAGCCACATCCTTAGCCCATGAGGGCTCCCAAGTCCTATTTCTTTCTCCATGGTTTGTTTTGTACACTGCTGTTTGTTCTGTCTGCTTGAGGTGATGCTGGTGTGAGAAAGATGCCTGAGCCTTTCCTTCACTGTGGGAACCTTTCCCCAACCTTGAGAGGCCTCAGACATCATTTGGGTCCACTCATCTTAAGATGGGCAGAGAGCTGAAGTTACAGACAGGGTCTTTTCCTCATTGACATCTGTTCTTAGGGGAGTGAAAGCTGTTGTGTTCAGTGAATGCCTTCCTGAAGCCCTGCAGTCCTGCTAAGAGTGTGACTTACTCTTGACTGTAGTCAGGTTAATTGGCATTCAAGGTGGGTTTTTGTTTTGTTTGTTTGTTTGGTTGGTTGGTTGGTTTTTTTGTGTAGCCCCGGCTGTCCTGGAACACACTTTGTAGACTAAGCTGGCCTCGAACTCACAGAGATCCACCTGCCTCTGCTTCCTTAGTGCTGGGATTAAAGGCGTGCACCAACACGCCCGGTTTGGCATTCAAACTTTATGTTATGGTTTAAATCTGAGAAAGCTCATGTGTTAAAGGCGTTGGTGCCAGCAATAGGGCTTTGGATCTTAATTGATGGATTCATATTGACTCTCATGAGGTGGTGGAGACTATGGGAGGTGGAGCCTGACTAGAGTGAGGAGGTTTCTTCTATATACCTTTAAAGGATGTGTCTCTTCTTCTCTGTGTCCTCTGCCACTGGCTACTGCCAGGTGCTCTGCATTCCATCTCAGGTGGCTGATCAAGGACTGAAACTCTGAAACTGTAAGACAAAAATTGGTCTTTTCTCTATTGAATTGTTTCTATCAAGGGTTATTTTTGTTTTTTGTTTGTTTGTTTTTTGTATTAGTAACAAAAAGTGTAAATATATAGAGAGACTAAATTGGGAAATCATATAAAAGTCCCTGAGAGATCATCTTATTTTGTGTATGTATGTTTGTTTGTACTTGTATGTGCACGTGTGTGTGTGTGTGTGTGTGTGTGTGTGTGTGTGTGTGTGCCTGTGGAGGCCTGGGACTGACTCTGGTGCTCCTCAATCACTCTCCACCTCATATTTTTATTTTTATTTATTTATTTATTTTTATTTTTCGGTTTTTTTCGAGACAGGGTTTCTCTGTGGTTTTGGAGCCTGTCCTGGAACTAGCTCTTGTAGACCAGGCTGGTCTCGAACTCACAGAGATCCGCCTGCCTCTACCTCATATTTTGAGGCAGGGTCTCTCACTGATGCCCAGAGCTTGCTAATTTGGTTAGTCTAGCCAGCCAGCTCAGGGATCCTCTATTTCCACTTCCTGCTGTAAGAGTACTGCTGTCGTGGCTGCTCTTGAGTATAGTTAGTTTGCTTTCTGTCTGCACAAACTGTGAGGTTGAATTTATAGCAGATACTAAATTAAGCTCACGAGAATCTCTATTAGAAGAAAAGACATTTGTGAGAAATGGAGGTGGCCATCCAGTGTCAGGAGTTAGCCAGACAGCTCCCAGGTTTGCGCTGCTGTGAAGATGTGCCTCCGCTCCTCCTACAGTGTGATTCAGCAGCCTGCCCACCTTTCTGACTGGCTTCTGTGACTGCGCCCTTTCCTGACCTGATCTTTCTGTCTCTCTTCCCAGGTGCTGGGATTGCAGGTGTACCATTACTCTTAGCATGCTTTTCAAGGATGGAGTGAGGACTTTTGAAAATGACTGCAACATTGAAATGAGGGGGGATTATCATTTAATGAAAGATTGTATGTTGTGATGTCCTGTGGTGTTTGTTTTTGTCTGAACACTGAGTATTCTCACTCTTGGTGGTTATGTGGTGTGGGCAGATATATCCTATCTATGCTCTTCTGCTGTTCTAATTTTATATACTTTACCAGATTTATAATTATAAGATCATGATTTGTAATTTAAAAGACTGTATTGTTTTACAGAATTTATAGTAGTTTGAAATTCTATTTTAAAACTAAGTTGAGCTATTTTGAATAGATGGTATATTTCCTGACTTAAGGTATAAAATACAGTGCAAATCTGTGTTATGTGCTGCTTGTTCTTCCCCACTGCTAGCCTTTTGTCCCATTTATCTGCAAAGCCATCTCTGTAGTTCTTTTAAAAATATTTACTTACTCATTGTGTGTGTGAGTATGCCTGTACCATATATAGCACATGTGTGGGGATCAGGGAACAACTTGTAGGATTTGGCTCTCCTTCCTGCCACGTGGGCTTCAAGTCTGGGCAGCAAGCACTGTTGCCATCTGAGTTCATCTTCCTTGTTTATTTTTAAAATTTTCATTCATTTTATATATATGGGTGTTTTCCTAGCATGTAATCCTTGTGCACCACATGTGTGCAATGCTCTTAGTGGCCAGCAGGGAGCATCAGGTCCCCTGGAACTGGACTTAACATCTTGTGGGTGCTAGGAACTGAATTCCTAGTTCTCTGCAAGAGCAACCAGTGCTTTTAACAGCCGAGTTGTCTCCTCAGCTCCCATTTTTCTTTTCCTTATGGTTGTATAGTATCTCATCACCTGGGAGTATCATTGTCTTTTTTTCCAGTCCCTGATTTGTGTTGTTTTCTGTCTTTATTACATACAATGCTGCAAGAATAAACTTGCATGTGTTGTTTCATGTCTGTGCAGCTGCATCTGTCAGAGACATTGCTGAAAGCAGGAGTGCTGGATTATAAGGAGCATATCTACATGTCATTTCTACCAGGTAGATGGCTACTAATGTCTAGATAGATACTTATATAGGTGCTTGCCGTGCTGCTTGATACTGTTCTCAAGTTTCTGTCCATAAAGTTCATGTTTACATCCCTACCACTAGTACCACGGGTGTGTATGTGTGTGTGTTGCCAAAGGTTGGCAGCAGGCTGCTGGAGGGCTGTGCACTCTTAACCAGCTGTGCAGGACAAGGTGTTGGATGTGGATGGTTTTAGCCAGCAGCTCCCAGTAAGTGCCGTTAAGCGTGCCTATCTGTCTACCTGTGCTTCCTACCAGCCACCCTGTGGTGTATGTTTGAGCAAGAACTGGTGCCAGCTTCCTAGTTGTCTCCGCCCTTCTGCTACCTCACTTCCCTTACTCCAAGGAGCTCCCCCATGTCTAGGTCCAGGAGGCTCTGGGTGCTCTCAGCTCTGCTTTCTGTGAGGATTCTCGTGGGGCTAGGAAGACTTGTTTTTATTTATTTATTTTTTATTTATTTATTTATTTTTTTGGTTTTTCGAGACAGGGTTTCTCTGTGGCTTTGGAGCCTGTCCTGGAACTAGCTCTGTAGACCAAGCTGGTCTCGAACTCACAGAGATCCGCCTGCCTCTGCCTCCTGAGTGCTGGGATTAAAGGCAAAGGCGTGCGCCACCATCGCCCAGCAAGAGTTGTTTTTAGATCCTGTCACCAGGGTCTGGCTTATTTGGTTTGGAGAGAGGCCCAAGTACCTGGATTCATGCTCTGCTTTGTTTTTCTCCCAACTTGTGTTTTAACAAGAAGAGACTCTACCACAGCCTTCTTGCGTGTGTGTGTGTGTGTGTGTGTGTTTGTGTGGCTGTTGCAGTAGGAGGGTGCTCTGACCAAAGAACTTTCATTGTTTTTCTTTTCTTTTTTTTAACATAATATTTTTATTGATTATTTGGGAATTTCATACAATACATCCCAAACACACTTGATTCCCGGCCTTTCGAGGTCCACCCTCCTACTATTGTGCCACCCTCCCCCCAAAATACACCAAGTACAGTTTGTGTTGCTCATATACTCATTGGAACATGGCCAAACTCCCCGTGGCCAGCCCCTTAAAGATATCTGAGTCCTTTCCCTTCCCCTCCAGAAGCCAACAACTGTCAAGAGCTGCACTTCTGCATCTTTATCACAATTTCTAAGGATTCTCCTCAATGGCTTCCTGTCTAGACTGCTTCTTTCCTTGTTTCTTGGTGCTCCAGGTGAGTCTGACATGCACCAGTGAAGGGAATCCCTGGGAACAGCTTTGGCTCAGAATGAGCTTGCATCCTGACTTGATCAAGTCTATCTGAAAGCAAGGCCTTTATTTCCTGGTGTTGATTTTTTTATAATTAACAATTTATATTGCTGTTCTATCTACATCATTTAATCAATGGAATCTACTATTTATTTTGGCAGATGTAGGCTATCTCTGTGAGTTCAGGCCAGCCTGGGCTACAGAGTGAGTTCCAGGTCAGCCTGGGCTATACAGAGAAACCCTGGCTTGAAAAACCAAAACCAAAAAAGAATGGAAAGACAGGAAACTGACTGACTGGTAGAATGGTGAACTGTCAGGTGACCTGAACCATGGCTTCAGAAAGAATGTGCAGAGCACAGAGGGGAGTGGACTGAGCAACTGGACATTGCCCATTCACCCTTCCTTGCCCTTCCCAGGGTTCCAGTTCCATCCTGAGAGGCTGCTGACCTGCAGTGAGTTGGACCCTTCCACATCAATCATCAATCCAGAAAATTTATCACAGGCTTGCCAGGCAAAATGACTGTATCAAGTTGACAAAAAGTTAGCCAGGTCACCATGTAGCTCTGGCTGCTCTGGAACTCTCTGTGTAGAGCAGACTGGCCTCAAACTCACCGAGTTCTTTGTGCTTCTGCCTCCCGAGTACTGGAACTAAAGGTGTACAACACTTGATGCACCTTTACCCACTGAGTATCTTATGAGCCCTGATTTAAATTATATATATAATTATATACGTTTTAATTCTTTAAAAATAGAATTGATATATAGCAATTATATATATTATCTTAAAAGAATTTAAAAATTATTGTCATGGGGACAACACTAGGGACATGAGGCGGGACACATCTGTATCACATTTCCTTGCCAGGTGGAGGGGAATGAGTCAAGGATGGGGTCTGTAGCTCTGTTTGTAAAATGGGGATCATCCACATGGAGTAGGGAGCAAGAGAGAATGGGATGGTGACGAACCTGTGACCAAACGTGTGTGTGTTCTTGGTGCCTCAGGGTTGTTGATAACCCTGCAGATTATGGAAGGATCCATGGTGACAGTCATTGCTCTTCCTGGAAACTCGACAGAGATCGCTTTGCCCTATAGATCCTGCTGTGGATGCTTCCTCAGGCATACTGGGTGGGAGCTATACAGCCCTTCCTCCATCTTGGCTGCATAAAGTCAGAGATTCTGGAGATTTCCCCCAAGACTTCATGGGGTCTCTAGGCCCTTCCCCCTGGCAGAGGCAGGTGGCATCTTCTGACTAGATGACTGCCCTGCTTTCCCTCTAGGAATGCATTGCTTCTTCAGGGTAGAGTTATTTAATCTCCAGCTCTCTTGTTTACCACATTTCGTTTTCTTCTGGCTTTCTCTCTGTCTCCAAAGGTCTTATTTATGAGCCTGTGTGGAAGTTGAAGTTGTGAAGCCCTCATTAGGCTCTGGTGCATTGTGGGTAACTTTTGCTCCTGGTGACTTCCGGGTTCTGTGAGTTTGTGTAGTTGTCAGCCCAACTTGAACTTGCACAGTGGAGCAAACATTTAACTTATTTATTGGGTCAGATGAACACATCAGGGACAGAAGCCTGATGAATTAAAGTGTGTTCTCGTATGGGCCCTTTCTCTGTATTGAAGGGGTGGGTGATTAATTCTGTACATCCATTGATTTAAATGAATTTCAGGAGGCTAGAGATATAGCTGATGGTAGAGTACTTGCTTATCCTGAAGCCCTGAGTTCAATCCCCAGCATCCCCAGGGCATTCCTATAGCCAGAAGTTCAAGGCCAGCATGGGCTGTGAGACCCTGGGTTTTGTCTTGTTTTATTTTATTGTGTTTTGTTTAAGCTAGTTTAAGAATCCAAGGGAACTCTGCCCTGTGCTAGTTTGGAGATGGGTCTCCTTGCTCTCCGTATCAAAATCACAAAGCCTCAGCTCTTTGCTAACACCCTCACTGACAGGTGATTTCTCTGAGACTCATGGGAACATTTTAGATGCCACAGTTCTCGAGTTTGTGTTTGATGATAGGAAGGAGGCTGACCCAGATACTTTTGGAGAATTCTCTTGGCTCTGGAGCTAGCTCACTCTCGATTGC
The DNA here is from genome assembly GCF_950005125.1 of Chionomys nivalis. Lineage (NCBI taxonomy): Eukaryota > Metazoa > Chordata > Mammalia > Rodentia > Cricetidae > Chionomys > Chionomys nivalis. Next base: position 46,691,552 of record NC_080107.1, read on the forward strand.
TTGCTCTGCTGCAGTAGGTGTGATAGAGAATGAAGCACGCCCAGGCTTCTGTTAATGCTCTGCCTACCTCAGGCCTGTAGGGAGGATCAAGAGAAACGGATTGAGGGGCTGGAGTGATGGCTCATGGTTAAGAGCACTAGCTGATCTTGCAGAGGACCTGGCTATAGTTTCCAGTATTCACAGAGCAGCAAACAAGCTTTGTAACTTCAGTTCCAGATCTCACACCCTCTTTTGACCTCCAAGGGCATCAGGCTCACGTAGTGCAAATATATATGTGCAGGCAAAATACTCAAGCACATAAAACAAAATAAGTCTTTTAAAAAGAGAAACAGAAATTGACAAATGAGCTCAGGTCCTAGTAGGTGCTAGGTGCTTCATGCTAAGTGGGCTGTGATTCTTGATTTTTTTTTTTTAAACTGGGTTTCTCTATGTAGCTTTGGAGTCTGTCCTGGAATTCACTCTGTAAACCAGGCTGACCTCAAACTCACATGGATCCACCTGCCTCTGCCTCCTAAATGCTGGGATTAAAGGCGTGTGCCACCACTGCCTGGCCTTGATTCTTGATTTTTGACTGAGATTTCCATTGAGGAGAGGGAAGCAGGGCTTGTTTGGATGAGTAATTCCCACTACAGTGTTGAGCAAATTAATTTCTTCATTATTCCTAGAGAATCTAAACCCTGTGTTTGGTGGGGCCTTGGGTGGGAAGAATGTACATTTTCCTATTTAACATTCCTTTTGCTTATTTCTTCTTTCTTTCTCTTCTTTTTTCTTTTCTTTCTTTTCTTTTCTTTTCTTTTTTTTTTTTGTGTGTGTGTGTGTGTGTGTGTGTGTGTGTGTGTGTGTGTGTGTTAGACAGGGTTTCTATGTGAAACAGTCCTGACTGCCATGGAACTTGTTTTGTAGACCAGGCCAGCCTCGAACTCACAGAAGTCTGCCTGCCTCTGCCTCCCCAGTGCTGGGATTAAAGGTGTGCGCCACCCCACCCCACCCAGCTCTTTTTGTTTCTAAAAAGCATACTTTTAAACTCAATAATCAGGAAAATTGTGTTTTTGAAGAATATGCAGTGGTCTGGGCTTTAATACATTTGTAGCCTTGTATAATAATCATCTCTTTAGGGTTCAATATGTTTTTATAGTTCTGGGCCTGGGAGACAACTCAGGGGGTAACATGCTTGTTTAGCAAGTGTAAGGACTTGAGTTTGGATTCCAGCCTGTGCTGGTAACCCCAGTGCTGCAGGGGTGGGATGGAGACAAGAGAATGGCTGTGGCTTGCTGGCTGCCAGCCCAGCTCAGTGAGAGACCTACAGGGAATAAGGCAGAGAGGGATAGGATAGGACAGTTGGCATCCTCTGCATGTACATAGAGGGGTGCACATCCGTATGCATGTATTCACACCTCCTGGTCCCACCCTCACATTCAAATTGTGTAACTATTTAAGACTGGCTTTTGAGTTTGTTACATGAAACAATAGTTGTCTCCTTTTCAATGCTGAGTAATATTCCAGTGCAGAATTATTTGTTAACTTATCTGGTATGGGCAGTGGGTTTTTAGTTGATGGACTATAATGATTATAATTATTAAAACTTTTATTCTGAAGGCAGGCACCTCACACCTTCCACTTTTCTGTTAAGTTTTTTCTTTTTTTATATTTATTTATTATGTATACAATATCTGTCTGTGTGTATGCCTGAAGGCCAGAAGAGGGCACCAGACCTCATTACAGGTGGTTTTTAGCCACCACGTGGTTGCTGGGAATTGAACTCAGGACCTTTGGAAGAGCAGGCAATGCTCTTAACCTCTGAACCATCTCTCCAGCCCCCCCATTCTTACATTCTTAAGATTGGCCTTTTGAGGTCAGACCATGAGCCATTAAGAGTTAGCTCTGATGCCGGGCGGTGGTGGCCCATGCCTTTAATCCCAGCACTTGGGAGGCAGAGGCAGGCGGATCTCTGTGAATTCGAGACCAGGTTGGTCTACAAGAGCTAGTTCCAGGACAGGCTCCAAAACCACAGAGAAACCCTGTCTCAAAAGCAAAAAAAAAAAAAAAAAAAAAAAGTTAGCTCTGCTCTTGCCTTTAATCACAGCACTCGGGAGGCAAAGGCAGGCAGATCTCTGAGTTAGAGGCCGGCCTGATCTACAGAGCAAGTCCAGACAGCCAGGACTACACAGAGAAACCCTGTCTCGAGAGTTAGCTGTCTGTGTAAAGACATCACAAGTCATTGGTGTCAGGCTTCAGGTAGTCAGCGTCTGATTGTCACGTGAGGATCACAGCATGTGTTCTTGGCCTCTCATCTTTGCTCTGATTATGCGTACTGTCTAGCAAGCAGTCTTCTCAGTAAAGGCATGGGTGGGTATGGCACAGTCAGGCTGATGTGCACACTGGCTCGTTAATAGTTCGTGTCTTAAAAATAACTAAACAATTTGTGGGACTGGAGAGATGACTCAATGGTTCCTGGCTGCTCTTACAAAGGACCCAGGGTAGGTTCCCAGCATCCACATGGGGGCAGTTCACAATCATCTGAAACTCCGGTTCAGAAATTCAGCTCCTCTTCTGACCCTATGGGCTCCTTATATACATGGTGCACACAGACACACAATATACACTAGATAAATAGCTTAAAAGAGCAACTTGTAAGCCCAGTAGATGCTGACTGAGTTCTGAGCATGACAAAAGTATTTCCAGGAAAATAGCCTCTGAGAAAAGGACCACTTTTCTTACAAAGAAGAGCAGGTTTGTAAATGAAAAGAAGGATGGACATCAGTCTCTTGCCTCAGTGGCTTCTGGGAGCAGCTATATTTGTGGTTTATGCTGTTCCTCCCGTTTTGTCCTCCTTGACAGTCAGCAGTGAGGCTATCCCAAGGTCCTTTTTTTTTTTGTTTTGTTTTTTTTTTTTTTTTTTTTTTTTTTTGGTTTTTCGAGACAGGGTTTCTCTGTGGTTTTGGAGCCTGTCCTGGAACTAGCTCTTGTAGACCAGGCTGGTCTCGAACTCACAGAGATCCGCCTGCCTCTGCCTCCCAAGTGCTGGGATTAAAGGCGTGTGCCACCACCGCCCGGCGCCAAGGTCCTTTTGAGAGCCTCTTCTTAGATGGTTTTCCTGTGTTTGGGTGTTTTCAGAGACACCTTTTGTTAGGTGAGGCTAGCACTTACTACTTATCTCACCCACTGCTGCTGCTAGGCCTGTGGCCAAATGTAAAGACATTTTAAACCTCTGAATACCACAAAGTCGGTACCTTTTTTGGCTGTGTTGTAGATGGCAGTTTGTTATTCCAGTGGCTAAGCTACATTTTGCTCTGTCATTCTCCCTTTACTTTTGGGACTGACTTGCTTTACACAGCCTGACGTTGTCTTACCAAAGTGGAGGGTAGGGCTGCTGGGAGCTGAGGGTAAGGGAGGGAAAGTGAAAAGCTTTTGTCACTTGTGGAGTTAATTTTGCATGGTGAGGGCTGTTCTTGGTCATCAGTCTGTGTCTAGAATGAACTACAATCTAGAAGTGGAAGGTGTGCTTATGATCCAGATCTTGAGACAAGAAGACACAGGCCTTTAATCTAGACCTTGAGGTGGGAAGACCGCCTTTAATCTGGGCCACGCCTGCTGGAAGCCTGAGTAAGGACTGTGGAAGAAGGAAGGGTTTGCCCTTTGCCTGCTTGCCCTCTCCTTGTCAGCATGTGCAGAAGATCAGCTGAGACATTCAAATGTGGGACTGAGTAGCTACTAGGTTCACAAATAGACATTGTTGGATTGCAGCTTGTAAGTTATTCTAATAAATTCACACACATACATATACACATATATTTATGGAATGAATATATCCATATGTATAGTCTCACCTTCTTTAGGCAACTTCAGCAGTCATTTCTCTCTGGGGTGGGTCCTGCATGTCTAGTTCATACAGCATAGCATCAAGCAGTCCAGGAAAGAACAGTTTGTTGCTTAAATGGCTAACCAATGCCATGAGGAGCCTCTTCAATGCCCATCTTCCTCTTGAAGTAAATTGGTGCTGTCATGAGCAGATGTGTCTCATGTCATGAAAAGTCCTAAGTTCTTAAAACATTTTAAATGCCATATATATTCATTCTATAAGTTCTGTGACTGTAGAGAACCCTGACTGATACAGGTGTCTACAGCAAACATTTGTGCCCATGGTGCCAGCCATCTGTTAGTCCTGCCATACCAGTGCTGACCAGGTTCTAGCATGGCAGAACATATCTGTGTCCACTTCATCTTGGCTATAGGAGGACTTGGGTGTATGAGTGTAGAGTGGGGAGTATCAGGGTGTTTTAGAAGAAAATGAAATACAGCTCTGTTGTTGGAGGCTGTTCGTTTCCCCGCCACCCAGACTCCTGAAATAATCACACAGAAACTATATTATTTAAATCACTGCTTGGCCTATTAGCTCTAGCTTCTAAGAAGCTACCTAGCTTCTAAGAAGCTACCTAGCTTCTAAGAAGCCATCTAAGAAGAGGCTCTTACATCCTAAACTAACCCATCTCCATTAATCTGTTTTTTACTGGGTAAAGTTCCATTTCCAGCGTCTGTCTCTGGCAGGGCTACATGACGTCTCCTGACTCTGTTTTCTTTCTCCCAGCATTCCCAGTTTAGTTTTCCCCGCCTAGCTTTACTCTGTTCTATCACTGGCCAAGGCAGATTCTTTATTCATTAACCAATAAAAGCAACACATATACAGAAGGACTTCCCACACCATTTCCCCTTTTCTGTTTATATAAAAAGAAAGGTTTTAACTTTAACATAGTAAAATTACATATAACAAGTTATCAAGCAGAATTATAGTTACAATATTTATATCTACTTTATCTTTTATCATAATTAAAGAAAACTATAATTGTCTATTCTTCAGCTCCATCAAAGACCCCAGAAGGATATAAATATTACCTAAGTTAACAGGAAGTGCATTGTAAGCAACTTCCAAAACTCTAGAATTGACAGAGACATCTTGCTGCCTGGACAGTCACCCAATTTCTTCTGTAACGTTGGCGCATCCATCTTCAGCCTGCAGGCCCATAGTATCCAGCTGACTTTTCCATAAAGCAGGAAATTTCAAGGACAGTTCTGCCTATATTGGCAGTTTGTCAGTCACTTTCTTCTGTGTCCTGCAGAATGTCTGGCAAACTGTTTCATGAAGTAGTAACCCTGAAGGATGGTCTCACCTTTAGGCAAGTTCAGCAGTCATTTCTCTGTGGGTCCTGCATGTCCAGTTCATAAAGCATAGCATCAAGCAGTCCAGGAAAGAGCAGTTTCTTGCCAAAATGGCTAACCAACGCCATGAGGAGCCTCTTCAATGCCCATCTTCCTCGTGAAGTAAACTGGTGCTGCCAGGAGCAGATGTGTCTCATGTCATGAAAAGTCCTAACTTCTTAAAACATTTTAAATGCCATATTCTGAAGGTCTCTGAAAGATTTGAAGAATACTTACATAACTGAAATATATCTCTATATATTTAGAAAACCTAACTAACATGATTACAAGCTTGACTATTATAGATGACTATCTATTAACCTATATTTCTTAATTATACGTTACATTTTTAAATGAGCTGCACAAACAAAATACCTGAATGAAGAGCACAAATATACATATAACAAAATTGATGTTAAATTTGTATCAATAAACCAGGATCCATACCAATGCAAATCTCGATAGCATATCCCCTTTTAAATGTGAACAAACATGTATAAACAATCATTTAGGAAATTTGGGCATAGTTCTCTCCAAACTACTTCCTGCTTTTTGTTGGGTGAAGTAATTTTTGGAGGCGTTCATGGTGACCTTTCGGGGGATCTTGGTCCATCGAACCGCATTAGTCTGGAATTAATCCAAAGGTTATCATCTTCTGTGGAAACAAAAGCAGCACCTCTTTTTCAAAGCTACAAATCCTTAGACCCAAAATTTGGAATCAAGATACCTTTAAAATATATAGGTTGGTTTAGCTTAGCAGCTCATACAATGAAATGTTTCTCTATACTTAGATCCTTCACGGTCAAAAAATTCAAAGAAAACACAATAATATACATAATCTAGGCTCTCTGTGTATAGTCCATTTTTATGTGACTTATTTTTCTTACTCTATTACTTTTTCTACAAGTTTAATATTTATTATCTTTACCCTTTTAATCTAAACTGCCTATACTCTTTTATATTACATTTACTGTCTCTTTACTCTTTTTTTCTCTCTCCCACACCTACGTGCATTTTTCAAACACACTGTGCCTCATTTAGAGGCCTTTTATGTCTTAATATGTTTATTGTGTATCTGAAATCCTTTTCTGACCAGACTGCTTCTTAAAATGCAATGAAAAGTGGCCTTACCAGGACTAAGGCTGCTTTGCGTTTCGGCTCCACCCCATCCAACATGTTAGAGGTCCATTCATTGCCTCTGAGAGCCATTCTCTCCACCCCAGATCCAGGGTCGGGTTGCAAGAGTTGTGTTTCCATTAAGCAAGTTGTAGCACTCTGTTCACAAAACCCATTTAAATGCTCTGTAACTGGACCTCCCAAAAGAATCAGAGCTGTTTGTGGTGGTGAACCAGGAAACCGCCATTTTTGAAACTACACCTTTTTTCTTTTTTTCTTTTTTTGCTACTGCTGAATCAGAAAAATGTCTCTTAAAGGAGGTACTACACACTGCCAGCAGCTAGAAAAATGCTTTCTCAGGTTTTACGTGGATATAGTCAATCACGTTGCCACGCTGATCTGTTGTAGGAGTCCGCTTGTTCTTTCCTGGCTGCCCATACTCAAAATAACCACACAGAAACTGTATCAGTTAAATCACTGCTTGGCCCATTAGCTCTAGCTTCATATTGGCTAACTCTTACATATTTTTTGGTTTTTTGAGGCAGGCAGGGTTTCTCTGTAGCTTTTTGGAACCTGTCCTCGAACTAGCTCTTGTAGACCAGGCTGACCTCAAATTCATAGAGATCCAACTACCCCAGCCTCCCGAGTGCTGGGATTAAAGGCGTACACCACCATCACCCAGTTTAATTCTTACATCTTAATTTAACCCATTTCTATTAATCTGTATATTGCCACATAGCTGTAGCTTACCAGCAAGGTTCTGGAATGTCTGTTTCCGGCGGTGGTTACATGGCGTCTCCTGATTCTGCCTTCTCTATCCCACCACTCAGTTTAGTTTTCCCTGCCTGTCTCTACTCTGCCCTATCACCGGCCAAGGAAGATTCTTTATTCATTAACCAATAAAAGCAACACATATACAGAAGGACTTCCCACACCATAGCTCCTCCTGCTTTGTGCTTGAGGCTGTGGAATTTGCGCGGGGGGGGGGGGGGGGGCGCTCTCTGTGGCTGCCTGTCTGTCACTGAGAAGCTGCCTCGTGTAGAGAGGGGCTTATACTCTATAGTTGTACAGCACCCTCTGCACTGTCCTTGAGGAGGTGATTTGATCACTGTTAGAAGAAAACTGAGAGCCAGGCGGTGGTGGCGCACGCCTTTAATCCCAGTACTGGGAGGCAGAGGCAGGCAGATCTCTGTGAGTTTGAGGCCAGCCTGGTCTACAAGAGCTAGTTCCAGGACAGGCTCCAAAGCCACAGAGAAACCCTGTCTCGGAAAAAAAAAAAAAAAGAAGAAGAAGAAGAAGACGATGACGACGACTGAGGCACTAGAGATGTCTCAGCAGCAAAGACCACTGGCTGCTCTTCCAGAGGACCCAGGTTCAATCCCCAGCACATGACAGTTTACAATTGCTCTAGAGATTTGCATTGATATGGATCTTGGTTTATTGATACAGATTTAAAGTCAGTTTTATTATATGTATATTTCTGCTCTTGATTAAGGTATTGTGTTTGTGCAGCTCATTTAAAAGTATAATATATAATTAAGGAATATAGGTTAATAGAGAGTCATCTAAAAAATCTAACATTAGTTAGTTAGATTTTTTAGATGGACAGAGATGTATTTCAGGTGGATAGGCATTCTTCAAACCTTTCAAAGACTATAGAATATGGCATTTAAGATGTTTTAAGAAGTTAGAACTTTTCATGACATGAGACACATCTGCTCCTGGCAGCACCAATTTACTTCAAAAGAAAGATGGGCATTGGAGAGGCTCATTATAGAGTTTGCTAGACATTTGGACAAGAAACTGCTCTTTCCTGGACTGCTTGATGCTATGTTATAGGAACTGGACATGCAGGACTCACAGAGAAATGACTGTTGAACTTGCCTAAAGGTGAGACCATCCTTCGGGGTTCCTGCTTCATGAAAGAGTCTACTAGATATTCTGCAGGACACAGAAGAAAGTGACTGAAAACTGCCAACATAGGCAGAACTGTCTTTGAAATTTCCTGCTTCATGGAAAAGTCTGCTGCAACGGGGAACAGCAACCAAATCCGGCAGTCAGAAAAGAGGTCAGATGCATGCTTTACAGTGGCATATATAGTATAAGAGGCCATGCCAAGGTGGGCAGGTAACTTAAAGGCTGGCAGTAGGAATTCCTGCAGCATACAGTCACGAGTAACTCTAGTCCCAGGGTTCTTACACCCCCTCTGTACATCCTTGGGCAATTTGCATACTTGGTGCACAGATATACATGCAGACAAACCACTCATAGAAATAAAGATTGAGCCAGCCAGGTGGTGGTGATATACACCTTTAATCGCAGCACTTGGGAGGCAGGGCAGGTGAGTTCTATGGGTTCGAGACCAGCCTGGTCTACAGAGCAAGTTCCAGGACAGGCTCCAAAAGTTATGAGAAACCCTGTCTTGAAAAAAACAAAAGAAAGGGCGGGGGGGATAAAGATTGTTAGGAGGAGGAGGAGGAAAAAGATGAATACAGGCCGGGTGGTGGTGGTGCAAGCCTATAATTCCAACATGTGGGAGGTAGAGGTAGGCGAATCTATGTGAGTGGAAAGCCAGCCTGGACTAACAAAGCAAGTTCCAGGACAGTCAGGACTGTTACATAGAAACCTTGTCTTGAAAAAAACAAAAACAAACAAACAAACAAGAAAATGAATACAAAGACAACATGACACAAATGACATCAAGATTGACTGAGGGAGAACAAGCTGTTCTAAGATGGGCCCTGAGCTCACTCAGTGCCATCAGCCTGGAGAACACCTGGGAAGGGGTGCTGAAGGCCCAGGGTTTCATATACAAGGCTGGAGGAGGTTGATTGGAGATTGCAGGAAAGCTGAGAAGTAGTGGCCCCTCAAGAACATGGCTCTTTTCTCCCCAGAGTTTTACTTTTTAGCTATGAGAAGGGGCTGACTAATGCCTTCTCTGAGGGGCTATTGTTAATATACTCCAGTGACTGGCTAGCTTATGGAGCATTTATGCTGAGCTGGATAACATGTGTGCTTGACAGATTTCTTGTTTTTCAGCGTTGCCATAGTGGCTAAGAAGGGGTGTGAGAGTTAGACAGCTTTATCTTTCCAGCCCATTTCATTGGATGGGGAGATTAGGAAAGGGCATTATCTCACTTATTATTGGGGAGACCCTGAAGAGTTGCCATCCAGAGTATCTCCAGGCTACAAAGTTCAAGTTTGTTCTCCAGGACATCAGAGCTTGGTGAAGCAGTTGATGACGTTGTATAGAAATAGACATTCTCTAGGGCGCACATAGGCTCTCCCCGTCCTCCTCTGGACAGCAGAGACAGCATGGACCACCACACTACTCATCTAGAAATAACAGATAGCGGGGCTGGAGAGATGGCTCAGCAGTTAAGAGCATTGCGTGCTCTTCCAAAGGACCCGAGTTCGATTCCCAGCAACCACATGGTGGCTCACAACCATCTGTAATGAGGTCTGGTGTCCTCTTCTAGCAGGCATATATGCAAACAGAATATTGTATCCATAGTAAATAAATATTAAAAAAAAAAAAAAGAAATAACAGATAGCTTGTTTCAGTGGCAGGGGCAGGATCGGAATCCGTGCTTTTGTCACAGACAGGAAGGCTCATGTTTCTTCCCCAGAACACATTGTAGTTCTTTAGTTTTAAAGATTTAGACTGATGGGGCTGGAGAAATGGAATGGCTCAGTGGTTAAGAGCACTGACTGTTCTTCCAGATGACCCGGGTTCAACTCCCAGCACCCACATGGCAGCTCACAACTGTCTGAAAATCCAGTTCCAGGGGATCTGACACCTTCACACCAATGCACATAAAATAAAAAAAGATAAATAAATCATAAAAAGTTTTTTTTTTTAAAAAAAAAAAAAGATTTAGACTGATTGAAATGGTCCTGGTTAACCGTATTCTTGGCCACAGACTACTTGGAGTGGTTTGTCATTGTCTTTTCCCCAATCAGGCTGCTTTGGGGAGGTGTCATTTCCTTTTTGGTGTTTGCTCTCAGTCCTGCAGCGTGGGCCTTCACCTGAACTGCTCCCTGTGTGCCTGAGACAGACGCTACTGTCCACCTTGGTGCTTGCCCTCATCGTAGGCTGGGCTGTTCCGGGGTCCCCTTGTCTCTTCACTCAGCCCTTGACTTCAGTGTGCCTGGGACTGAAAATAAACTGACCCTGATCTTTCCACTGTCTCTGTCACTGACCAGTGCAGAGCCGGGGCAGATCAGGAGGTGCCTGCTTAGCTTAGGCATCGGACAGAGTACCCTGAGCTTGCTGCTGCACTGCTTTTTGCCAGAAGACACTTCCTATGCATGCCTGGAAATTTATTTTTTTCCCTGCTTTTTGTGCCTATTCACAGCTTTCGGTGTACCAGTCAGATCAGATTATTGTTCTTAGACTGGAAATCCCCATCTGTCTTTTCTTCTCTATAAAGAGTGTTTCTCGATCCTGACAGCCAGCTCCCAAATAATGACATATAGACTTCCTATTAATTATGAAAGCTTGGTCTTAGCTTAGGCTTATTTCTAAATAACTCTTATAACTTAAATTAACCCATTTCTATTAATCTGTGCATTGCGACATGGCTCATGGCTTTTACCTCTCCTGCTTCCTCTGTGTCTGACTGGTGACTCCCTTTTTTCACAGAGCTCTCTCTGTCCAGAATTCCCACTATACCTCCTGCTTAGCAATTGGCTATTCAGTTCTCTAATAAAGCAATCACAGCAATATATCTTCACAAAGGGTACAACTATCCCACAACAGATTATTGTGAGTTCAAGGCTGGCCTAGGGTACTGATATGGGAAGTCCTTTTGTCTGTGTGTTGCTTTTATTGGTTAATGAATAAATCTGTTTTGGCCAGTGGTTTAGCAGAATAGGGCAAGGTGGGAATTCCAAGTAAATAGAGGAGAGAATAGGTGAAGTCAGAGAAGCCATGGAGCTGCTAGAGGAGAAAGATGCTCAGAGGAGAAAGACGCTAGCCACCAGTTGAAACCTTGCCGGTAGGCCACGAGCCTCATGGTAAAATATAAAATAATAGCTGGGAGGTGGTGGTGCATGCTTTTAATTCCAGCACTTGGGAGGCAGAGGCAGGCAGATCTCTGTGTGTTCGAGGCCAGCCTGGTCCTCAGAGCAAGTTCCAGGACAGGCTCCAAAGCTACAGAGAAACCTTGTCTCAAAAAAACCTAAATAAATAAATAAACAAACAAATAAATACAAATGGGTTAATTTAAGATATAAGAGTAAGCCAGAAATATGCTTAAGCTATTGGCCAAACAGTATTGCAAATAATATAGATTCTGAATTTCTGAATGATTATTTTGTGGTCTGGGCAGCCGGGAGTGAACAAGCTGCCTCCCCCAGCAGGATACATAGTGAGTTCCTGGATAGCCTGGGCTACACAATGAGACCCTTATATAAAAAGGAGGTGGCTGGGGGAGATGGCCCACCAGTAAAATGCTTGCTGTGAAAGCACAGGGGTCTGAGTTTTGATCCCCAGAATTCATGTGAAGGATGGGTTCAGGGCTGTGCATCTAAAACTTCATACCAGGAAGGTGGGGATAGATGGATCCCTAGAGCTTGTTGGCAGTCCAACAAGTTTTTGAGACACAGTGACTCAGGAAGATTCTTGATATCATTGGTCTCTGGCCCCCACATATGTGCATGCACACAAAGACCTACAACACACAACACACAACACACACACACACACACACACGCAAAACAAAAACCTCCTAGGTCCTGAATGCAAATGAGCATGATTAACTTTGTTATCTGTCTTTGTTCAACCCCTGTCATGTTTAACTGTGTTAGTGACATATACTTCTTGATACCGATTTTTGGATACTACATCATCTTAAAATAGAGTGCCTTCCAGGCAGCACTTGGGAGGCAGAGATAAATGGATCTCTGTGAGTTCAAGGCCAGCCCAGTCTGTTTAGGGGTTCTTGACCAGCCAGGGATGCATAGTGAGACCCTGCCTAAAACAAAATAAAACAAAAAACCCAAAAGATAAAACCCAGAATTATTTCTGCTGTATGAGTCAGGGATTTGGCAGTGCTGTGGCTGGATGAGCCCACCTTGGGACTGCCTACAAGGCTGCAGTCAGACGTCACTTGGCCAAGGCCAGCATGCCATGCTGCCTATTACTAGAGCTCTTTGCACAGCCACCTCTCCACAGGCTGCTTGTGAGCATCTTCAGGATAGGTGACTTTTTCTAGAGCTAGAGATCCAGGAGAACAAGGCAGAATCCACATTCTGTTCTTATACGTGGCTCACAAGTCCCACATTTGACTCTGTTATGTCCGGTTGGTTACAGAGGTCAGCAGTGAGGGAGGACACTCACTACGAAAGTGAGACATCATTGTGAACTATTCGCAAGCTGGCCACAAAGCTGCCCATAAAAAGTGAGCTTTGTGATGGTACATCTGTCCTTAATTCATGATGTGGATTAAATGCTAAAGCAAGTGAAACCCCAGTAGGTAGAAAGCCCTCAGAAAGCCTTAATTATGATTGTATTTGTGCTATTACCTTTCTCCCAGCCCAACCTCCTCTGCCAAGGTGGGGAAATGGTGAGGCAAGGGAAGAGGGCCACTGAGGAGGATCATAACCTTAAGAAGAAGCTGGACTAAGAAGCTCTTGTGAGTTGGGATACCCAGGCAGCACTGGTGCAGGTGAAGGTCATGGCTGGCAGGGCACTGGGTGGGGCAGCATACAGGGGAGAGCTGATCTCTAGGCATATAGCCAAGCTGACTCCAGCTGGAGGATTGGAGCCCGTTTGCTGGAGTGGAACAGGGCTTTTCTCTCCCACACAAGTGCCTGCCCTCTGCAAGCCAACTTTGTTCACTTGCTGGAGGTGTGTGAGTGTTGGGTCTTGTACTTAGAGTGTGCTCCCTTTCTGGGGAGGGGCTTTGCTTTGCCCTTTATTGCACACTGAATGGTCAGTTTGTTGGGGTAGGGATGGGATCGTGTTCTGATGGATATGTGCGGTGATCTGGAACCTGCAGCTTCCCTGTTTGGTGGCACCTTGTCTCCTTGGGCTTGTTGTTGATTAAATAAAGTGCATGTGTTTTGGGTCTGCCGCTGATTTCGAACAAATTTGATCTTTTCAGAGGACCTGGTAGAGTTCTACTGTGCCAAGCTGCTGTCTGAGAGCTGATTGGCCAGTTGTTCTGAAGCCTGATGTTCCTCTACTCAGTTCTTTTTTGGCAGGAGTTGCCCGTTTGGGGTTTGTTATCTTGTGCTTTAGTTAGGGTTTCTATTGCTGTGAAGAGACGTCATGACCACAGCAACTCTTATAAAGGAAAACATCTTAATTGGGGTGGCTTACAGTTTCAGAGATTCAGTATATTATCATGGCAGGACATGGCAGCATGTAGACAGATGTGCTGGAGAAGGAGCTCTATATCCTGATCTGTAGGGAGGACTCTCCCACTGGGCATAGCTTGAGCATATGAGACTACAAAGCCCACCTCCACAGTGACACACTTCTTCCAACGAGGCTACACCTTCTAATAGTGCCACTCCCTAGGCCAAGCATTCAAACATGTGAGTCCATGGGGGCCATATTATTCAAACTACCACATCTGTGAAGGTAATTTTTCTGTGCAGAGGGTTGAAACAGTTTCCGGTCTTACTGAGTTGTCAGACTGGCCTGGAATTCTTCATGTGGCTCAGGTTGCTGTCATAATTTTTTAACTACTATATGTGTGTGTAAGAGAGAGAATGTATGTGTGCATCAGTGTGTATGTATGGAGGTCAGAGGACAGGCTGCAGGAGTAGGACTGTAGGGGTCGTGAGGCTTGGTAGCAAGCGCCTTTACCCACTGTCCATCTGCCTGGTCTGCCAGGCTGTTCTTGAACTCAGGATTCTCACGCCTTGGCCTTCAGAGTCTGGGATTATAGATGTTTATGCCACCACATTCAGGTTTAGGATAATTCTTGACTGTTCCGTATGAACTATGTCATTTCCTCTAGATTTGAAAGTTTCCCTGAGATAATATGAAGGTGCTTTTGTATTTACATGCTGTGCTTTTGGCTTTAGGGCTTGCTACCTTGTTTTGGTGAGGAGCTTGGCAGCTCTCAGTGGGCTTTGTTATGGCACAGAGACTTTGGGGTGGTGCTAACAGTGCTCTGGGGGTGCTCTGCTGCTGTTCCACCTCCCTAGTAGGGTGCTGTAAGGAAATGGAAACCCCAGGAGCATGGGGCTGGGCTGTGATCTGCCCCCCTGAGCAGCCCTCCGCTGGTGAGGCAACCATTTGCTGTCTTTCTCTCAGAACCTTCTCTATGATCTTTTCTGTGTTTGTTTTGGTTTGGTTTGTTTGAAACAGTTCTTACTGTGTAGCCCTGGCTGTCCTGGAACTTGGTATGTAGAACAGGCTGGTCTCATACTAGAAGAGATCCACTTGCCTCTGCTTCCTAAGTGCTGGGATTAAAGGTGTGATCCATTAAAAAAAAATTATGGGGCTAGAGAGATGGCTTAGAGGTTAAGAGCCCTGGCTGCTCTTCCAGAGAACCTGGGTTCATTTTCCAGTAACCACATGGTGGCTCACAATCATCTATAATGAGATCTTGTGCTCTCTTCTGGCCTGCAGGCATACATACAGGCAGAACACTGTATACATAATAAATAAGTAATTTTTTTAAAAAAATTTAATTTTATGTATATGAGTGTTTTGCCTATATATTTTTATGTGCATCATGTATATGCCTAGTTCCTGCATAGGCCATAACAGGGTGTTGGATCTCCTAAAACTGGAGTAACAGATTGTTGTGAACCACCTGGCACTGTGGCTAGGAACTGAACCCAGGTCAGAGGAAAAGCAGAGCAAAAGCAGCAAGTGCTCCTAACTGCTGAGTCAACTCTGATCCTCCATGATCCATTTTTGTATAATACTGTACACTTCTACTTTTTGTTTTTTGGGTTTTGTTTTGTTTTCAAGACAGGGTTTCTCTGTGTAATAGCCCTAGCTGTCCTAGAACTCACTCTGTAGACCAGGCTGGCCTCGAACACACAGAGATCCACCTGCCTCTGCTTCCCAAGTGCTGGGATTAAAGGCGTGTGCCACCACTGCCTGGCCCACTCCTACTTTTTAATGGTAAGTTTCTAGGTGTGCATTAAAAAAAGATGTATTTTTACAGGTTTTTTTTTTTTTTAATCTGTTTTGCTTACCGTCCCTCTGATATCTCTGACTGTGGTTAACAATGATAGTTTGGGAATTACTCCTTGTTAAAAGGAGGAACTGAAGGTCATGTTGGGGGTACAGAGCCACCACTGGACCTGACAGTGTCTGTGTCTGGCCTGTTCCTTGAGCTCCCAGGCTGCTTTCTATTCTCTTCTTTATGTCGCAGGATTAATAATTTAATACATTTTAAAAAGTTGAAAGTTCTGATGGGTGTCAGTCTACCAGATTTTCCAAGCCCAACCTTAACCAGCCTGATTGCTAAGTGCCTGAGCAACTTGGTAGAGGAACTGTTGTCAGCAGAACTGGGTAAGAAACAGTTGTGAGGGACAACAGGGGAAAGAGTTGAGCAAATTCATCAGATTGTGTTATAGGGTAGAGACCAAGTGGGTGCAGGTCATCGCCCACAGCCAGTTTCCCAGGCTGCTGGAAGCTTACGATTGTGAGGGCCTGAGCAGTGGTGAGCGTTGGTGCATGGGGAAGAATGTGACCATTGCATTCCCCGACACATACCAAGAACACTTGTTATCCCTCCCCGCAGTGGTTCACGGCTGAACAGCATCAGTTTACATAAGGGCTGCATGGGAAACTCCCCACTGTGGGCCTTGGGAGAAGGACACTCACAGACAGCTTCAGAGAGAATACCCGACATGCAATGATAGGCTGCGCTTGGCATCAGGAAGCCATGGAAGTGAGCATCCAGGTGACTGTGGGGTGTGACCCCTCAGAGGAGAATATGTCCTGTGGCATGAAGTGTAGCTGTGCAGGAGCCCAGGCTTTCCTTTTCCTGCTGAGAGTTTCCACTCCATCTGCTCAGCACATTCCGGTGCTAGTCTGCCTTTGATGGTTGAGGCTCTGGGAGGGGTGACAGATAGTGCTCAGTGCTTCTAGCCTCTGCCTCTGGCCTTCGTGCTCATGGGTGATGTGCAAGTGAGCCCTGCAGAAGAAACTCCCTAGCCACAGCTGCCTGCAGGGCTCCATCATGGCTGCTCCCCTGCTGCCCTCCGGGTTAGCCACCTTCGGCAGCCACCTGGCCTCTGTAAACTTCACTAGTGTCCTCTCTCCCAGGTCTCTGTCCTCAGTCACTGCTTATCTTGGTTATAGAGAAGCCCTCCCTGTCCCTGTGTGTTACAGCCATTCTTCCCTGGTAGTGTAGTCTTGTCTCTGCCTTCTGCTCTGTCCCAAACTTCACACCAGTCTTGCTGTCACTGGTTGTGTGACTTTTCCAAAAGACTATGGCTGCTGCCGCCACAGGCTACAGTATCCGTCAGGTGCGGGTTGTCCACTCCCTTTGTAGCCTTGGCATGTGAAGTTAGTCTGACTGTGTGCTCAGCACTAGGCTTTAGTTCTAGAAAAGCTACAGGTTGTTTGAGCCCTCAAACGAGCCACAGCTCAACTCTCCAAAATCCAGCATTGTGTGCTTGTGTGTACTCTCTCAAACCGAGTGTGGCTTCTGAGCAGAAATGGTCATCTGCTCTGGAGCAGAGAAACACACCTAGCAGGTTCCAGTCAGCCGTAAGAATTTATACTACGGAGCTTTCTCTAGTAAAAAGGACTGGGCTAAATTAACTGTAGATGACAAGACCCCATCTTTAAAAAGAAAAACAAGTGAGCTTAGGAAAATTTCAGATGTCCGTAGTAATTTTGTTTTCTTGTTGGTTATGTCAAGGGGGTTTGAGGTGGTAACTGGTGCTAAAGCCCTCAGAGTTGTAGGCCTCCTGCTCCAGACTCCCAGTGTTGGGATTATGGACACACACCAACCACACCACCATCTCCTCTTTCTTTTTCTTTCTGCTGTGTTGGGGATGGAGCTAAGGCTTCGTACACTCAGACAATGTGCTACTACTAAGTTACCTGTGCCCTGACCACTCATAAGAGCACTAGTGCCCTGCACTAGATTTTTCTCTTCACTTGGCAGCTCTGAGTAGCTGCTCCCCCAAGCGTGTCTCAACACAAGACAGTGCACCCTGGACACCCATCAGTGGAAACTGCTGCTTCCCGTAGTTTATTTATGTTTGGTGTGTGTGTGTGTGTATACTTGTGCACCATGTATGTGCAGTAATCACAGAAGCCAGAGGAGGGCTTCGAATACCCTGGAGCTGGAGTTGGAGATGGTTGTCTGTGTCTGATGTGGGTGCTGGGAACTGAATCTGGTCCTCTGCAAGAGCATCAGACACTCTTAACCACTGAGTATCTTTCCATTCCTAACTGCCCCTTCCCTTTTAACTTTTGGTGGCCTGGGAGGTGGAGGGGTTACCTGGTTGTTGGAGTTTGAGAACCTGTGAAATTATTGGTACTTTGCTAAACGAACAGCTTCATGGAAAGCATGGAGCAAACCACCTCTGTTAGAAACATAGAGCTTAGTAGGAAAATTTACTTGGTGAGAGACCCTCCCCATAGCCCTAAACAGTGACAACTCATTGCATATCCTCAGTCCCACCAAGCTCCTACCATAGCCGCCATCCAGAGGGCCCCCGAAATGCTCTCATTAACTCAAGTCACAATGATCATGAAGGGTGCTGGATCTAGCCAGAGGAACAGTAGTAGTTAGGTGCTGGCCAGGATGGTCAGACGTGGTGGGTTACAGGGTTCCTGTGCTCAGGGGTTCCTTCTGAAGGGGCAGATTGACATGCCTGTATTGGAAGTTCACCGATACCTGACTTTCTCCACAGAGTCCTTATGAGAATTGAATTAGAACCCCAGGGGAATCTCATGTGGAACAATAGCATTGAGCATATGAAGTCACTGTGGGTGCTGGTACTGTTGTCCTGCAGCCCTGCCTAGTACAGCCGTTGATGGGAGGTGGCTTTCTGGGAGTAACATGACAGGTGTTGCCAAGTGCTTAGCAGAGCTGTAGAGAAACAGGTCATAGATGTGTGGATAAGGCCTGTACAGCACAGTTCCTTGAGATGGGGCATGTACAGCTGAGAGGCTGGGGTCCCTTTCACTGAAATACAGCAGCAAATATAAAGACAGGTAAATAGAGCTTACTCATAGCCAGCTCAGGAAGCTATAACATCGTGGGGGATTACAAAGGTCACAGAGACCAAAGGCTAATTAGGGTAGGATACTGCAGTTATGGGCCACCCAGTTAGTTGTTGTTTAACTTTTTATAGGATGTAACTTCCTTACTTTATGAAAGCACAGTGGGTATTCAGTTTGGAAAGCTGAGCAGTCCCCAGTCTCTACTGCATTTCAAGTTTTTAGGGTTATTGCACATGCCATAAATCTCACCCTCCTTATCATGCCTCTCTGTAGAGTTTGACAGATGCAGTCAGCTGTGAAATAGCCCCACATTCAGGACACACACAGGACAGTCTTATTGGTCACCCTGTTGATCACCCTAAAAACTCCCCCTGTGGGCGTCTGTAGGCATCCCTTTCTGCACTCCACTGATTTGTCCCTGTAGCTCTCTGCCTTTCCCAGAATGGGAATGGGTGTGGCTTTTGAGCCTTGCTCTGCTTGAACTGTGCTTCTCAGAGTGGACATGGCTGGGGGTGACATCCCTGGACGGGCACAGTGTGAGCACCCTGGGGTGGATGGACACAATGCGTGAACACCTTGGGGCGAATGGGCACAGTTCGAGCTATGCTTCTCAGAGTAGGTACAGCACACAGTCTTGAGTACCCTATGGTGGATAGGACAATGTGTAAGCACCCTGGGAGTGGATGTGACCATGTGAGCACCTTGGATGGGGTGAGCGGTATTTTTCAGGTAGATGTGGCTCAGCACAGGCATCCACTTAACAGCTGCAGGGTGGTGTTTTTGCTCAAGGATGGACTGACAGCTTTTGCTCTTGTCTCGATTTCTACCAGTGTCTCTTTTTCTGTGTCTTTCTCTCTCTCCTTCCCTCCCTCCCTCCATCCCTCTCTTTCTCCTTCCTTCCTTCCTTCCTTCCTTCCTTCCTTCCTTCCTTCCTTCCTTCCTTCCTTCCTTCCTTCCTTCCTTTCTTTCTTTCTTTCTTTCTTTCTTTCTTTCTTTCTTTCTTTCTTTCAAGACAGGGCTTCTCATTGTAGCCCTGGCTATCCTGGAACTCACTCTGTAGACCAGATTGGCCTCAAATTCAAGAGATCCACCTTCCTCTGCTTCCCAAATTCTGGGATTAAAGGCATGTGCCCAGATAACACTTATAAATCTTAATGATCTTCTAGCACTTAATGATCTTAATCCCAGCAGCACTCGGGGGGCAGAAGCAGGTGGACCTCTGTGAGTTTGAGGCCAGCCTGGTCTACAAGAGCTAGTTCCAGGATAGGCTCCAAAACAACACAGAGAAACCCTGTCTCAAAAAACCAAAATAAACAAATAAATAAAAAATAAAAGAAATAAAAGATGGATTGGAGAGATGGCTCAGAGGTTAGGAGCACAATGGCTGCTTTTCCAAAGGTCCTGAGTTTGATTCCCAGCAACTACATGGTGACTCACAACCATCTGTAATGAGATCTGATGTCCTCTTCTGGCCTGCAGGTGTATATGCAGGCAGAACACTGTACATATAATAAATAATACAGAAAACATTTTTTTTTTTTTTTGGATTTTTCGAGACAGGGTTTCTCCGTAGCTTTTGGTTCCTGTCCTGGAACTAGCTCTTGTAGACCAGGCTGGCCTCGAACTCCCAGAGATCCGCCTGCCTCTGCCTCCCAAGTGCTGGGATTAAAGGCGTGCGCCACCACCACTCGGCAAGGTTACCTATTGTGAAGGTTTTTTGTGAGACGTGGCTGTGTGTCATTTCTGCACCACACTAGGATCACAGTCTAGACCTTACACTTGCTAGGCAAGTGCTTGCTCTGTGCTGTACACCAGCTGTGATTGGGTATTGTGCTAGACTGTGTGCTTTGTGACTTTTTCAAGTGTAACACGTCCATTTCTCTACTGAGAGTGTCCTAAAACCAGTCACCACATGGTGACATTTTCTAAAAACAAAACAAAAAAACAAAAACAAAATTAGATATACATTCAAAGTACAAGCTTTGTTTTTGAAAGTTGAGTTCTTATTGGCTCAGTGAGATATTTAGTAGTCAGAATATAGGCGTATTTGTCTTTTAGGCAGCTAACACACGTGTTTGTACTAACTGATGCTGTGCTTCTCAGATGTTCCAAGTATCTACACTGAGAAGTCTGTGCTTTACAGGAAGACAAATATGTCCACAAAGAAAACCCTGTATGTAGTTTTTTAGAAGATGATTCTAAAAACAGTGCTTCCTTAGCTCCTGTGGGGAGAGCAGTAGAGACCTTGGTCCTCCCGGGTTACAGGTGTGTGTTTTGGCGATCATCTGTTACGTGCTTAGATCTGTGACTCTTAACTTTCAAGTTTACATATATATATTTACATATATTTTTATAGATTTATCGATTCTCAATTAAAATGATAAAGTAAAGAGCTGGAGAGATGGCTCAGCAGTTGAGAGCATTGCTGTTCCCCCAAAGCCCACATTAAGGAATTCACAATTGCCTGTAACTCCAGGGGATCAAATGACCTCTTCTAGGCAACTGCATAGACAGGATAACAAACATACACTCATGGTATGTGCATGCACATTCACAGTAATAATATACATTATATATATATATTTATACATATATATATACATGCAGGTAGTGATGAGGCAGAGCAGGCCTGCTTTTCATCCTGCCCGGCTCCCGCACGGCTAGCTTAGCCCCGGAAATAATAGCGCAGAACCTGTATTCATTTAAACACTGCCTGCCCCATTAGTTTTAGCCTCTTCTTGGCTAACTCTCACATCTTGCTTTAACCCATATCTAATAATCTGTGTATCACCACAGGATTGTGGCTTACTGGGATGATTCTAACCTACGTCCATCTCGGGCCAGAGTTTCATGGTGTCTCTCTGTCTCTGCCTCCTTTCTCCAAGCATTCTGTTCGGTCTACTCCACCTACCTAATTTTCTGTCTTATCAAAAGGCCAGCCGGGCGATGGTGGCGCATGCCTTTAATCCCAGCACTCGGGAGGCAGAGGCAGGCGGATCTCTGTGAGTTCGAGACCAGCCTGGTCTACAAGAGCTAGTTCCAGGACAGGCTCCAAAACCACAGAGAAACCCTGTCTCGGAAAACCAAAAAAAAAAAAAAAAAAAAAAGGCCAAGGCAGTTTCTTTATTTAACCAATGAAATCAACGAAAAACAGAAAACCCTCCTAAATCATGTGTGTGTGTGTAAAATGTGTGTGCATGAATGAATTTGTATGCACCATGTACATGCGAGAGTCCAGATTGAGGGCATCAGATCCCATGGAACTTGAGTTACAGTTGGCTGTGAGCTGACATGCGGCTGCTGGGAACCAAACCCCTGGTGAGGAATGATATTTGTTTTGAACTCTGCTAGGGAGAGTGCTGGCCTCTGTAGAAAATCCCTGGGTTCCATCCCAGCGCCACAAGGACAAATGTTAATCTGAGACACTATTCGGATATATAGTCTATATTCAAAATTCTTCCAGTAACAGTACATTTTAAATTCAAGGCACTAAAAGCTGGCCTTTGGAGTTGAAGACTGAAGTGAAAAGTGATCCCCAGTAAGTATAACTCTTGAGGGGTTAATGAATTAATGGTGTGGGGTTTATTTGTTTTGCCTCCTTTAGATTCCAGTGAGGAGACAGTTGGAGGGTTGAATGTACTGTGGGATACTAGGTATGGCCCTACGCACACTGCCTATAGCAGCCTCCTTTTCTTTAACTCACACAGAGGTGCACTGATAGCAACATGGGGAGCCAAAAGACACCCTCAAATACAGAGTTGTAGAATAGCATGTTCCGTCTGAATGTAAGCAGCTGTGAGTTAGACTGTCTGTAGAATATTAAGTTCTCCTTCAAAATGAGGGTGTCTTTTATTTTTAGATTTTTTTATTAAAGATTTTTATTTATTATGTATACAGGATTTTTCCTGCATGTATCCTGCAGTACAGAAGAGGACACCAGATCTTATTACAGATGGTTGTGAGCCACCATGTGGTTGCTCGGAATTGAACTCAGGACCTCTGGAAAAGCAGCCACTGCTCTTTACCTCTGAGCCATCTCTTCAGCCCCCTATTTTTAGATTTTTTTAATTTTTATGAGTTTGAATGTTCTGCCTGTATGTATATATGTGTACCATGTGTGTACAGTGCCAGAGGAGACCAGAAGAGAATGTTAGATCTGCTGTAACTGGAATTATAGGCAGTTATGAACCACCATGTGGGTCCTGGGAGCCAACCCAGATCTCTGCAAGAGCAACCAGTGCTCTTAACTGCTGAGCCAACTCCCCAGCCCCCATAAGGATGTCTTCTAAGGAGAGAACTTAGTAAGAACTTTGTGTTTGTGTGTGTGTTTGAGACAAGGTCTTTTCTATGTAGCCCTGGCTATTCTGGAACTCACTATGTAGATAAGACTGTCTTCAAACTTAGAGAGATCCTTCTGTCTGTGTGTCTCAAATGTTAGGATTAAAGGTGTACACTATTACACCTGGTATATGTGTTGAGAATATACACAGAAAAAAATTCAGCCTGACAAGATGTCTCAGTGGGTAAAAGTACTCGCTTCCAAGCCTGATGACCTAAGTTCCATCTCTAGGAACCCCATTGAGGAAGCAGACAACAGGCTCCACAAGTTTTCCTCAGGCTTCCTTTTTAAGAGAGAGAGAGAAGTGGGGAGGAAATTTAAACAAGCCAAAAAGGAAACAAAATGCAGTAAAATATAAGTCCTGTTCTACCAGTTTCTTCTATATTTTTCAGAGCCAAAAGTTCCTCCTTAGTCAGGATGGTTCCTACAGTGAATAACAACGCCATGGTTTAGTTCATGGCCATTCCATGAATGTCAGCTCCTCTGATTTTGGGAATTAACTGGGATCTGACCTGCTTAGTAACTGGGTGGGAGAAAGCTATGGTTTAGTTGGTACATGAAGTGATGTAACATGAATTTAATGTGACGCTTAGAGTCAGAGCGGATGCAGTGTAATGCCCTCTGCACTTACAGGGTCATGTGCTTGCCAGATACTTAAACCTACAACTTAGCAGGGTTGTAGATTTGAGCCTCTCTCCCAGCTCTGCAGAGAATTACAGCAGGAAACAGAACAGTACTGCTGTTGTCACCTCACAACTGTCCTGAGGGGGGCAGTGAGGGTCAGCCACGCCTTGTGCTTCAGTCTCTTCCTCATCAATTCTGTGTCCCCTCCCTCACCCACTCCCTGTTAAAGATGGTGTCCAGGTGTGTCTTGGGTGTGAAGTCTTCTGGATAGGCCCTTCCTGTTTGTGGTTTTTTTTTTTCTCTGCTACTATGTCTGTTCTGGTTGGTGGCACTGTTTTGATGTTTTTCTTTTGTGTTCAGAGAGGATGTGGACACCTTCAGTTAGATCTTGAATGCTTGCTTATTTCTCAGCACACAAACTAAGGGAGGCTCCTAGTGTCCAAATCCAGCTCTCCCGTGCTCGTTTTCGGTCCGCGTGGTTGTTTGAGTGGGAAGTTTTTGGTCTTCTCCCAGAACTTCCATCAGGAAGTATAACCAAAGTCTCGGTGTTTCCCCCTCCATCTAGCTGCTGGCTTCCTCCTCCTGCTCCCTCTGTCTGTCCCAGTCATCGGTCTGTTGCCCCTTACCTCCGGGTTCATTCTCCTTCATTATGCTTTGATGTCAGGGCACTAATTGTAAACACAGCTCTGTGCAGCCAGCCTGGCGCCAGGCTTTGCCAGCAGAGGTGCTCACAGGACCCTACCGGTTCATGGTGGGAGGACAGATCTTTTCTTGTGCCCAGCCTGAGCCCAGGTGGACACTGAGCAGCCTCATAGCTGCTGCACAGTACTCCAGTCTCACTCTCCAACACATCCTTTTCCCTGGACCAGCACAGCCTCTGCCATCAGCAGAGTGTTTTCTTAACAAGTGTTTCTAAACACAACTTAAGTTGGATATGACCTTTAGATAGAAGGGAGACTCTGGCAAGGTCATAGTGCTTTTCTTCTGTGTGCCTACCCTCAGCTTAGGTGGTAGGTGATTTCTGTGTTTATTGCTTCTGTACCCTCCCCATTCCTCTGTGTCTTGGGTACTTGCAGGTGTGTAATTTATGGAGATGAGTGCTGATGTGGACAGGCTAAGGACATGGAAAGATTTCCTTTACCTACATGAAAATAGGGAGGAATACCATACCATGCAGATTCCCTTGAGGAAGTGCCAGGTTTGGCCAGGAGAGGAGGGAATGGAGGGAGAGTCTTCCTTGCAAACTGCTAGTTCAGCCTGGAGACTAATGGATGCCCAAAAAACAATTGTAAAATCTAAGGAAACAGTCACACACTATTAGTATCTTTTCTTTCTTTTTTCTTTTTCTTTTTTTTTCCCCGAGACAGAGTTTCTCTGTAGCTTTTGGAGCCTGTCCTGGAACTAGCTCTTGTACACCAGGCTGGCCTCAAACTCACAGAGATCCGCCTGTCTCTGCCTCCCGAGTGCTGGGATTAAAGGTGTGCGCCACCACCGCCCGGCTTAGTTGCCAGTATCTTAAACGAAGTCTTCCTGTTGGAATTACTGGTGGGGTTTCTGTCTCTGTCCAGAACCTTAGAGATCATCTCACCTTTTGGATTTGCAGGAGGAAAAGTGATGACACTTGGGGTTGACTCTTTGCCTTCTCTTCTCCCTTCTTTTTGATCTCTGATGGCTAGGAAGGGCTGAACCTTTCTTCTGTCATGTCTACCTCTGCCTTGTGCAGTAAATGCCAGCTTGTTCCAGAGGGGTTCTGAAGTCATTTTGCCAAGCCAAACAACACTATACTAAGAGTGTACCATGTTTCAAAATTAGCCATTAACTTGAAAAGGTTGTTATGTAATTAAGTAGAAAAGCTAACTTAGACCAATATGGATGGATGCAATAAAAAATAATGACTACTCAGAATCGAGAGAATAAACTGTGTTGTTATTTGCATCATTTATGTATCTGAAATCCTGTGTCTGGGTGTGTTTGGGCTATCACAGCTCTTTTAGCTGAGCCCTTCATTGTGAGCAGCGGTGCTATGTCCTCCAGCTAAGAACTCTTGGTCTAAAGTTGGCTTTGTCTGGGCCACTCCAGCTTTTCTTCCTTTTTAAATTGTTTTTTTCTAAAATTACATTTACTGTTAATTTATTGTATGTGTGCTCCTGTGGAGGTAAGAGGACAATTGTAGGAATCTGTTCTCTCCTTCGATCGTGTGGTTTCAGGGGATCAAACTTAAATCTTCAGGCTTAGCAGCAAGTGCCTTTACCTGCTAAGCCATCTTGCCTGTAGTGCCTGTCTTAGTTAGACTTACTATTGCTGTGATAAAACACTATGAACAAAGCAACTTGGGGAGGAAAGGGTGTTTGAAAGGAACCCCAGTAGGGCAGGAACTCGGAGGCAGGAGCTGATGCAGAGCACGGAGGGGTGCTGCTTAGCTTACTGGCCTGCTCCCAATGGCTTGCTCAGTCTCCTTTCTTATAGCATCCAGGACCACCTGCTCAGGGGAGGCCCTACCCATAATGACCTGGCTCTCCGCCATCAATCACTACTTAAGAAAATGCCCTACAAACTTGCCTGCAACCTGATCTTTTGGAGGCATTTTCTCACTTGAGTCTCTCTTTTCTCTAGTAAGTCTGGTTTGTGTCAAGTTGACATGAAACTAGCCAACACACTGGCCCTCCACATTTGTTTTTTGTTTTTAGGATACTGGTAAAGTGTGTCTTTTCCTTTCACTTTTATCCTGTCTGTGTCATTGCCCGTTGATAGACTTCTGTTCTGTTCTTGGAGATAGACTCTTGGCAAGACAGAGACTTTACTGGTTTTCTTAGCATCGTGCACTTCCATTCTCTGCATGTCTGTGTGTAGTGGGGGACTTAGACGAGACAACTTGCTCTGTGCTTCTTCTCCCCCAGTAGCTGGCTTCTGACTTGAGTCTGTGGCGGATACAACAAGCAAGCAGTGACTTTTGCTCCCACCCTGAAGCAGCAGAGCACCGCCAGAGTCCCAGAGGCAGGAAGAGCCTTGTCCTTCCCCTCAGGTCAAAATGCACTGCATAGAGCAGGAAAGGATCAAGTTCTAGCCTGGTCCAATATCTACAGGGGCTGTCTCCAGTCTTGCCCATGCCCAGCTTTCTGAGAATTCATGAACATTTAAGCTGTTTGCTTCTTGTGGCTTTATTGTGGTCCCCTCATCCACCTGCTTTGGGGAAGGTTACACATTCTGCATGCATCATCTCTCTTTGAAAGAATTCAATAGAATTCAATCTCCCTGTACCCATTTAATGTCACTCTAATGAGTTTAAGGGAAGCTGTGATTTTATAGCTATCAAGCATTTTCCTGTTAGGATGGTGATGTGGGCTTTCCCTGACAAGCAGTAGTACTTGGGTTTGGTTTGTAATAGTGACTCTGTGTGTGCAGCCATGGCTGGCTTCCAGGCTCTCCTCACAGAGATCCACCTGCCTCTGCCTCTGCCTCCAGAGTTCTGGGACTAAAGGCATGTGCTACCACTCTGGGAAAGTTGAGATCCTTTAAGTAATAGAATCTAGGGCACAGGCTTGTGGGTCAGGTTCTAGAGTGGTAGTGAGAAATATAAACTCAGGTTTAGAAGCTCATCAAACTTTGAAACAGTAGTTGGAAATGGCGGGGATTAGGTCTAAAGATGTGCCTGAAGAACATCCAAGATGGAACAGATTTTACAAATAACTATAGAGAAAAGACAGAGTAGACCCAGAGAAACCAGCAGGGACCTGCTTGCTGTTGTGACATGAGAATGGAAGTCCCAATACAGACTAGATATAGAACACTTAACCTAGGATTGTAGAGCCATAAAAGCACCTTTTAAAATTGAAAGTGAGAGCCAAAGAGATGACTCAGTGTTTAAGATAACTGGCTGTGCTCTTCCAGAAGTTCTGAGTTCAATTCCCAGCAACCATATGGTGGTTCACAGCCATCTATAGTGAGATCTGGTGTCTTCTTCGGGCATACAAGCATACATGCAGATAGAACACTGTATACATAATAAATAAATAAATAAATATTTTTTTAAAATGGCAGTACTCTTAAAAAAAAAAAAAAAGATTGAGGAAGAGTAAGCCTGGCATAGTGGTGCACGCCTTTAATACCAGCACTATGAGGCAGAGGCAGGTGGATCTCTTAGTTTGAGGCCAGCCTGGTCTATATTTTTGAGTTACAGGCTGCCAGAGCTATTTGGGGAGACCTTGTCTCAAGCAGACAAGGTATTATATAAAAACAAAAGGCATTTACTGTAGGAGAGAGGCTGCTTGTTCATCCTGGCCACCCGGCTAGCTTAGCCCTGAAATAACCACACTGAAACTGTATTAATTTAAACACTGCCTGGCCTATTAGCTTTAACTTCCCATTGGCTAACTCTTACATCTTAGTTTAACACATCTCCATTAATCTGTGTATTGCCACATGGCAGTGGCTTACCGGAGATTCTAACCGGTGTCCACCTCAGGCAGAGGATTCATGGCTTCTCTGACTCCGCCCTTCTTCCTCCCAGCATTCATTTCTGTTTTCTCCGCCTATCTAAGTTCCGCCCTATCAACTAGGCCAAGGCAGTTTCTTTATTCATTAACCAATGAAAGCAACACACAGAGAAGGACCTCTTACACCAATTTACTGCCAAGAATCCGTCACAAAGGACATTTTTTGTGGTGCACCTCAAGGAAAGTGAACCCAAGAAGGAACTGATACTTGTTAGTTTGCCTAAGGGTCTCACCTAATCATACTTTCTTCCCATCAGAAGTCAGGCTGCATACAGCAGTGTATTGACACCAGGAAGCACACTGAGCCCTTTAGACTGTCTTCTAGGATAAATGCTACTGTTTTACTAGGACACACCACCCCTGGGCTGAGTCTCACAATCGTCTCTGGGGCTCTGTCTTTGCTAATGGGTTCCATCTTAATCTTGTCTGTAAATCCAGGGAGCACTGAACTGGAGGTGACCCTTTAGTAGGCCACGTGGTAGCTTGAGGCCCCAGTTGTTTCTAGGGAAGGTCTCTTCAGTTCCATGCATGTCACCTTGATGCTCTTCCTTTTCCATCAATGTCTTCCTGCCCGTGCTGCTCCCTCCAGATATCCAGTTTTGTCTTGGTCTCTATAACACACCAAAGACACTAGATACTTCCTCATCTGGCCTCCTGGACACAGGAAGGAAGTGCTGAGTTGGGGGGAGGGTCTAAGAGATACTTTCAATCTGTTTCCCCTGTGGTACCTGAAAAATCTACACTCCAGCAAAAGTGATGATGTCATTTGAGGTGGCAAGGGTTATTTTTATTTTTTAAAAAATATTTTATTTAACTTTATTTGCATTGGTATGAAGGTGTCAAATTCCCTGGAACTGGAGTTACAGGCAGTTGTGAGCTGCCATGTGGGTGCTGGGAATTGAGCCTGGGTCCTCTGGAAGAGCAGCCAGTGCTCTTTGCCACTGAGTCATCTCTCCAGCCCCGTGGTTATCTTTATAGTAGATGGAGTTGGTAGGGAACAGAGCTGGAAAGGTACTCAAGTTGGAAAGTGGCAGGCTGTTCTGGGCACACTTCACTAATAAGAGAGAGAGAGGAAAGAAAAAGAAAATTGCTGCTGAGGAGCAGGCAAAATGAAAGACACATGGGATGGGCTTGTTTTTAATATTCTTTTCAGTACTGATAAATTTATTTTTTAAAATTATTTTATTATTTTGTGTGTATGGGTATTTTGCCTGCTTGTGTATCTGTGTACCACATGCATGCAGTGTGCCAGAGTTCAGAAGAGGGTGTTGGATTTCCTGGGACTGAAGTTCCATGGTTGTAAACTGCATGAGTGCATGATGAGAACTGAACCTTGGTCCTCTGCAAAACCAGCAGGTTCTCCTAACTGCTGAGCCATCTTTCTAGCTCTGGGATGAGTTTCTTTAAGGTTTTCTCCTCATAGATGTCTTTGTTCCCCAGATCCTGCAGTCACTTAGTGTGTGCTTCGTTTCCTTCCCCATGGCCATGGACAGCCTGGGCCTGACGTTCCTTGGTGATGTCTGCAGAGACTGGAATTCCCTGCTGGGAGTGTTCTTTACATCTCTGGTTCTTGTTGACACTCTGAACGTTTTAGAAGTTTGAGGTCATCTTCTAAGAAACAACTGGAGTCTGCAGGCTGCATGCAGATGCTCATTTTGATGTGAGTTTAGTACTTGTTTTAAAACTAAGTTTGCTCTGCTTTCTAGGAAACATGTAAACCCTACTTTTGAGTACAGCTTCAGTCTATGCAATCAGTGCTCTACAGGCGACCTTTAAATGCTACAAACTGCAAGGCCTAAGTTAGGTTATATTCTTGAGCTGTAAGTTCATCACCCATAAAGTGTGCAGGATATGTCCTACAAAGGAGTCTTGCTTTATGATCCAGCTTATTTATTTAACTACTTTTTTCACTTCTTTTACTCACAAGCTTAGGAAGAATCCCTCCCCCCACCCCCCGCCCAACAAAGTCCCAGTTTGAAACCTCTTCTGAAAACCAGATTTCACAAAGACCTACAGAGTTTATTGCTCAACTGTGCTTTGATTGGGCCATGGGCCTTTAGTAAGGGTCACCCAGGAGCAAGCTCATTATGCTTTTGTTGTCAAGTTAAGGAAATGATTGGTGTCAAGTTAAGGAAAGTGATTTTTTTTTTTATCAAACCTTATCATGTAGGCTCCACAGTCCTTGAGGCTTGTGCTTGCTCTCAGCCAGGAAGAGGCTTGCCTTTTAGGAGTCTCTCTGGAGCCTACCAGGAACACTCTGGCCATCAGCCTCTGGGACAGTATCATCGCCTAACCTTGCGCTGACTTTACTGACTGTTCATGGGAAATGAATTCCCCTCATGCTCCTCACTTCTCTTGGGCCCTTTGTTTCTTCAGCATAGTCTTTAGGAGAAACATGGAAGCTTAGAGCTGTTTCCTCACATGGTTTCCTATGAGCACCCATCCACCCGCGCCATGGGCCCTGTTGTTCACCAGGTAATCATTCCTCGCTATGCAGTGTCTTAGCTTGTGTGCTGCCCATTCCTGGCTTCACAGCACTGGGAAGGAACCATTTCTTGGCACGAAGAAGCGGGTGATCTTAGAACTTGACTTTAGCTGCGTTGGCCCTCCAACAGCTGCTTTCACTTACTGCGTTTGTTTAAACAAACCCTGTTCCTGGAAGTGGCTTCAGAATAGTCTGTCCTTGCAGCTAGCTGGTCCTTTGCTCTTGTGTTTGAAAGTGTTTTTTTAATGATAACCATAAGAGCCCAAGCACTGCAGACCAGAAGACTCTGCCAGTTCAGCCTCCACCTGCTGATTACTATTGCAGTCTTTATTTTCCAAAACTAAAGAGATTCTTTGGTTGCCTGTTGCTATCACCTCCCTGCCATTAAAGAGCTCTGATGTCTGAAAGTCACCATGGGCTGTTGTGGAATACTACTTTAACTATGTAAAGATGTGTTATTTATGCTGCATTTGTTTAATTATGTAAACGTGTATTGCTGTTTTACCTTGCCTGCCTAAGGCACCTGATTGGTCTAATAAGAAGCTGAATGGCTAATAGCTAGGCAGGGGCAGGATAGGCAGGGCTAGCAGACAAAGCAAATAACTAGAGGGAAGAATCTACGCTCCAGGGAGAGAGAAAAGAACGAAGGAGAAAAAGAAGGGGATGCCAGGGACAGACAGACAGACAGACATGAAGTAGGACATACAAAATGTAATGGATTAATAAAAATGTCACAGATCCCTGGTGGCTGCACTGGTAGAAATGCTACAGGTCCCCAAGTGGGGGCAGGCAGTGGGTCCCAGAGCAGCCAGTCCCAGGCAGGGACAGCACACGAGACCACACCACAGGTTTCCGAAGGCAGCTGGTCCCAGGCAGCGGGTGAGAGACAGACAGATAGGTATGCCATGCAGAGTGAGGTTGGATATTTATTTAGTGGGTTATGGAGGGAAAAGGGAGAAGGGGAAAAGAGGATGGAGGGAAGGAAGGAGGGGGAGGGAGGGAGGGAGGGAGGGAGGAAGAGAGAGAGAGAGATAAGGGAGAGACAGAAACTGCCTCTTCGAGAGGGAGATGGAAAAGGAAGGAACTCAGGCTGGAAGCTGAAGATCAGCTTGCCTTGGGGGGGGAGTGGGTGTGGCTCGTCTCTTTTTTGTTTGTTTGTTTATTTGCTTACTTGTTTGCTTGTTTATTTTTCTTTTTTATTTATTTATTTAAGATTTCTGCCTCCTCCCCGCCACCATTACCCTCCCCCTCCCCCGATCAAGTCCCCCTCCCTCATTAGCCCTAAGAGCAATCAGGGTTCCCTGCCCAAGGACCACCCACCTCCATCCAGGTCTAGTAAGGTGAGCATCCAAACTGCCTAGGCTCCCACAAAGCCAGTACGTGCAGTAGGATCAAAAAACCCATTGCCATTCTTCTTAAGTTCTCAGTAGTCCTCATTGTCCACTATGTTCAGCGAGTCCAGTTTTATCCCATGCTTTTTCAGACCCAGGCCAGCTGGCCTTGATGAGTTCCTGATAAAACATCCCCATTGTCTCAGTGTGTGGGTGCACCCCTTGCGGTCCTAAGTTCCTTGCTCGTGCTCTCTCTCCTTCTCTCCTGAATTGGACCTTGAGATTTCAGTCCGGTGCTCCAATGTGGGTCTCTGTCTCTGTCTCCTTTCATCGCCTGATGAAGGTTAATATTCAGGAGGATGCCTATATGTTTTTCTTTGGGTTCACCTACTTATTTAGCTTCTCTAGGATCACAAATTATAGGCTCAACGTAGTTTATTTATGGCTAGAAACCAAATATGAGTGAGTACATCCCCTGTTCCTCTTTTTGAGTCTGGCTCACCTCACTCAGGATAGTGTTTTCTATTTCTGTCCATTTGCATGCAAAATTCAGGAAGTCATTGTTTTTTACTGCTGAGTAGTACTCTAATATGTATATATTCCATACTTTCTTCATCTATTCTTCCATTGAAGGGCATCTAGGTTGTTTCCAGGTTCTGGCTATTACAAACAATGCTGCTATGAACATAGTTGAGCATATACTTTTGTTGTATGATAGGGCATCTCTTGGGTATATTCCCAAGAGTGGTATTGCTGGGTCCAGGGGTAGGTTGATCCCGAATTTCCTGAGAAACCGCCACACTGCTTTCCAAAGTGTTTGCACAAGTTTGCATTCCCACCAGCAATGGATGAGTATACCCCTTTCTCCACAACCTCTCCAGCAAAGGCTATCATTGGTGTTTTTTATTTTAGCCATTCTGACAGGTGTAAGATGGTATCTTAAAGTTGTCTTGATTTGCATTTCCCTGATCGCTAAGGAAGTTGAGCATGACCTTAAATGTCTTTTGGCCATTCGAACTTCTTCTGTTGAGAATTCTCTGTTCAGCTCAGTGCCCCATTTTTAATTGGGTTGATTAGCCCTTTACGGTCTAGTTTCTTGAGTTCTTTATATATTTTGGAGATCAGACCTTTGTTAGTTGCGGGGTTGGTGAAGATCTTCTCCCAGTCAGTGGGTTGCCTTTTTGTCCTTTGCTTTACAGAAGCTTCTCAGTCTCAGGAGGTCCCATTTATTCAGTGATGCCCTTAATGTCTGTGCTGCTGGGGTTATATGTAGGAAGTGGTTTCCTGTGCCCATGTGTTGTAGAGTACTTCCCACTTTCTCTTCTATCAGGTTCAGTGTGTTTGGACTGATATTGAGGTCTTTAATCCATTTGGACTTGAGTTTTGTGCATGGTAATAGATATGGATCTATTTTCATTCTTCTACAGATTGACATCCAGTTTTGCCAGCACCATTTGTTGAAGATGCTCTCTTTTTTCCATTGGATACTTTTAGCTCCTTTATCAAAAATCAGGTGTTCATAGTTTTGTGGGTTAAAGCCAGGGTCTTCTATTCGATTCCATTGGTTGACTTCTCTGTTTCTATGCCAATACCAAGCTGTTTTCAATACTGTAGCTCTGTAATAGAGTTTGAAGTCAGGAATGGTAATGCCTCCAGACAATCCTTTATTGTATAAGATTGTTTTGGCTATCCTGGGTTTTTTGTTTTTCCATATAAAGTTGATTATTGTCTTTTCCAGATCTGTGAAGAATTTTGATGGGATTTTGATGGAGATTGCGTTGAATCTATAGATTGCTTTTGGTAGAATTGCCATTTTTACTATGTTGATCCTCCCAATCCAAGAGCAAGGGAGATCCTTCCATTTTCTGGTGTCCTCATCGATTTCTTTCTTCAAAGACTTAAAGTTCTTGTTAAATAGATCTTTCACTTCCTTGGTTAGAGTTACCCCAAGATATTTTATGCTGTTTGTGGCTATCGTGAAAGGTGATGCTTCTCTGATTTCCCTCTCTGCTTCCTTATCCTTAGTGTATAGGAAAGCAACTGATTTTTTGGAGTTGATCTTGTATCCTGCCACATTCCCAAAGGTGTTTATCAGCTGTAGGAGTTCTTTGGTAGAGTTTTTGGGGTCGCTTATGTATACTATCATATCATCTGCAAATAACGAAAGCTTAACTTCTTCCTTTCCAATACGAATCCCCTTGATCCCCTTATGTTGTCTTATCGCTATTGCTAGAACTTCAAGCACTATATTGAAGAGGTATGGAGAGAGTGGACATCCTTGTCGTGTTCCTGATTTTAGTGGGATGGCTTTGAGTTTTTCTCCATTTAATTTAATGTTAGCTGTCGGCTTGCTGTAAATAGCTTTTATTATATTTAGGTATGATCCTTTTATTCCTAATCTCTCCAAGACCTTCATCATAAAGGGGTGTTGAATTTTGTCGAATGCTTTTTCAGCATCTAATGAAATGATCATATGGTTTTTTTCTTTCAGTTTATTTATATGGTGGATTACATTGATAGAGTTGCGTATGTTGAACCAGCCCTGCATCTCTGGGATGAAGCCTACTTGATCATAATGGATAATTTTTCTGATGTGTTCTTGGATTCGGTTTGCCAGTATTTTATTGAGAATTTTTACATCGATATTCATGAGTGAGATAGGCCTGTAATTCTCTTTCTTGGTTGGGTCTTTGTGTGGTTTTGGTATCAGGGTAACTGTAGCTTCATAAAAGGAATTTATTTGGCAATGACTCTTCTGTATCTATATTGTGAAATACATTAAGAAGTATAGGTATTAGCTCTTCTTGGAAGTTCTGGTAGAATTCTGCATTGAAACCATCTGGCCCTGGGCTTTTTTTGGAAGGGAGATTTTTGATAACCGTTTCTAATTCTTTGCGACTAACCGGTCTATTTAGCTCGTTCACCTGTTCTTGGTTTAGCTTTGGTATATGGTACTTATCCAAAAAAAATGTCCATTTCTTTCGCATTTTCCAGTTTTGTGGCATACAGACTTTTGTAGTAAGATCTAATAATTCTCTGAATTTCCTCTGTGTCTGTGGTTATGTCCCCCTTTTCATTTCTGATCTTATTTATTTGTGTGTTCTCTCTCTGTCGTTTAATTAGTTTGGATAGGGGTTTGTCGATCTTGTTGTTTTTCTCCAAGAACCAAGTTTTTGTTTCATTGATTCTTTGAACTGTTTTCTATGTTTCTATTTTGTTGATTTCCGCCCTCAGTTTGATTATTTCCAGTCTTCTACTCCTCCTGGGCGCGTCTGCTTTTTTTTTCTAGAGCTTTCAGGGGTGCTGTTAAGTCCCCAATGTATGCTTTCTCCGTTTTCTTTAAGTGGGCACTTAGTGCTATGAACTTTCCTCTGAGCACTGCTTTCATCGTGTCCCATAGGTTTGAGTATGTTGTCCCTTTATTTTCATTAAATTCAAAGAAGACTTTAATTTCTTTCTTAATTTCTTCCTTGACCCAGGTGTGGTTCAGTAGTTGACTGTTCAGTTCCCATGAGTTTGTCAGCTTTCTGGGGGTGGCATTGTTCTTGCCTTCTTGCTTTAATCCGTGGTGATCTGATAAGACACAGGTGGACACTGATATTTTTTTGTATCTGTGAAGGTTTCCTTTGTTTCCGAGTATGTGGTCAATTTTCAAGAAGGTTCCATGAGCTGCAGAGAAGAAGGTATATTCTTTCCTATTTGGGTGGAGTGTTCTATAGATGTCGGTTAAGTCCATTTGCTTCATTACCTCCAACAATTCTCTTAATTCTCTATTAGGTTTCTGTCTGATTGACCTGTCCATTGGTGAGAGAGGTGTGTTGAAGTCTCCTACTACTAGTGTGTGTGGTTTGATGTCTGCCTTGAGTTTTAGTAATATTTCTTTTACATAAGTGGGTGCATTTATATTAGGGGCATAGATATTCAGGATTGAGACTTCATCCTGATGAATTGTTTCTGTTATGAGTATAAAGTGTCCATCTCGATCTCTTCTGATTGATTTTAGTTTGAAGTCCGTTTTGTTAGAAATTAGTATGGCCACACCTGCTTTTTTCTTAGGACCATTTGCTTGAAAAACCTTTTCCCAACTCTTTACTCTGAGTAGATGCCTGTCTTTGTGGTTGAGATGTGTTTCTTGCGAACAGCAGAATGATGGATCCTGTTTTTGTATCCAATCTCTTAGTCTGTGCCTTTTTATAGGTGAATTGAGACCATTAATATTAAGTGATATTAATGACCAGTGGTTGTTTACTCCGGTTATTCCTATTGGTTTTGGTAGTAGAGTCTGTGTGTCTCCCTTCTTTGAGTCGTGCTGGTGAAGGGTCGCTAGATGCCTGAATTATTGTAGGCAGTGTTGGCTATGTTGGATTCCTTGGGTTGTGATTTTCCTTCTATTACTTTCTGTAGGGCTGGATTTGTGGCTACGTATTGTTTAAATTTGTTCTTATCCTGGAATGTCTTGTTTTCTCCATTGATAGTGAACGATAGCTTGGCTGGGTATAGTAGTTTGGGTTTGCATCCATGGTCTCTTAGTTTCTGCAGTACCTCTATCCAGGACCTTCTGGCTTTCATGGTTTCCATAGAGAAGTCAGGTGTAAGTCTGATCGGTTTACCTTTATAAGTTACTTGCCCTTTTTCCTTTGCAGCTCTTAATATTCTTTCTTTAATCTGTATATTTTGTGTTTTGATTATAATATGGCGAAGGAATTTTTTTTTTTGATCCAGTCTGTTTGGTGTTCTGTATGCTTCTTGAATATTCAAAGGAATATCTTTCTTTATGTTGGGGAAGTTTTCTTCCATAATTTCATTAAAAATATTTTCTGGGCCTTTGAGTTGTGATTCTTCTCCTTCTTGTATCCCTATTATTCTTAGGTTTGGTCTTTTTATTGTGTCCCATATTTCCTGAATGTTTTTTTTTATATTTATTTATTATTTATTATGTATACAATGGTCTATCTGTGTGTATGCTGAAGACCAGAAGAGGGCACCAGACCTTATTACAGATGGTTGTGAGCCACCATGTGGTTGCTGGGAATTGAACTCAGGACCTTTGGAAGAGCAGGCAATGCTCTTAACCACTGAGCCATCTCTACAGCCCCCCTGAATGTTTTGTGATGAGAATTTGTTGGCTTTGCTGTTTTCTTTGATCAGTGCGTTTATTTTCTCTATGTTGTCTTCAGAATCTGAGATTCTTTCTTCTATCTCTTGTATTCTGTTGATTATGCTTGTTTCTGTAGTCTCTGCTCATTGACCTAGAGTTTCCATATCCAGCTTGTCCTCAGTTTGTGTTTTCTTCCTTGCTTCGATTTCAGTTTTCAATTCTTAAACTGTTTCTATTACCTGTTTGATCATTTTTTTCTTGGTTTCCCAGGGTATCATTTATGTATTTACTCATTTCATCAAACTTTTTGTTATACTTCTCATCCATTTCTATAAGGGCGTTTTTTACATGTTGTTTAAGGGACTCTATTGCTTTCATAAAGTCAATTTTTTCCACTTCTTCTGTGTTAGGGTGTTCAAGTCCTTCTGTTGTAAGATGATTGGGTTCTGGTGTTTTCATGTTGTTTTTCAGATTGTTGGGTGAATTCTTGCCTTGGCACCTGCCCATCTCCTCTTATCAATGCTATCTAATGGGTCTTTTAAGTGAGGAACAGGTTTCCCTGCTGGCCAAGGGCCCCGCTTACAAAGTGCCCTCGCTCCGTTTCCTGACTCCCTGACACTCGCCGTGGGCCAAGATCTCTCTCACCACTTAGAAGGATCTTCAGGACCAGGACCAGGCTCCCCGTTTGCCAGGGACCTTGCCAACAAAAGGCCTACCCCTCTGCAGGCCAGCCACCAAAACAGAGAAACTCCCGCTGCCCTCTGCCCCGATCTCCCGACCCAGCACCCAAACAGGCTATACTGGGTGATCCCGAGGCCCCGCGGAAGGGAGGGGGGTGAAGGAGGGCCCTGGGCGTAAGCTGGGATGTGCCAGGAAGAGAGAGGTCGCAGCAGAGGAGGAGCAGCCCCAGCAGAGGGTACCAGCCCTCGCAGGCTAACGGGGGGGGGGGGGGGGGGCAAGGGGGTCAGGGAATGCCCCCCCCCCCCGCTCCATTTCCTGTGTCCCACTGCGGGCCTAGAACACTCTCCCCACTCAGGAGGGCCTTCAGGGACAGGACCAGGCTCCCCGTTCACCCATGGATCTCGCCAATAAAAGGCCTCCCACTCTGCAGGCCAGGCCCCAAAAAACCTGCTTGATTTAATTGTAGTGGGGCGATCTGCTCTCAGTGTGGGCTTTGCGGGCGCCGGGTCCACAGCTTCTGTCTGTGTGGGCGGGGGGGGGGGGGGGGGGGTGTCCGCCGCTTCCCTGGCTCGTCTCTTAAAGAGACAGGACAGACCATTACATTCCCATCTCTTTTTTATTATAAAAGGTGGGAAGATTAAATGAATTGGAGCGGAGGATTGTCAAGACTGTTTCCTTCTTTTTTGTGGGCGTCATCTTTGGGGAGAAGGCTGGGTGCTGGTCACATCCTGGCATAGCTGGTCTCTTTGTTCCTGTCCAGTGTTTGTGGTATGGAGATGTCTGGTGTCTCTTACACCTGTTTAAGGTATTGGCAGAACATAGGACAAAGTTAAGTTTATGGAAAAAATTTTTAGGACTGGGGAGTTGAGGGGGAGTGTATCTGATCTGTTTAAGGTAGATCCTTCAATTCGGCTCCCTGAAACTCACAAGAATTTTTTGGGTTTGTGAAAACAGAAGTTTTAGACATACATTGTATAAATAGTAGCATATTTATGTCATAATGACTATGACAGATTTTTTTTGCGTAATGAAAAGTATTTTTAAGACTATGGAAGGCAGCATGAGAGAACATTTTGTTAACTTATATTTGTCCTCACACCTTTATAACTTGCAGGTACACACCTTAATAACTTGTATTTATAATTTACTGAAATTTGTTTGCTGAGGTTCTCCATTTAAACTGACAAAACCTCTCAGTTATCAAACTGCATCACAGATCTTTGGGAAGGATAAATTTTACTTGAGTTATTGATTAAAAAACAACAAAGAACTTACTTGGTTGGCACCTAGAGCTACTCTTCAGGGTCCTCCATGGTCGTTAAAGGTTGTATTTGCCTTCTGCTGTTTAGCACAGGGCTTGCCAGGCTCCAGAAGATCCTGTGGACTAAGAAATCAGTAGGAAGACAAGCCTACCTTGACCTGAGCAGCTAGGCTGTCGATTTCAGTGATTCTTTCCATTGTCTGGTGATCTTCAGTTTAGATGAAAGGCAGTTTTTCCCAGTGGTCAGCACTTGGCAGTTGAAGCTAATTGCAGATGGATGCTGTTTTGTGCCCATTTGTCTTCTGTCTTCTTTGGAGGAAGTAGAGTGCTGCTAGGAGCAAACCTGTCTCTTTTTGTTATGAAATGGTTTTAATAGTTAAATATTTAAATGCCATATTCCCCAGATCTATGAGCAGTTAAGGGCTGTTTATCAGGTATAACTACAGTATAAAATGTACCTGGAAGGCTGAATCCAAGCTTGACTGTACTGGCTCTCAACTTAACAAGTAAAGCAGGATTGAATTAAATATAAAGTATTTTTGTAAGAGACTTAAAAGTACATACCTGGGGGGCTGGAGAGATGGCTCAGAGGTTGAGAGCATTGCCTGCTCTTCCAAAGGTCCTGAGTTCGATTCCCAGCAACCACGTGGTGGCTCAGAACCATCTGTAATGGGGTCTGGTGCTTCTGGCCTGCAGGCATACAGACAGACAGAATATTGTATACATAATAAATAAATATTTTTTAAAAAGTACATACCTGTTTGAAACACGAGACTCATTGCTTTTGTAGCCTGAAATGAGATGCAATGAACAGACAATTATAACATTTAACAGTAAACATAGGTGCATTTAAATTACATGTATGAACACACACAGAGTGAACAGAAATTGGGTAAAGTGGATACTCTTGGTGGGCCCTACCAAAGGCATGCCACTGCACAAAACACACATGCAACAGAGTCAACAAGAGGAATTTAGAGACAAAAACATAAGTAAACTGGGGGACCAGGCAGGGTATACTTCACTTAGTAAAGGTAGCGGGACTTTCTCATCTGATCTGGCTCTCAGTTAAGATGGCGGTGAAGTCTCCTGACCTCAGTTAAGATGTCAGTAAGATCACCCATGTAACAGAGTTGACACCGGGGAACCAGGCAGGGCATACCTCAATAAAGATGGTGGAACTTAGTCACCTGACCTGGCTCTCAGCCAAGGTGGTGGCAAAGTCACCTGACCTCAGTTAAGATGCTGGTAAGGTCGCCTAACCTCAGTCAAAATGGCAGCGGTCACATGTTGTATGGAAAAGCCACAATTTTTGAACTGCAGGGATTTTAAGTTTAATAGTAAGAGAGACCTAGAGGCGTGATCCACTCTGTGGCTGAGCCACCGTGCCACAAGCCGCAGCAGGGACCAAAAGGCTGGAATTGAAAACAGCTGCCTCGTGGCTCTGACCAATCTTGTTGGCAGCAGTAGTGGTGGCAGCGACAGTTTGAGGAAACTCCTTCCATTTGCCTGTGCACTGACAGTAGTCAGAAAGCTCCCATAAAAGTTCCCAGCTGAACACCTGCAGAGTGAGGGTAGGAGCTGAAGAAGAAGGGCATTAAGGCCTGGGGTTTTAGGGCTGCTAAAAGGCATCCATCCTAGAGGGGATGGACATGGATGGCTTGCTACCCATAGCTGAAACCGTGAAAACCCACGAAAACAGCAACACCACAAGGCCTATAATGGGATGTCTCCCCCTTTAGGCGGGGTGTAAATAGGCAGCAAACACCACAGGACCCGTGGGAGAGTATCCTCTGCCCACAAGTGGGATGCTTACAGCCTGACTGGATTCAATTGGGATGACTTGGAAGCCAGAGAGGCCAGAGGCCACTCCGAGTGGACTTTCATGGTAAGGGGAAAAAAGAAAAAGAAAAAGAGAAATAAAAACTGAGGAACACTTGGCTCCCAGAGTGTGCAGTGCTAGCACGGGAGGACTGACGCCAATCTGGTCACAATTTTAGCTAAGGGAAACAATCCAGAGATGAATGTCAGTGAAGGGCTCAGCTGTCCATGGTTGGGGGCTGTCCCCCCATTTCTAGAACACCATAAGATTGCCAGGAGCTCACCAGTCAATTCCTTGGGTTCAGAGAAACGGTTAAGCTGGCCAGAATGGGGGAAACTCACCAACTGAAGCTAGTGTTGTGCAGAGAAATCATGCTATAGAAATTGTGCTCAGGCATATAGAACATGTGGTTCTTGTGGGGAAAAAAATACCTGGTTCTGGATCCTGACTTTGGGAGAGGAGCTCGGGGTGGGAGAGCCTCCTGGATCTTACAGCACCAATGTAATGGTAAAAGTAAAATGCTGCAGGATCCCCAGTGGCAGCAGTGGCAGAAACGCTGCAGGTCCCCAAGCGGCAGCAGTGGGCAGCAGGTCCCAAGAGCAGCCAGTCCTAGGCAGGGACTGGCACAGTTCCCTGAGTGGCTGCAGCAGGCCATGAGAAGAGACAGACAGATGGGAACACCATGAGACCACGCCACAGGTCTCCGAAGGAGGCTGATCCCGGGTAGGGAGCCACGCAGCAGGCGAGAGACAGAGATATGGATAGGCACACCATACAGAGTGAGGTTGGATATTTATTTAGTGGGTTATGGAAGGGAAGGGGGAGAAGGAGAAGAACAAAGAGAGAGAAGGGAGAGACAGAAGCTGCCTCTTTGAGAGGGAGATCAAAAAGGAAGAGACTCAGGCTGCAAGCTGAAGATCAGGGGATGGGGGAGGGAGTGGGCGTGGCTTGTTTCTTAAGGACAGAACATTACACAGAATGAAAGCAAAGTAAAAAGCCCCGAGGCAAAATGTAGGTGAAGAAAAATAGGTTAAATTAAATTATAAGAACTAATGGGACAAGCAAGATAAGGCTGAGCATTCATGACTATTAATAAGTATTTGTGTCATGATTTGGGAGCTGGTTGGTGGCCCAAAAGAAAGCCTGCTACAATCGACAG
Source organism: Chionomys nivalis (assembly GCF_950005125.1). NCBI lineage: Eukaryota > Metazoa > Chordata > Mammalia > Rodentia > Cricetidae > Chionomys > Chionomys nivalis. Next base: position 46,733,317 of record NC_080107.1, read on the forward strand.
TGATAGAAAATGAACATTTCTTACTGTTTAAATATGAAAAATCTAACAATAGCCAGAGGTGGGCTACCTGTCAGCATGATTTTAAGGGAGATAAAGAAATCTGAGGCCAGGTGGTGTTGGTGCATGCCTTTAATCACAGCACTTGGGAGGCAGAGACAGGTGGATCTCTGTGACTTCGATTCCAACCTGGTCTACAGAGCAAGTTCCAAGACAGGCTCCAAAGCTACAGAAAAACCCTGTCTTGAAAAACAAAACAAAACAAAAAAGAATTCCATAATATATAATGCCATGATATTAAAATTTTAAAAGCTTGATGCAAAATGAGATACTTGTCTCTGCTCCTTCAGGTCTGAAACCAGTTTACTTCATTTAAGGGTTTTGTTTTTTTGAGACAAGGTTTTTCTGTGTAGCCCTGGCTGTCCTGGAACTAATTTTGTAGACTAGGTGGCCTCGAACTCAGAGATCCACCTGTCCCTGCCTCCCGAGAGTGCTGAGATTAAAGATGTGTACTACCACTACTGATTATTTAAGTCACCCCATCCCATCCCAGGGTTTCTCCTGTGCAGCTTTGGAGCCTGTCCTGTAACTCGCTCTGTAGACCAGTCTGGCCTCTAACTCACAGAGATCAGCTAACCTCTGCTTCCCAAGTGCTGAGATTAAAGGTGTGCGCCATCACCCAGGTATTTAAGGTCTTTTTTTTTTCCCCCGAGATAGGGTTTCTCTGTGTAACACCACTAGCTGTGCTGAAACTTGCTGTGTAGACCTGGCTGGCCTCAGACTCACAGAGATCTGCCTGTAAGTTCTGGGATTCTGCCTTCCCGAGTGTTGGGATTAAAGGCATGCCCCCCCACCACAGGCTTGTTAAAAACAACAATGGGAGATAAAGGTTTATAAAGCACATGCAACTCATTAGGAGCCTTTTGTGTAACATTTAAATTGTCATTCTCTCATAGGCTCTCATCTTGTCTTAGGAGTCCTCACTGCATTTTATAACCAGTGTGATGCTGTCTTCTCCAGGCCTCTGGGCCACCTCTGTCAGGGGACCATGCCTATGCTGTGCTTTGCCATGTCTCAGAACTCATTCCGTATAACCAAGTCCACAATTAACAATGGGGGTTTGGGGGTTCATTGCCCAGAGCAGACACTACTCATTGCTCCATAGAACACAGTGCATACGCAGTCCATGCCCTTGTTCATGCTCTCTTCTCCTCTTTCTCTTCATTGCATTAATCTCTTCTGCAGGTCAGAATGAACACAGATTCATTGGTGGTGGCAAGTGAGTAACTTTTTTTTTAAAGATAGGATTTCTCTTAGTATCCCTGTCTGTCCTGAAACTGGAATTCACTCAACAGACCTTGACCTGGCCTTGAACTAAGAGATCCACCTGCCCCTGCCCCTAGTGTTGGAATTAAGGCTTGGGCCACCATGCCCTGCTTAAGTATTAACTGTTAATTCTTATCTTGAAGAACACCCTTTGAATGAACTTTGTTTCTGGAATGTGTTACTTCCTTACTGGAAACAGAAGTGTCTTTCTCTGTGGCTTATCTCAGGTGCTGTCAGGTGTTGCACTGCCTTCCTCTCCTACATTTCAAGATGTTGGAGACAGATCGTTATGGGTGCATTTTGGAAGCATTCTGATTCTCAGAACAAGGCTAGACATTACTAGTGAAAGACCAAGAGCTGTAGTCTGTGTGGGACTTAAATAAGTTTGTTTCTTCATAAAATTTTTTTAAAAAATGCATTTACTTAGTGTGTGTGTGTGTGTGTGCGTGAAGTACACATGTGGAGGTCATGTGTAGTCCTCACCCCTCAACAAGGAAACTTTTCTTTGCAACAGACAGAGACCATTACAGAAAACCACAACCAATCAAAATTCAGAGTTGTGGAACCAAGTTCCAATGAATAAATACATCTGCAACACAATTCCCACACTTAAGGCTCAGGGAACATTCCAGAAGAGTGGACGGAAAGATTCTAAGAGCCAGAGTGTCAGGGAGTTTGTTGTGAGACTGTCCTCTAGTACTATCAGAAGCTATAGCATAAAATCTCAACAACGTGACTGCCTAAGGACTGCAGTAGACAAGCTCAAGTGAACAGGGAGGAGTGCAGAGGCAGAGACCATGAGGCCTCCACCTACACAAAGAACTACAGGCAACTAAGGAATGCTGGGATTGAGAGAAACAATGTTCCCCAGGGAAAACACACAAATGGTCAGTCCTGGAAACTAACATATAAGTGCCATTGAATAGATTGAGTAGGTTATATTTAGGGAGATGGATATATGTGTGTGTGTGTGTGTGTGTGTACATACATACATACATACATACACACATACATACATATATATATTCATGTAACAACAATTAATGAGAAAAGAGGCCATGATTTGAAAATGAGCAAGAGGGGTGTTTGGGAGGGTTTGGGGGGAGGAAAGGAAAGGGAAGGGAAATGTAATTATATTATAATCTTAATAAGAAAAGACATTTTAAGCCAGGCGGTGGTGGCGCACACCTTTAATCCCAGCACTCAGGAGGCAGAGGCAGGCAGATCTCTCTGAGTTAGAGACCAGCTTGATCTACAAGAGCTAGTTCCAGGACAGGCTCCAAAAGCTACAGAGAAACCCTGTCTCAAAAACCCAAAAAGAAGAAAAAAAAAAAAGAAAGAAAAGACATTTTAAAAAAGAATGGGATCTGAGATTGTAGGTTGATTGAAGGCTTACCTAGCATGCTCAATGCTGTGAATTTCATCTCTACTAGATAAAGAAATGGAAGAAGAGGGGGAGAGAAAGAGAGATGAAAGAAGGAAAGAAGAGAACAGAAAAGGGTTAAAACACACACATAACTCATGATGAATATGAATTTAGGATAGCGGCCCTAAATGTCCTCTTTCAGCACCTTGTACAATATGTGGAGAGCTGAGGACTCATCCAGCTCATGCTTCACTGAAGCTGATACTCAGCTCCGTGTTTGGACTCCCAGGGCCCTTCACCCTAGGCTTATGCAGTGCTGTGGTGAGTTTCGGGCAGTGGCACCAGCAGCTCTGTGCTGGTGAGGTGACATGGGGAAGGTGCATCATATTGAGTCACACTTGTTTCTGTGTCAACTTTCTTCCCTTGTGTTTTGGGGACCCTCTCTGTTGTTTTCTTTAAGCTTTTGCCATCTACTGTGACAGATTCTAAGTTTCTCTCATATGGGAATATCTGAATTTCTACTTGTTATATGATGTTTTATTCTTTTGGCATTTTGGGGGACCCACCACTCAGCTCCCAAATAAGTCACATACATGGAGGCTTATTACTACTTATGAATGCCCTGCCTTAGGTTGGGTTGTTTCTTGCCTGTTTTTCTTAACTTAAATTACCCTGCCTACCTTTTCCCTCTGGGATTTTTCCTTTTCTTACTTTTGTATATCTTACTTTCAGGCTTACTCCATGGCTGGCTGGGTGGCTGGCCCCTAGCATCCTCCTCTGCTTGTTCTCTCATTAGTCCTCTTTGTATTTTTTTCAGAAGCAATTTGTAATCCCCAGCAAGGCAAAATTTTCTTCAAGCATTCTTCTAAAGTATTTACATTTGAATCAGCTAATAAGATATCATCCATATATGATGGTAAATTATAGATTGAAGAAACTACACGAATGATTTCTAATGACTGTCCCATAAAATATTGGCACAGGGTGGGGGCTGTTCAACATCCTTTGTGGGAAAATCTTCCATTGATATCTCTTAACAGGCTGATAATTATTGTAAATAGGCACTGTGAAGGCAAATTGTCTCTCTTGTTGTAATGTTATAGTAAAAAAGCTGTCTTTTAAATCATTCACTATAATAGGCCATCCCTTGGGTAATTTTAAAAAGGCCAAGGGAATTCCAGACTATAAAGAGCCCATTGGTTGAATCACCGTATTTATGGCTCTTAGATCTGCTACCATCCTCCATTTTCCAGATTTCTTTTTAATAACAAACACAGGAGAATTCCAAAGACTGGTTGATTCTTCAATATGTTGAGCATTTAACTGCTCCTTTACTAGCTGTTCTAAGACCTGTAATTTTTCAAATGTCAAAGGCTATTGTTATACCCAAACAGGTTTGTCAGTCAACCATTATAAAGGTAGGGCAGCTAGTACCATTGAAATACCCACAGCTTTTATGCCCTGCTTATGTACAGCTTGAATGGTCTGCGACTGTCCTTGATAGTATCTTTTACTATTTCTCCCATAAGCATTCTTCATTTTATAGTTTGTTTCTGAGATTGGGGAAATTTTTTTAATCTGTGTTTTCCATTGCTGTAATAAGTCACATCCCCATAAATTCATTGTTATGTTAGCCACATATGGTTTCAATTTTCCTGTCTGTCCTTCTGGCATTATGTATTTAACTCATCTTGTACTTTGTTTTACTAGAGACAAGCTGCCAGTCCCTAAAAGCTGAACACATACTTCCCAAAGAGGCCAACCTGGCTGCCATGATTTTGGTGCAATTATTATGACTTAATGACATCTGCTCCTGTGTCGACCAAACCCTCAAATTCTATGCCTTTTATTCATATTTTTAATGTTGGCCTTTGTTCATTTATAAAACTTTCCCAAAATACTTGCTTTATGGTTTCTTCTGAAAATTTTGTTTTATTTTCTAAAACTATTCTGGTATCCAGAACCATATGTTTTTAGCAACAGGCATTTAATCATTTTGTGAAGAGTTTTCCATAATGCTGGCAGGGAATAATTGAACTACATTTGACATTGGGGCCTGCAAGAGGCCCTGCCGAGAATTTCCCAATGGCGGAGGGTTACCTTATCTGTCCCTTGTTGATCTACATTCATTAGTCCAATGCTGGCCTTTGCCATACCTTCAGAACACTCCCAAAGACTGGGCCTTCTGTTTGAGTTATTTTTATTATAAACATTATTTCTAGGAGCAATTTGCCTACACTCCCTTTTCAGATGACCTTGTCTATCATAATTAAAACACCTAACGTTTTGATTTTTCCTCATATTTTTAGAAAGCAATTCTCCTATCCAGGTATCATTTTTAGAAGTATGGGGGCCAGTATCAATTGTATGTCTGATCCATTCTTGTATGGGTGCTGAGTTTGCCCTTAATGGCCTAATCACCCTCTTACATTCTACATTAGTATTTTCAAAAGTCAAAGATCCAGTTAATATTTGTCTCACATCTGGATCAAATATCATTTTATTTACAGCTGATGCTAATCTGTACAAAATATCAGTGAAAGCTTCTTTCAAGCCTTGTATACTTTTAGTAAATGATTCAATCCTTTTTCTTGATTCTACCACCTTGACCCTTCAAGCATTCAAAGCTGCTACACAGCATAGAATCAGGGTGTTACCACCCAACATACACTGTTCTTTGCAAATCAGCACACTTATCCTCACCAAGAATTTGGTCTTGGAAAATCTCATGGCCTAGCCCTCCTTCGTTATTATTCCAGGGCCCTGGCTCTGTCCACCAAATTCTCCACTGTAATTGAGTACCAGCTTCCAACACTGCTGAAACTAAATCCTTGTGGAATAATTCTATTCTTAGTTGCCCATCAATTTAATGTCTGTCTTACAAAGGGTGAATGCATACCATATGAAACTAGGACTTCCTTAACTCCAAGTCTAACGTATTTACAGGGTTCCAATTAACTTCTGCATAGCCTTGGGAATGCTTATTATCTGGTGGTTGTTGTTGGACAGTAACCGGATATATTAAAGTTGGTGTTCTAATTACCTTAGGCCATTCCTCTCCCATTCCACAATGCAATGATGTGGCAAATTCTGCTCTAGATTTGTCTGTGTCTGAGCAATTTTGTTTTTTTCATTAGTATATCTTTCCAAGGCATTCATTCTCTTAATCCACTTGTCATATTTAACACAGAAAAACATCAAGGCTATTATTGATAAGATGTTAATTACCATACTGATAGTCTGTATTATTGGTATTATATCAGTATCAGTTAAATCATTTATCTTCCCATATTCTGCTTCTAACTTTAAGCCTTCTAAGGTAAAAGTATAGAGAGTCCTAGCACCTTGCATTATGTTTCCCACCCTTAACATAAAAATTTTCTTTTCAATAATATCTAACTCCTATGCTCCTAAAGGATTTCCCAGATCTCTTACCAATACTGTTGACTTCTCTGGGCAAGGGGCAACAGACTGCTAGAGTGGAGAAATTCAGATCAAAGATTCAGCGGAGCCAGCGGTTGAGAGCTCCAGATGACAAATGCATCAAAGCCAGCTGGCATGACCCTTCCTTCTGCGTGATTCTACCACCATTGGCATGCCAATTGTCCTCTTTTTCTTAATGGTTGCTGCCTTTTAAGCTGTGGCTAATCCTAGTCAGCAACTGCAGCTCCACTGCTACCACCAGTAGCTAGGTCACAGGAGCAGCAGCCTCAGGAAATTCTGTTCCCTCAGGCACCCACTCTTTCAAAGCTACCTAAGAGAATTTATCTAAATCTATGTCCTGCTAAAGAACTCTAGATTTAAAGTTTAAGGTAGAATCCTGCTTCACAAAGAGGCTAAATAGCAAGCAACTCCCGTACCTCACCTGGTGTCTCCCAAGATGTCTTCATGCCTTGCCTTTTCTTTCCCTTCCTTATAAACCCTTCTCCAGTTGGCTCCTCCCCACAACTTCCTGTCAGCTACTTGCTGACTCAGCCTCCAGACTATAGGTGAATTTTATTTAATCAAACACATCTTTGCATTATCAAAGAATCTTCCAGAGCATAAACAAAAGAAACACACCTTAAAATAATATTCTACAACATCTACTTTATAAAGGACACATTTACTGTATGTGCGATTTCTTGATGCTTTGTGGCCTTTGTGGTTTTGGAAGAAAAACCCTGTTACTGTTTGCTTTCCCAGTGAGCCAGATGCCATCATCTCCCTGATGTCAACAATTTCTATTTAGTTTCTAGAAGTTTGACAGGGCTGGGGATCCAGCTCAATTGATAGACTGCTTGCCTTGTGTGAGCCCTAGGTTCAGTCTGCAGAACTGCCACAAGTTCATTGTGTGTGTTGGGTTGGTGTGCTCTTCTTTGGGTTTAACTCATCTGGGGTTTCATAGTCCATACACAGACCAACAAAAGGACCACTTTCTGCTCATGATGTAAATGTGAGTTCCATGTAGCTCACATAGTGTTCTTCTTCTGGGTCTGTTTTCTGTGGACCTGTGTAGTTGCTTTGCCAACTCACATCCCATCCCCTTAATTTGTCTCAGGAACTTCCTTCTTAGTGTCTCAGCTCAGTCTCGCCGTGGATTGCACTTGGATCTACTTTTCTTCTTTTTTTAATGGTTTATTTTTATTTTTTGTGCATTAGTGTTTTGCCTGCACGTACATGCGTGTGAGGGTGTCAGATTCCCCTGGAACTGGAGTTACAAACAGTTGTGAGCTGCCCTATAGGTGCTGGGAATTGAACCCAGGTCCTTTAGAAGAGCAGCCAGTGTTGTAAGTGCTGAGCCACCTCTACAGCCCCTCACGTTCTTTTCTCCAAGCTCCTTTGTTTTACTTTTATCCTTTTGTTTTGTTATTGTTGCTCTGTGTGCTGGGGATCAAAGACAGGGTCTTGCTCATGCTGGGAAAGTGCTCTCCCACTGAGCTACAACCCCAGCCCACACCTCCATTCCTGGAGTATCTTGTCTAGGCACAGCATTCCAGAACATTGAGTTAACTAGTTTTTTGTCTCTTGCCTTCCCCTCAGGCTTTAAAAATGTTCTTTCTTTTTTAAAGATTTTCTTTGTAGGGGTGGAAGGGGGAGGTGGGCTGGAAAGAAGGCTCCAGGTTGGGAGCTCTGAGTTCAATTCCCAGCAATCACAGGGTGGCTCACAACCATCATAATGAGATCTGGTGCCCTCTTCTGGCCTGAAGGCATTCATGCAGGCAGAACACCGTATACATACTATAAATAAATCTTTTAAAAAAATTGTTTTGAGCTCTGTATTTGTGTCTGTGTCTTTATGGGTATGAACATGAGGGTACAGTGCCCACAGAAGGCAGAGGTGTTGGAGTCCCTGGATCCAGAACTACAGGCGGGACTATGAACCACATGACACGGGTGATGGGAACCAACTCAGGTCCCTCTGCAAAAGCTGCCCTCACTCTTAACTGCTGAACCATCGCTGTAGACCCGAGTTCAGCTTTCTTGGTCATCTTATTTTCTGATAAGTCAGTGTTCCCTTTCTTTGCTACATCATCCTATGGTTGCTTTTGAAATTTGCTCATCACCAAGTGATCTTGGTGGTGTATACTTGTATTTCAGCTTCCCAGAAGGCTGACACAGGAGGATTGTGGCTTTAAAGCTGGCCTGGGCAACATGAGAACTCTATCTTTAAAAAAAGGACCTTGACAGAGGCTTGGGTGTTTGATTTGTGGCTTGCTCTGTTTCTTCTTGGTGTTCATTTAGTGGTTTGCATCAAGTTTCTATATGTCATTAAGTTTAAACAATTTGGGACCCTTGTTTCTTTAGAATCGTGTTCTTTCTTTTTCTGCTTTATTGCAATTTTCACTCCCCATGTTGCCATTTGGTATCATTTAGAACTTACTCTGACTTAATTTTCTTTTCTTTCAGTCTTTTTCCTTTTGGTCATATTGGTTTTCTACCCCGACTCCTTTTTGTAGGGGGAAAGACTCACTGTGTAGGTCAAGACTGGTGTTGGATACATAATCCTTACCTCCCACATGCTGGGATTGCAGGTATGAGCCACCCTGGCTGCTTCTACTCATCTTTCTTGGCATTCCATTCCTCTGCCTCCCTCTTCCAGTCGGCTGTTATGCACATGTAGTGGAATTTTCATTTCTTATATTTAATTTTCTCAGTTCTGGACTTTCCATCGAGTTCTTTGTGTTGTCTCTGTCCCCTTGCTGGGGTTTCTGTCCTCAGTGAGGTTTCCACTCACTTACTGGGAATGTACCTTCTCGTGTGCATCAGTGTGACAGCGTGAGAACGGCTCCAGACCAGGTAGGGCTCTGTTTGGGTTGTGCTATGTCTTGGTCTCCAGGTGCCTGTGTGTCCAGGATTTCTGATTGCATCCTGGATATTCTAAAGTTCCGTTGTGGAAATTCTGAATTCTTAATCTTCTCTCAAGACGCAGTGAGGGCTGCAGCTCCTAGCATTTCCCTTCCAGGGTTACATTACTCCTCTCAAGACTCCTGTTTCCTGGCTTCCCGTTTTGATTCACTAAGCCAGGGCTGCTGAGCTTTCTCTGTGCATTCTCGCCGGCTGGGGCTGTGCTGGCAAAGCCACAGACAGAGCTGGGAGAGGCAGTAATTTGGAAACACATGATAAGTAAAATTATTATAAAGACAACTTTGTAAAAATATGGAACATTTTATGAACATAAGTCCCCTAAATGTCAGATAGTTAATAAATCACTTTTATGATAAAGAGGAAAGGAATTCATTATCTGAGGTGAGTAACACAGACAGGGGACTCAATTCTGCTTCCCTTTTTTGTATGTCATTGGTTTGCAGTTTTTCCTTTGTATGTGTGTGTATGTGTGTGTGTGTGCACTGGATGCACACATATATGTTCTAAAGAGACTGGAGCAAGATATCAGGTGTCCTTCTCTATCATCTTCTACATTTTTCCTTTGCGACAGGGTCTCTGATTTGAACTTGGAGCTAGGCTGATGGCAAGTACCTCCCAGTTCCCCATCTCTTCCACACAGTGCTGGGTTACAGGTGTGTATGGGAGTGCTAGGTCTGAACTAGGATTCTCATGCTTGTACAGTAAGTGCTGTTGCCCACTGAGCCATCTCTCCAGACCTTACTTAAAGATTTATCTATCCTTTGCAAGAGTAAAGCTATTAATATTGAGTCAACATTGTCAGTAAAGGGCTGGAGAGATGGCTCAGAGGTTAAGAGCATTGCTTACTCTTCCAAAGGTCCTGAGTTCAATTCCCAGCAACCACATGGTGGCTCACAACCATCTGTAATGGGGTCTGGTGCCTTCTTCTGGCCTGCAGGCATACATGCAGACAGAATATTGTATACATAATAAATAAATATTTAAAAAATAAATAAATAAATTAAAAAAAAAACATTGTCAGTAAATTCATCATTGCTTCTTCATTAGTTGAACACTTTCCTTAAGAATAAATAACAAACCACACTTGTTATGGACATACTCATATTTCTTTATGATCATTTTACTTATTTATTTATGATTCTGATAAAAAAAAAAAAGAGAGCTTGGCCATGATATGGCCTTTAAAAGGCCCCCCTCTAAACCATATTACATTTCACTCCCTGAAAACTTGTTTAAGTGACAGTGTATATTATTATATAATATATATATTAAGTGACATATAGAGGGAAAAATTATTGGTTTTCTCTTGTGCCTAGAAACTTTTATTAACTTTTTTTTTCCAAGATAGGATCTTAGGTAGCCTAGACTGGTCTGGAACTCAGCATTCAAAGATGACCTTGCAGCCCTGATCTTTCCATTTTCACCTCCCATTTCCTGGGATTTAGGTATGTCCCACCATAGCAGACTACTAAACTTTTATTTTAGTTGATAATTAAAATAAATGATTGCCAGGCAATGGTGGCACATGCCTTTAATCTCAGGTCTCGGGAGGCAGAGGCAGGAGGATCTCCGTGAGTTTGAGGTCAGCCTAGTCTACAAGAGCTAGTTACAGGACAGCCACCAAAGCTACAGAGAAACCCTGTCACAAAAAACTAAATAATATTTGAATTCAGTGGTATGCATGTTTGTGTGTGGAAAGAGATGTGCAGTGAGGCAGTTGGAAATGCTTGCTGCTCACACAGAGGGTCCATATTCAGTTCCTAGCACTCTCATTTGGAAGTTGTAACAACCTGTTACTGCAACTCCAGCTTCAGGGGATCCAGTGCCCTCTTCCGGCTTTCACAGGCAGCTCTACATATACGCACATCAACACACACACACACACACACACACACAATCTTGAAAACTGATAGTAGCATAGTAAGGATCTATATTAAAGATTTGGAATTACTAAGGTTGCTCAGGCCCTGCTCTTGTGGGCTGAAGGTTGTCAGCTTTGGGCCCAGTTGGAACTGCTGTCGCAGTGAGTCTTGTGGTAGGGTGAAGCACAGGGCCTACCTAGTCCAGGTAGCCAGGCAGGAAGAATTCCCAGTTCTGGCACGCGTCTCACTCTTGGGACCTTTAGCTGATTGAAGGAGTGTCAGTCCTATCAAAGAGGGTGATCTACTGCGCTGGACCCACCAGCTTAAATGTCAAGTTTCCACTAAAGCACATCCAAATAATTTCTATTTTTAAGATTTATTTGCTATGTATACAGTGTTCTGTCTGCACGTATGCTTGCATGCCAGAAGAGGGCACCAGATATCATTACAGATGGTTGTGAGCCACCATGTGGTTGCTGGGAATTGAACTCAGAACCTTTGGAAGAGCAGCCAGTGTGCTTTTAACCACTGAGCCATCTCTCCAGCCCCTGGATAATTGTTTTTTTTTTTTTAAAGTGTGTGTGTGTGTATGCACATATGCTTGTGGGTGCCCTCAAAATCAGAAGAGGGTGTCAGATACCCTAGAATTACAGGATGTTTGAGCCTGGGTGTTAGAAACAGAACCCAGGTCCACTGCAAGAGCAGCAAGTACTCCTAACCACTGTGTTCTTTCTAGCCACCCTACCATGCCCCAGTAATTCTTTAGCCAGCATCTGAACACTCTTGGGCAACTTTGTCTAGATGCCACCTAAGAGTCCTCACTCTGGTCTTGTCACTCAGAATTTACTCAACCTCAGGAGAGGACAGTTTGATATTTGGAAGGCATGGTGTTGGGAGCTACTGATTAATCACTGTGGCAGTCAGGAAGTAGAATGAGCCCCACCCCCTTGCTCACAGAAGCCCTCCTCCCCATAGATTGCATCACTGCTGGGGATCTGGTGAAGATGTGTAAGGGTTTTCTTTCTGCTCTCCATCTTGTTGCCAGTACACTTTCTTGACTATTTTAGTTTATAGTGAGACCTGTAGCCGACTGTCAGTCTCCCTCCCATCTTATTGCTAGCTGCTTTGTCTATTTAAATCTTCATATTTGCCTGTTGAGGCTCAGCTGATTCATTTCTCCTAGAAACCTCCTGGATCTTTGGTTGGGATTGCGTCTGGAGTTGTCTAATCCCCAAATATAGTCATTTTCCCATTAATTTAGAACTTCTAGTTTCTCTGTAGTATTTTTCAGTCTCCATTGTTGCCAGATTTATCTTTAAATTTATCTTTTCATGTGCTTGCACACGTGCAGCCCCCTCCCCACGTGCATGCACACACAAAAGATAAAATCAAGTAGTATATATTTGTTTCATATCCCATTAAGCTTTCTTTGGTTAATGTTCTTATCTTTGTCCCTTTTTTTTGGTGTGTGTGTTGTATATGTGTGTATGTGCTCACATCATAGTCTTCCATGACTCTCTCGCTCCACACAAGCCTCTTGGTTAACCGTCACTTCTAGACATGTCCAGTCACACCCTCTCCCCCGCCCCCATTTCACTGATCCCATTAGCCTCTGCTGTCCCTCCTCAGCTCTTCTCCCTGCACCAGCCAGTCTAATCTTCTGCCTGTGCTCCTGTTCCTGCTTCCTCTCTCCCAAACCTTCCAGCACCTTCCTATATCCTTTGGACAAAAGCCATGCCAGGCCTGGTGCCATCTTCCCACTCCCTGCTGCCCCCAGTGAATCTACTGTCTCCCTGCTGACTCTTGTCCAACTATATTGGCCTCTGCTTTTTCTTCAACCTCTCTGTTTTCTTCCCTGCCAAGAGCCTTTGCACATGATCTCCTTGCCAGGACAGCACTGCATCAGTTGTCATCTTCAGTGATGGTTTTTATGGTCACCTTGTCTAAACCTGTAGCCCAAGTCCAACACCCTTTCCTTCTGTGTTTCAGTTCCACAACTTAAACAGCTGAACTTTCCTAGGTCATTGTGTCTTTTCCCAACCTGAATGTTAGCTCTGGGACCATGCCTTTTACCCATTTTGGCCCTAATGTTTTGACCCTTTAATACAGTTCCTCATGTTGTGAGCCCAACCATAAAGTTACTTTGTTGCTACTTCATAACTGTAATTTTGCTACTGTTATGAATTGTAATGTCGATATCTGATATGCAGGATGCCTGACATGCGGCCCTTGTTAAAGGGTCTTTCTACCCCCAGTTGGGTCATGATCCACAGGTTGAAAACCACTGTCCTAGAGCCTAGGGAACACCAGTTCTTGGTAGGGTCTCAAAACAAAATTATTTTTTTTTTGCACAATGTTCAGTGTTCATTTCCTTATGACTTAAAAATGTTTGTTGTGTGTGTGTGTATGTACATGAGTGCATGTGTGTGTCCCACAGCACATGTGTTGTGATCTGAGGCCCCCTATGAGAGTCGGTTATCTCCTCTCACCATGTAGATCCTGGAGATCAAACTCAGGCCATTGCACTCGCTGGCAAGAGCCTTTATCTGTGAGACATCTTTCTGGCCTCCTAATGGCATTTTAATTACTTTCTTTCTAATACACTTCCTTCTGTGGTGATGTGTTCTCAGGCGTCTTTCCTGTGATCAGCTTGAGCACTGTCTCTTGCTTCCACTATCTTGGTAGCCTCATTTGTATGTTTGATGCCTGGGAGTTTTAACAGCCATCAAGACACAGGTGGCACCCTGTTTTTGAGAAGGAATATAGAAGCCACATTGGAAAAGGGAGTCAGAAGTCAGGATCTTGACAATCAGTGTCAAAGAAGAAATGAGTGAAATCTGAGGGTCTGGCAGTTGTTCACTTGTGACAAATACCCACATACTTCTGGGGGTCTTCGTGCACCCCACTGGAAAGCTAACCAGAGTCTAACTTGATGATGGCACCTTTGATATTTAAGCAGTGCTGGGGCAGGGTAAATTTGTAAAGTAAATCTCCAGAAGTAGAGTTGATGGGTCAGAGGGCAAACGTGTTTGTAATTTTGGCTCTTATCGAATATTGCCAGATTCCCCATGAGACTCTTGAGAAAAGGAAATGAGAAAGGCAAACACTGTACCATATGGTGCTGCCAGCATGATATTGTACAATGGGACAAAGGATGGTTTCGTCCCCTAAACAGTGGAAGTAGTGTCTTCCATCCTCAGCAGACCCATACAGCCCCGACTCCTGCCCCTCACCTGCAACTTGATGGCACTGCTTTTCCGGAGGGCTTCTGGCCTGTGCACCTGTCAGTGGTGAGCTGTGTGTGTGTGCTTGAGTGTCTGTCAAGTGTTGTTGGGGTGTAGATATAACCTAGGGAAGGGGAGCCCAGCCTCAGGAATCTGTAAGACTTACTCTTTCTAATTAAGAAAATGTCAGGAGTCACCTTCCAAAGATCCCTGACAAGTAGAGATAGGAAAGCTTTACTCAGACCTGAGGCAGATCATAGATCAAGTACAGGACAGGTGGTTATACCCTGTAAGTCAAGTTGGGTAAGTGAGCCCTGAGCAGGGAGCTGACTCCACAGAAAAAAACTCAACCAGGCCCTGCTTCTCTGCACTTCTTTCCTGCCTGCCTGGGAAGAGAAGAAGCTGAACAGTAAAGGAAATTGTTACTCACATACCACGGTGCTTGTGTGGAGGTCAGAAGGCAACTTTTGGGTGTCAATTCCCTTCTTCTACCTTTAAATGAATTCGGGGGAATGAACTCAAGTCCAGACTTGCACAAGTGTTGTTTTCCAGCGAGTGTCTCACCAGGACTGAAAATTCCTAATTGTCTGATTCTCAAAATTCCTTTGTTTATTATAAGTCTGTGATTCATGAAATACTAATTGTTAATTGATCTCCATAGCTAATTGGTTAAGGCTGCTTCTCAGAATTTTAGGAACATTGTGTTTATTATCTAAACATTTTCCTGCAGTAGATCTTAAGTCATGTATGTTTTTTGACCCCATCCAATTCCGCAACATTGGTTTCCACAAGAATTCAGCACTCGGAACCGTGGTGTATGTGAGCATTGCCTTCTGTCTCTGAAGGCTCAGTGTAGGAAGCTAGGGTGCCACTGAGAGCATCCCATGCTTCCTGAGTGGGAGGCATACTCTGAGTCTTGTTCGCCGCTGGTCCCCACTGTACCAGGCACTGGCTTCTCCTGTGTCTCTCCTGTGATCAGCCTGATTGAGCGCTGTCTCTTGCTCCCACTATCTTGATGGCCTCATCTGTATGTGCAGCACCCCTCCCCCAGTCCCTAGCAGAAACCCTTGTTGTATCTGTACTGGCTGTTGGAAGGTGTCAGGAGTGTGGGAAAGAGGGATAGTTCCGTGGCCTCATTAAATGAGTCTCAAAATGAGCCAAGTACCAGCCAGCAACAACACACAGAACTTGGCTTTCCTGTCTTTGCAGCAGGGAGCCAGCCATCCACACTAGTGTTTCTAAGCTTTCTATATGACACTCAACTAGAAAAAGGTGTCTGTCCTAGAATACAATGCTTTCCCAATGATTTATTAGCACTTTTCCTGAGGTGTAATTTATGACATAAAGTTTATCATTTTAGTGGATAAGTTAGTAATTTCTAGTAAATGTGTAGTGTACACACTATAACCACAACTCAGTTTTCAAGCATTTTCATTTTCCCAAAGACCTTTCTGTCTTTCTGCAGTCTGCCCTGTGCCAAGCCCTAGCTCTAGGCACCACAGATGTGATGTCTTTCTTTTTATGGATATGTCTTTCCTATACATTGTATATAACAGAGTTCCATGCAATATGTCTTCTCTTGTGATTGATTACCTTTTCTCTTTTACCGGGCATGTGTGTGTGTGTTTGGATTCATGTGTGCATATGAATGCAGAGGCCAGAGGTCAACATTGGCTGTTTCCTCTGTCTCTGTCTACCTTATTTTTTGAGGCAGCTCCTGAACCTGGAGCTCACCGGACTAACTGGAAGGTCATCCTGTTTGCACTCCCCAGTGCATGCTGCCACACCTGGCTTTGTCTGAGGGTGCAGGGATGGAGCTCAGTTCTCCTAAAGTGCAGCACACATTTCAGTGACTGAGCCATCTCCCCAGCCGATTATCATAATTGGGAGGTGTGTTCACGTGGTAGCATATGCATTAGTACCTCATTTCTTTTCATTTTTTTATTCCATTATTGGAATATTATTCCATTATTTGAATTTTATCCCATTATTGAGATACAAGTTTTGATTATTCACTTGCCACTTGATGGACATTTAGGCTGTCTCCCACTTGGAGCCTTAGTGAATAAGGCTGATGTTTTTGTCTGGATGTACTCCTGTTTGTCTTCAGTTGATGCTTAGGAGTAGAATTGCTGGGACAATGTTTTATCTCAACTTTTGTTTTTCTGTTTTTTTTTTTTTTTTTTTGAGACATGATCTCTTTATGTAACCCTAGATATTCTGGAACTTATGTAGAACATACTGAACTTGGGGTGGGGATGTGGCTCACACCTTTAATCCCAGCACTCTGGAGGCAGAGGCAGGTTAATCTCTGTGAGTTTGAGGCCAGCCTGATCTACAGAGTGAGTTCCAGGACAGATTACAAAGCTACACAGAAAAACCCTGTCTCAAAACAAAACAAAACAAAACAAAAACCAAGCTGGCCTCCAACTCACAGAGCTCTGAACTCAGATATCTGTCTGCCTATACTCCTGGGTGCTTGACTAAAGGTATACCACCACACCTGGCTATATCTCAATTTTATTTATTTATTTATTTATTTATTTATTTATTTATTTATTTTATTTTCGAGACAGGGTTTCTCCATAGCTTTTGGTTCCTGTCCTGGAACTAGCTCTTGTAGACCAGGCTGGCCTCGAACTCACAGAGATCCGCCTGCCTCTGCCTCCCAAGTGCTGGGATTAAAGGCGTGCACCACCACCGCCCGGCTATCTCAAAATTTTTAATAGACTGCCAAACTCCTTTCCAAAGGACTATGCAGTTCCTTTTCCCTACATCTTTGTTAGCACTTGGTTTATTATTGTAGCCCTTGGGGTGGGCATGGGGTGGGAGCTCACAGTGTTTCTGTTCCTTGGACATTGATGCTAAACTTTTTGGTGGGACGGGGTCTCATGGTGTATCTCTTGACTGGTCTGAAGCTCACTATGTAGACCAGACTGCTCTTGAACCTGCTATGGTTAAAGGTGTGTCTCACCATGCCTAACCTGTGCTCATTTTGGGTGCTTATCAGCCATTTGTTTTGCTTATAGGTAACATGACTTTTTTGCCCATTTTAAACCAGTTTTAACACTGTCTGGCAGGGCAGGAAGGGTTCTCTGCATTTTGAATGCAGTTCTGCATTAGATCCATGGTAGAATACCTGGCTTTTGGTTTCTCACACTGACACCATTTTCCCTATGTTATGGAGAGATTTATCAGAAGTCTTGGCTCATGAGAATAGAGGCTCCGGGGTCCCACTGTCCGCCCACGCTGTCTGCACGCTGGAGACCCAGGAAGCCTGGGAGCCAAGGGCAGTGTGAGACTGAAGGGCTGGAAATGGGGGCATGGGGGGCAGAAGATCCTGTCGTGTTCAGGAAGCCAGGTGCAGGGAGGCAAATGCCACCTCCCGTTTTCTGCCTTTGTGAGGTCCCTTGCTGATAGGATGAGTGCAGTCCCTTACCTCAAGCAAGGCTAATCCCTTCCAAAACTGTCCTCACAGACACGCCCAGGAATCAGTTCTTTGGCTGACACAAAACCACTACTGTCACACTTAGGGAATGCGAAATCACTTGGAGATCCTGTGATATGGGTATTCTGTGCTAACTGGTAGGGAAGGTGACCGGGTGAACTTAGGGCGGCAAGCTTAGTTTCCTAGGGGCCCAGGAGCCCAGACCTGCCCTTTTCTGGCCCTAAGCACGGTGCTCTTTGGTGAGCAGTCTTTAGGATCAACTGCAGCCCTCTCTTCCCTGTTATGATGTAGCTCTGGACCGATGTATCTAGTCTGTCACTTTAAGGAGAAAGAATAGGCTGTCTCTTTCAATACTGTCCTTGCTTTTCTGAGTGGAGGGAAGGCTGGACCACCCATCCTTATGTGTGTCTAAAATACTGCCGATAAAACAGTCAATGCTGCTCATTTTTAAGACGTGAACATGATCTGCACTCCGCAGGTACCACACTTACGCTTTCTTGGATACTAGGCTGCCAGACCAAGGGAGGGTACTGTGGCCTGATAACTTGAGTAAACATGGCGCTTCTCCCTCCTCCCTGCTGGGTTTACACTGTGGAGCGGGTTGGACAGCTTGTTTTCTTTCCCTTGGAGCCCTCTCTCTACACTTCTCTCCAGCTGCCTTCTTCCCCACCCCCAAAAGTAATGTGATCTCCCAGGCCAGTTCTGCTGCTGCTCCGCAGATTCCTTTAGTCTTAGGGAAGGAGAGGAAAGGCATTAACCATTAGCTTTCCAGTTCCAAGTTAACCAAACCCCAGTAGTCAAACACAGTGCTGATCTTAAAGCAAAAGAATGATAGGGTAACAATATCTACTTGGTCCCTAAGATCCCCCATGAGACATTTTGTTTCACAGATATTTCTCTGTGTGTGAGTGTGCTCATGCACAAGATGGGTGGGAGTGTTACCAGCAGTACTGACCTAGACTTCATGATCCTCTTGTCTTGTTCTTCTGAAGGCAAGGATGTTAGCACTTAAAGGATTGTGCCACCATATTGGCTATGGAGACTTAAATTTTATTCACTATTCAGGTTAGAAGAAAACAAACATGACTTAGTAATTTGAAACAAAATTCTTTGAGCCTCACTGCAGAACATACCCAAGTACAAGAACACAGACATTTGTGCACACATGAAAATCACTTCAAGTTGGATTCAAGCTTTTGAATTGAGCAAGAGTGCTCCGTGTTATTTGAGTTTAATGATATTCCCATTTACAATTAAACTTTAATTGCAATTAAATTAAAGGTGCAGATATGAATGGATTGAAGAACTTAGAGCCTGAATGGTCCTCTATCAGCAAAGCTGAGATCTGAGACCTGTTCACGGCAACAAGTTTTAAATAGTTTTCCAGGCCTGTGTTCTTTTTATCATACCCTACACATTTCTGTGTCCGCACATTTCTGTGTGTGTGTGTGTGTGTGTGTGTGTGTGTGTGTGTGTGTGTGTGGTTTGAGTTACGGTCAGAGGCCAACCTTGTCTTCTCCATTTACTCTTATCTTATTTTTTGAGGCAGGGTCTCTCAATAAGCCTGGAGCTCCCAGGTTGGACTAGACCAGGGGTCTTGCTGGCTCTACCTCCCAGTACCAGGGTTATAGACGTCCCACCATGCTCAGCTTTTAGGTGGGTGCTGAAGGTCCACACTCAGGTCCTTGAGCTTGCGTGACTAGCTCATCCCCATCATGTTCTTTTAATTATGGGATCTAGTAGATGTCGTCTAATGAGGGATTTGGGTGTTTGGGTTCTATTCTTGCCACCAGCATGCTGTGTGAACTCCATGTCACAGCTGTATCGCCTGTAAGATGCACAAAACTGTTTATGAGAAGTGAATGTTTCCCCATCCCTCTTCCAGGGACAGTCTTACTGTGGAGCCCAGCTTTACCTCAGACTGACTACAATCCTTCTGGTGCAGACTCCTGAGTCCTCAGAGTATAAGCACTAGCCCCACAGAGAAAGATTGTTTCTTAAAACTGAAGATGTCTAAGGACAAAAGGAGCTCAGAAGGAGACAGAAGTGAATAACAGAAGTGACAACGTTTTCAGGAAGTGGGAGGCAGCCAAGAGTGGTAGCAGACAGTGCAGGGTGCTACAGCCTAGGTTCTGAGAGTAAGCCCGTAGTAAGATGTGAGCGAGTGCACTGATGGTAGAGTGGTCAAGAACAGGATTTGTTGTTGAAAGTCTACATTAGTGAGGTTCTCAGCCCCTCTTCCAGTGCCTGCTAGGTAAGGCCTTAACAGAGAGGAGATTGAAGTACTTCTTTCTGGGAGAAAAAAAAAAAAGGAAAGGCCCCAGAAAAGTATCTTCTAGATACCAGTACAGTACTGGGAGGAGTTGCTCAGCTCCTTCCCTCAGAGTCTTTCTTTAGGTGTTGAGCCTCTTTGAGATACAAGGCTTCAGTCTCAAGTCTGTAAATAATGAATGAGCAGTCAAATTTCATTGAATATTTAGAGACGTCTCAAAATAGTAACAGAGAGTAAAATACATACAAAGAAGACAAGAACTTGGTAGGAATAGAGACAATACAGGAGTTCAAAAGAATGGTTCTTCACAATCCTCAGGGACAGCACAACATCAAAGAACACATGCTACTGACAGCAGGAGAAAAATTAGTGCTTTTGTTATTGTTTATAATCTGTTGTTGGTGTAGCAGAGTCTTATATGGTCCAAGCAAGCCTTGAACTCACTGTGTAGCTGAGGCTGTCCCTAAAGTCCTAAGAATCAATCAATTTTTTACTTATAAAAACATTACCTGGGGGGCTGGAGTGATGGCTCAGCGGTTAAGAGCATTGCCTTCTCTTCCAAAGGTCCTGAGTTCAATTCCCAGCAACCACAATGTGGCTCACAACCATCTGTACATAGATCTGGTGCCCTCTTCTAGCCTTCAGGCATAAACACACACAGACAGAATATTGTGTACATAATAAATAAATAAAATATTTAAAAAAAAACATTACCTGGGCATAGTGGCACATGACTTTAATTCCAGCACTTAGGAGGCAGAGGCAGGTGAATCTTTGTGAGTTCAAGGCTAGTGTGGTCCACATAGTGAGTTCCAGGACAGCCAGGGCTATGTAAAGAGAATCTATCTCAAAAAACAAATAAAATAAAACATTATAACCACAATTTAAAATTTAACAGAAGACTTGAAAATCAAATTTACGTTAGACCATAACATGCAAGATGAGGGGAGGCAGTAAGGAGGTTAAAAGCATCCTCCCAGGGTATCAGTGCCATTTTGGGAGTAATTTCAGAGAGGGAGAACTAAGTAATAATAACAAATAGAAATTAGGAGACAATTCTAAGGAAAAAATGGGCTCAAGCAGTTAAAGGTGATTAGCACATAATATAGCCTAGTGCTGAGTTCAATTCCCAGTTCAGTTCAGCTCACATAAAGGTGGAAAGAGAGAGCTGAGTCTGCAGAGTTGTCCGTCAACCTCCATAAGCATGCTGTGGCATGCATATTCTCTCTTAACAATGAATATATATATTCATATTCACCCTTTCTGAGATAGGGTTATTTTGTTATAGTCCTGACTTGTCCTGGAACTTGTTCTGTAGACTGGGCTGACTTTGAACTCACAGAGATCCACCTGCCTCTGGAGTGCTGGAATCAAAGGTGAGCGCTACCATTCCTAGGCTTAATTTTAATCTTTTCTTTCTTTTTTTTATTTTCGAGACAGGATTTCTCCGTAGCTTTTTGGTTCCTGTCCTGGAACTAGCTCTTGTAGACCAGGCTGGCCTCGAACTCCCAGAGATCTGCCTGCCTCTGCCTCCCGAGTGCTGGGATTAAAGGCGTGCGCCACCACTGCCCGGCAATTTTAATCTTTTCTTAAAAGAACCTTAAAACTGCTTGTTTTTGTAACCAAGTATATATAGTATTTTGATTAAAAGTAAAAAATAACATGAGCACACTAATATTACTCATTTTATCAAACTGGAAGATTTGTTTGAACAAAAATGTTTATATTGTTTAATTATAAAATAAGGTCATATGTGTATATAGAAATA
The DNA here is from genome assembly GCF_950005125.1 of Chionomys nivalis. Lineage (NCBI taxonomy): Eukaryota > Metazoa > Chordata > Mammalia > Rodentia > Cricetidae > Chionomys > Chionomys nivalis. The sequence continues at coordinate 46,754,928 of NC_080107.1, forward strand.
TGTATATATAAAATAAGGTTTTTGTTTTGTATCTGAGACAGTGTCTCCTTAGCTTAGACTGACTGACTGGCTTCTTGTTCCCCTTGCTCCCACCTCCCAAATTATGAGATTTTTCTAGAAAGGGAATTTGCTGTGGGCCCTCACTGAAAATCTCAGCCTAAACATCCGAAGGGGATGGAGTAGACCAGGAGCATCACTGCTATGTGTAGGGGGGGCTGGTGAAGGTGCGGGGTGGAGGGGGCTGCCTTTAGATGAAAGATGAGGCTTTGTGACATTTGAACCCAAGATGCTGCTCCTGATCCACATCCAGTGGTCTTACCCTTCAAAAGTTAACCTATTTCTTATCCTTAGGACAGCCTCCAGACCCAACATTCCTCCCAGAGTCCCTCAGATTGGTTTTTTTTTTTTTTTTTTTTTTTTTGGTTTTTCAAGACAGGGTTTCTCTGTAGCTTTGGTGCCTGTCCCGGAACTAGCTCTTGTAGACCAGGCTGGCCTCGAACTCCCAGAGATCCACCTGCCTCTGCCTCCCGAGTGCTGGGATTAAAGGCGTTGCACCACCACCACCCAGCTCAGATTGGGCTTTTTTATTTTTATTTTATTTTTTAAGTTGTTTTTTTTTTTTTTTTTTTTTGGTTTTTTTTTTTTTTGGTTTTTTCGAGACAGGGTTTCTCTGTAGCTTTTTAGCCTGTCCTGGAACTAGCTCTCGTAGACCAAGCTGGTTTCGAACTCACAGAGATCCACCTGCCTCTTCCTCCCGAGTGCTGGGATTAAAGGCGTGCGCCACCACCACCCAGCCTATTTTTTAAGTTTTTTGAGACAGTTTCTCTGTGTAGGCCTGACTGTCTTGGAACTCATTCTATAGACCAGGCTGGCCTAAAACTCAAAGATCCGCCTGTCTCTGCCTCCCCAGTGCTGGGATAAAGGTGTGCGCCACCACTGCCTGGTTCTCCCGTCATTCTTGATTCTGAGTGCTCATGATGAGTGCTGTCCCCAACTGATGCAGGGTCCTCTGGGAAACGATGCTTCAGTTTGCTGTGCATTATTTTCAGTGTCAGCCCACTCTTAATGATCACTCCCAGAACTGCATGGGAGCTGAAGCTGTGAATGAGGCTTGGGGAGTCCACTGAACCCACAGGTGCCTGCTGCAGTGGCCTCAGAGGGAGTACACAAGGCTGGGGCAAGACAGCCCCGGCAGGTCCTTGAACCCTGGCCAGGGTCTACCTTTCAGGTAGCAGCTGGGAGATGAGGAGAGCCCCTTCTTGGATTTGCAGCCCACCAGCTAAAAGCAGATCTCCAACATGTCCAAGCTTATCCAATCTCTGCTGCTTGGCCTTGTCAGTTACTTGGCTCTCCCAGGCTGGAGTCACTGGACCTTAGTGACCCATGAGTGGTGACCAACAAATAGTTCTGTCTGGCGAAAATGTTCTGAGACTTACAGGGGCACATGTTCCCTTGTAGGGCAGTAAAGTGCTATGGCTGTTGTGAGGGATTCAGCTGTCTGATTCTCTGGACAGACACTTCAGACACACGCACCGAGCTAGAGAAACCGGCCGATGAATGAGAGACTGGAAGCTCTGGGCTGTGTTGGCCCATGCTTGTGAAACAAGCCACCCCTGTGCCCCAGCATGACCAGCTGTGCTGACAAGAATGCAGGACTCAGTTGTGGAGGGCCCTCCCAGACCGCTTGTCAGACTCACCTGCCCCCCTTCCACCCACCATCCCTCCCCAGTCCCGCCACCCAGAGAGCTATGGTGGATGCCTGCCCCATTTTTTTTTAAGAGACTGAACCCAAAATTTAAAATAAATCCAATCTAAACTCTTCAGAGTCTTCTTTTTGTTTACTTCCTCTGCTGTGACATAGTTATTAAATCTACAGGTTGTTTTCAGATGAGTACCTTCTAAATTCATGAAACCCATCCATCCCCATCTGTCCCATCCCTGATAAAATCCAACAGCAGTGTTTCCCTTGTCTCAGAGGCCCAGGGTCCTCTGGGGCTTTAGCAGTTTTTCCCACACAGTCGATGCAGTAGGCTGCAACTCAGACAGCAATCTGTCCTGAGCAGGCACAGCAGCTTAGGTGTCTGGTTCATTCATGGACCACACTTTCAACATGACTGGGTGGCCTCTAGCAATACATTTTAAACTTTTATTTTGTTACATTTAGTTATTTATTGTATGGACAGGGAGAATGAAACTGCCCAGAATTCTCAAGCCACTCTGAGGTCTCTGGTTGTATAGCACAAGTCTGTAGATTTCCCAGATGACAGTGACACAGCACATAAGCCTTGGTCCTTCATCTTCCTTTCTGCTTCTGTTACCTGTCTTGTTTCTATTTGCTTTGAGAAAGAGTCTCATTATATAGCCCTGACTGGTCTAGAATTTTAGCTGTATCCCAGGCTGGCTTTGAACTTGTGGCAATGTTCCTGCTTCTGCCTCCCAAGTATTAGAATTACAAGCATGGCCCCATGCCTGACCTGTTTTACTTTTCAGCCATTGACTGTCTACTTTGGGCTGACTAGAGGTGCAGCCCTCAGGCCTTTCTTCCTTGAGACAAGTGAGATTGCTTGCACACAGTGCCCTTTCCATCTCAGCAAAGTTCAGAAAAGCTGTTTCTGGAAGGAGTAGCTCAGTCTTTTGTATTGCTGTGCCACTTGGTAATGGCTACCATGATCATTGCCACTTAGATTGTATTGCCAGGCCTGTCAATGAATAGTTTTATGTCTAAATTATAAAGGGTTTGGACTTGTAGTCATAGAGCAGAATATTAGCAGTAGTCATGTGCTTTTAAAAACAAGCTGAATCCCAGCGTGAAGTCCAGCATATGTGAATCAGTGTCTGACTTGTATTAGAGAGCAGTATTTAAGGGTATGGTTAGAATTTCAGAGTGCCTTTTAATGTGTAGATCTTGGCATTTAGCTGCCAATCTGAATATAGCCCTGTGATCTGATATGCTATATGACAGACTTCGTTATAGTCTGATTCAAGACCCTTGAACTTGCAAAATTGTAGCAGAACAGACAGGTCCTGCATCATTTGTTGTGTTTGTGCTGGTAGCACACCTCTCAGTGTTATCCTTGGCCCTGTGTGGAGGGTGGAAGGTTCAAGACAACACTAGTCAGCCAGCATTTCTCACAGAAAATGTTTTCCCAGAATCAGGAACGTATCCAGTTGACATGCTTGTCTCCTGGTCACTCTGGTCCTTTGTCTCCAGATGATGGAGTGGCATCTGTTCTGTAGGCACTGGGTGCTCATGAGGCCTGCTCTGGCACCTGCTCTAATAGCCAAGACTGGGCTTCAGCACAGACAAATTTCACTTTCAAAAAGTGCATGGCATCCTTGTTGAGAGGCCTGTGACAGACATGGCTATTTAGGCAGACCTAAGTGGAGACCTTGTTCCTTCACAGCGCCTGGTGACCCAGACGCCCTAGCTCTCAGCATTGTAGAGTAGGCTAGCCCCTCCCCACTTTGTTTTGTTTTGTTTTGTTTGGAGACAGGGTTTCTCTGTGTAGCTCTGGCTGTCCTGAAACTCACTTGGTAGACCAGGCCTGCCTCTGCCCCCTGAGTGCCACCACTGCCCAGCTTTTCTTTCTTTTGGAACTAGGGTCCCTTAACCAAGACTTTCTCTGAAACAGGTCATGATAAACTTCACAAATCCAGCTATCCAGTGCTTGGAAGTTAAATTCTTAGTGGGAGGGGCACCTACCCCACTGGTCCAGAGGCCAAAGTTTGGAACCAGGCAGACCCTGACAGAGTGCCTATCTTCGGGTTTTCACATGAAGAATCGTGACCTGACTTTCCTCTCAGGATTATGGCGCACATGCCCTGTGGTTGGCAAGGCACATGGGGGTGGTCTTATAGAGGACCATCCTGCTACAGGTCTGTTCTTCATATGCTAGAGGAAGTGGGCCAGATTTTTAGTTATGTGACATTATTTCATAAGTTTATTTTCCCTTTGTCATTGGAACTTGGGTGACGTTTTATTAAATTATTGACTGTAGTTGGGGGGCCTCATGTTTCCCACCAATCTAGACTCTCAGTCTGTGCCAGTAGCCCTCTGTTATGATTATTGCTTAGTTAAAATCTTGTTGGTAACCTGCTCTAGCCAGCTTCTAGGAAAAGATAAGAACTCAGTGCCACTGTGAAACGGATTCAAACACTGATTGCCCATGGCACCAGAAAGAGGGAAAGTTCTCCAGAAAATGAGGTCAGGAAGGGCCAGCCGCCATTCCAGCCCACAATGAACATTCACTGTGGAGACGGAATTCCCTAAGCTTAAACTCACATCTCCTGGTCGAAATGAATGGTTGGAGCAGCGTCCGGTATTCGGTATTCCTGTGGGTTCTAGCCCTGACTGTTCACATTCCTCAGACACCCACTTTAGGCTTAATCACAGTCGCTCCCCCAATATAAACGAGATTAGTCTTGGTAACTCGGGAGGAATTTGCATTTCCACCGACCTTACCCAACCCAGCACGCGGCAGGAGCTGTGCCAGCGTCGCGGGGCAGCTGGGGAGGTCGTGGGCCACTGCTTTCCCTTGGCCAGGAAGGGGTTAAGAGGCGGGCGGGGCGGGGCGCAGGGCCCTTTGTTACCGGCCTAGGCGGGAGGCGGGACGCGGGCCTGGGCGCAGGCGGGGCTGGGAGCGCGGCGAGCGCAGCGAGCGCGGCCTGGCGGGGCTGGGGGCCCGGGGCGGCGGGGCAGCTGGACGTTTGCTGCGGCCGCGGGACCATGTTGGAGATCTGCTTGAAGCTGGTGGGCTGCAAATCCAAGAAGGGGCTCTCCTCGTCCTCCAGCTGTTACCTGGAAGGTAAACCCCTACCCGAGCGGGAGACCCGCCCGGACTGCCCTGCGCGCCCCTGGTCCCCAGCCTTCTCCTTCTGAGGCCGCCGCAGGCGGCGCTGGCTGGCCCAGCGGACTCCCCAGGGAGAGCAGCGGCTCTGGTGCTGGCGAGGCCCTAGCGCTTGGTGCCGCTCCCGCCCAGAAAGTTTAAAAAAGCCAGTCTTTAGGGTCCTCGTGAGCCCACGTTGTGGAGTTTCCGCTGCCAAGTGGGAATTATGTGTCACAAAGGTGGGCCTCCACCAAGTGCCGCATACAAAGGGATCCCGCTCTACCATTTATGGGTACAGAATTTCGTGTGAACTTTCTACCCCCACCCCCACCTTTCTGCAGACCACGAAGAGGTCTTGGAAATTCAGTCTTTTCAGGAGGGGAAAAGAATGGTTTTGCTTGGTATTTCCAGGAGTTTTTAGAGCGTCCAGTTTGGTGCTTGGTGGGAGAGCTCCTCATGTTTAGTTCTTTGCATAAACTTAGGGTCAGGAGCCTGTTGCTTTTGCCTGCTTTACTCTCATCCCTCTGGTTCCATGCCCTCTTCCTGTTGTCCTTAGTGTTTGGTTCTAATCTAAAAGGATGACAAATGGGGAGGATGAGTGGAGGGGGCTGGGGGCTGGGCCCTGGCCAAGCCCTTTAGGACATAGTCGACCTTTTGTGGGGACTATTGCCTTCTCCAGAAGGGCAGAAGCACTCACAGGCCTGGTGGTGCCCAGGCGTCCTGACTGTTTGATCTAGGAGTTCAGATAAGACTAAAAATGTGAAGTTTATTTTAGGACAACTTTGATTTCTACTGTTTTCTAGTCTTTCTCTTTCTAGAAATGAGGGAGAAATGGAGGCTTTCAGTTCTCTAACCTGCTTTTCTTTCCTTTTCTACCCTGTCAAAGGCCTGAAGTGCCCCCACAGGTAGACTGTGTTTCCCTTTGCCACAAGCTGTACTCATGACATTGTCCCCTCCCCGGAACTTCAGGAACTGGATCCCTTAGAGGAGCCTCATATGGATGGCATGAGCTCAGAGTCTAACATTTGGAGGGAGGAGATGGTTTATTTGTCCCCCAAAATTGGCATCTGAGCAGCCAGTCATCTTTAGTTAATACGCTGCTTACTTTCCCAGTTGCTCCACATTCTGTGCACATTCTCCGCCCATCTGTATCCAGTTAGCGCAAGGCTCTATCATCTCCATTTTGAGGGCTCCGCTGGAGGAGAGATGAATGGTCTTCTGTAGCTGCAGTCAGGGCACAGCTCGACTTCGCCTGCACATCAGCTTGTTCCTGGGGGTCAAGTGGGATTTAGTGCATATCTGGCTAGTTTAATTATTGTTTTAGTAGGAAGAAAATCTAAGTCTTACTCCAGCACACCTTAAAGTAAATTCTAAAGTCAAGTCCCAAAGAAGTGTCCACACAGTAAGGAAGAATCTCTCCAGGAGCTCTTTCTGCTCACTGAGTTTGGAATTCTTTTCTATAACTGAGAGAATCAAGCTAGCCTCAGTAATTATGTCTTAAAGACGGAAGTGCTGTCTGTCTCTGGGGAAGAGAGACCTTGCCAGCATCTGGAGAAATAATCCAGGCTTTTCATTTCCTACTAACATCCTAAGTCAATCAATCAGCTCATCGACACCCACTCAGAGTCCGAGCATCCCAGGCCAGGGAGAGAATTGAATATGGTGAGTTTTCCATTATCACCAAATCCACGCCCCCTGCTGCTTCGGGGACATTGGCAGTAGTAGTTGTTAGGTGACTGTGGTGGCCCTGACTATTTCATCTTGTAGGTAAGAAACTGAGGCACCAAAAGGTTAGGAGACACCCCTGAGATGACAGAACAAGTGCTGATGCCAGGATTTGAATTTGTGCCATTTGGCTCCAAGGAATCCACTTAAAAAAATAATTAAATAATGAAATAAATAAATAAATAAGTTTTAGGCTTTGGAGCCCAGGGTCTTGAACTATACCCACAGACCCCTCCCAACTTTTGAATTTTGAGACAGAGTCTAGCCAAGTTGTCCAGGCAGGCCATGAACTCAATCTATAACACAGGCAGGCCTTGACCTTGGCATCCTCCTGCCTCAGAATGCAGAGCACCTAGGATTACAGGCTTGCACCACAGTGCCTGGCCCAGAAAACCCACTCTTAACCCCTCTGTTTTACTGGCCGACCATTTGTCTCCCGTGAGACACACTGTCTTCATCCAGCACTGTCTTCAGAAACTCCCAGCTCGTTCCTGCACGAGACCAGTCTTCCCCTTCTGCAGCTGGCACTGGTGAACACCTTCTTCCATAAAGCAACAGGCTAGTAACATTTTCCAGGCAAACTCTGAAAGAGGATCTAATGAAAAGTAATCAGCCCTCCTGTTTTTTTCCTAGAGTCAATCACTATATTTTTTGTTGTTTTTCTAAAAGAAAACTATGCCCCTCTAGAAGTAGCTTATATTCCTAAGAAGCCTTCGTGATGCTGGAATTTTGTTCTCTGAAGTATCTGTTCAGAATGACCATATCAGTTTTAGTGTTTGGTCCACTTTGAACCCCAGTCTTGTCAATTATTCCTTGCCCTGGGCACATGAAAGACAGTTTGAACTCGGTTTCACCGCCCTTGTTTGTATCCATTCACATGGTGTGGGGAGGTACATGGGCTCTGGTATGCTGTCTGCAGGGTGAACTCTTGCCGACCTTTCTCATTTATTTGAAGAGCCCACTCTGAAGCTTCTCAGCTTGAGACTGTCCAGCCAGTGCCTCCCGCAGTGCCAGCCACATTGCTTTTACTAGTGGCTGGGAATACTCTCCTGAGGCCACACACCCGCTTCCCTCGGTTAGAGCTCTTTTTGTCACCTAGCAGGCCAGTCTTTATAATTTGGGTTATGTTAATATTGAGCTTTTACAGTGTGTCAGTAGTATGTGGCACCACACATCCTCACTTAGTTCTCAGACTAGCCTTGTTGACATCCCACGCGAAGACCACCAGATCATTTTTGGTGGCAGCACTTTAGAATTTGGTTCCATTTCCTTTGTCCAGGTCAGGGAGACGTTCTCGTTCTAGCCTGTGGACTGGTTTAAGGATCCGTGAGAACCCTGTGGACAACTTTAAAAACAACTGAGGCAAATATGTGTATTTCTGCTAACTGGGGGTTGCTCTTTGGTGCCCTCAAATATTGTTGGGCATCCCCTTCCAAACCCTATCAGCATCAGGCTTTCCTCTACCCCTAGCTGCGTTGGCCTTCTCCTAGGTCCCTGCTGTGTAGACAGCGGTTCTGGAGCCAGGCATCCTCTCAGATGGTTTAGGCATGGTGCTCTCTGAGCTGACATGCTCCCATTTATATAATGAGCCTCATAGTAGTTTCCACCTCATTGTTGAGAGATGTCATGTAAACTGTTCAATCCAGAGCCTGTCACGGAACAAGAGCCGACAAATGGGAGATGTTGTTATTGTAAACAGTTCTTTAGCAATCTGAAATGGAGGCTTCCCTTGTCTCTCTGATGGCTGCAGTAACGATAGAACTGAGCTGGATCCACCCGTGCTGCTTCTTGTTAATAAATTATTTTGGAATATTTAAAGTGCATATGCAATAAAACTAATACTTTGTCTTCTTAGATTTTTAAAAATTTCATCATTTATGAAATTTTTTATGGTTGTTTTGTTTGCATGTATGTTTGTGTGCTACATGCGATGCCTAGTGCCTATGGAGGCCAGAAGAGGACATCTGATCCCCTGGAATTGGAGTTACAGGTGACCGTAAGCCACTGTGTGGGTGCTGGGAATTGAACCTGGGGCCTGGAAGAGCAGTCAGTGCTCTCAGACACTGAGGCATCTCTCCAGCCCCTCTTCTTAGATTTAAGCTGGAAATATCTTTCTTCCCTTGAGCCCTCCTTAGTCCCACGGTGAATATTTTAATAGTGCACGAAGCACCCCCGTTGAGTTTTGGTTAGTACCTTATTTCTCTTCTGCGGAGGGACTATTTTCACGGCCCCAGATGTTCACACACTAAAATTCCGAGCTTTTAAAAACTGAGTCACCGTAATTGTACTAGTATAATCATTGATCTGAGACAGATGTGGAAAAATAGAAAAACAGATTTTAAATATATATCACTAAACCAGGCTAGTGCTCATGCTTTAGCTGGGGCCGCTAAAGGAGGGTTATGAGGAGTGTACACACATTCATATTCATAATACACACAAATATTCATATGCTGGACCTGGTGCACACACCTTTAATCCCAGTACTTGTGAAACGGGCAGGCAGATCTCTGTGAATTTGAGGCCACCCTGGTCTTACCTAATAAGTTCCAGGACAGCCAACATAGTGAACACCATCTCAAAAACAAAACAACCACCTCCCCACAAAACCTACCATATACATATGTGCGCAGGCACACACATAAGCACACACATTATACAAAACTAGAACTAAAGCTCAAATGAGACACTAGAAGAATTTAATTTCCCTTCATAATTAATCATAATTCACAAGCAAGCAATTTATAAAATATATTTGTAGATTTTTGTATTTATTTGAGTCAGGGGTCATGGAGCCTGTGCTGGCCACAGCTAGTAATAGTCCTCCCGCCTCAGCATCTCAAGTGTTGAAATCATAGGTGTAAGCCATGTGAGTGGCAGGTCCCCCACCCCATGGAAATTTTAAGTCTCATCAAAAACAGATAGTAAGGGACTCCTTTGCACACATTATCCACCTTTAACAGTGGTCCACTGCTCAGCCCTGTTTCCTTGCATGGTGACATTGTAGTTGCAGAGTGACAGGAAGAGTCACTTGCCCTTTTTTCTGTTTCAGTGACCCAAATTAGCAGTAACAATGCTAATGGAGTGAGACCTTGTGGAGGAGTTGGCTACCATTGGGTGGTCCAGTTCCGTCAGGTCCCAAGGGACCCAGAAGACACACAAAGGACAAAGAACCATCCCTGACTCTCAGTCTGCTGTACATAGTCTGAGACAGATTAAAAACCCTTGTGTGGTCAGCACACTCAGAATGGCCACTTGGAGTGTGCTGCTAGTGCAGGAACTCCTGGTACAGTCCCTAGAGACATCCATGGGTGCACCACGCTGTCTGCCTGTTTGGTTTGAAAGCATAGACACATGCTTTTGTGTCGTACCCTGGTTAGGATCTTGACCATAGCTAATGTTTTATTGAAGACAACTCCAGGTGTTCTCTGGGCTGTGCTGGAGGGTTTTTGGTCAGGTTGCTTTGTCCTATTTCTGCTCCCTTTGTTTGGGCTGACGGACTGCTAAAGTGTATTTTTTCAGTTCTGACTTAACAAGCATGGAGAGCTCTGTATCTGAGCTTCCCCACAGAGCTCTGCTGTGCTGTGCCGACCCCGCCTGAGAGTCTGGTTGGCTGAAGCTGTTGGTGTCCTTGGGACAGGCCAAGAAGGAGCATCTTTGATACAAGGGTTCTGAGATTTTAATCTGGACCGTTCATATCAGAACCCGAACCAGGGACACAAGAAGTTTCCATGTTGTGTGGTAGCTGGTGGCAGGGTCAGAGCCAAGTGCTCAGGTGTAGAGAAGGAGCGACAATAATGCAGTAGCACAGGGCAAGGAGGGAGGGTCAGTGCAGATGGGAAGGCCTGGAGGATGTTACAGGCTGAGAGGGCTCTTCCAGGGCAGGGAGTGCTGTCTGTCAAGGTCAGTCAGGTGAGGCAACAGGGGCTGGGGAGGCTGGTATAGAAAAATGGGAGAATATGGCTCCCCACCTAGACCCTGTAGGGCCTTGGCACCTGCTTAAGAGAAGCCTAAAGTTTCTCTGCCATGGATAGGACTGACAGTGCATTTTCTGAGGTCCATGCAGGTTTAAGAGCAGTGTCCAATAAAAGCTGCCAATAGCCACCTACCTTGCAAGGCATAAGATGTTCTGAACATTGTCTGGATAACACTGTTAATAAATGGTGACTGGCCAGGTGGTGGCGGCGCACACTTTAAATCCCAGCACTAGGGAGGCAGAGGCAGATGGATGTCTGTGAGTTTGAGGCCAGCCTGGTTTACAAGAGAGTTCCAGGACAGGCTCCAAAGCTACAGAGAAAGCCTGTCTCGGAAAAAAACAAAACAAAACAAAAAAATGGTAACTGACCAGTGAGTGATAGGCAGTGTTGTGATTGGTCTTTCAGAAGGACACTTATATACATATAAAAGAGTAGGAACTCTTTTCCCCTACGTGACTGGTAGGATAGAGGTGGGAAACTAGTGGGTCCTGTGCCATACAGAAAGGAGAGGAAGTGCTGACATGGGCATGGGTGGTAGGTACCCTGAGAGGTTTTGGAAGCTGGTGGTGTCTAGAAGGCTGTTGAGGTGACTGAGTGCATAAAGTGCTTGCCAGGCAACTCTGATGACCTCAGTTCTTCCCATGAACTACATAAAGGTCAAAGGAGAGAACCCTCCTCTCCAAATCATAAGAATCATAAAAACTAAAAAAAAAATATTTTCAGCCATTTCCACAAAATTATTGCCTTCTTTAATAATAGATTAAGTTTTAAGCCAGGTGGTAGTGGCACACACCTTTAATTCCGGCATTCAGGAGGCAGAAGCAGGAGGATGTCTGAGTTCAAGACCAGCCTGACCTATAGAGTGAGTTCCAAGACAGTCAAGAGATACACAGGGAAGCCCTTTCTCAAAAAGCCAAACTAAAACAAAATACATCAGTAGGTTTTTTGGTTTTTTTTTCCCGAGATAGGGTTTGGAGCTCTGTAGCTTTGGAGCCTTTCCTGGAACTCACTCTGTAGACCAGGCTGGCCTCGAACTCACAGAGATCCACCTATCTCTGCCTCCCAAATGCTGGGACTTAAGGAATGCACCACCACTACCTAGCTAGATTAATTTTAAAAAATATTTTGGTTTTTTTTTTCATGTGTATGCCACATGTGTGCAGATGCCCACAGAGACCTGAGAGAGTGTCAGATCTGAAGCTATAGTTACAGGCAGCTATGAGTCCCACCCTGCAATGTGGGTGCTGGAAACCTAGCTCAAGCCCTCTGCAAGAGCAGCAAGTACTCTTAACCACTGAAGCCACCCCTCCATCCCCAGCAATAGATTCTTAAAGGGTGAGACAAAATCCCTTTGTGTTTATTTTGGAGACAAGGATTATATCTTCAGAAAGGTTAGTATTGGAGCTGTGTGACAAGGTCAGAGGCTCAGGGAGAATTCCATTTTGTTCGAATTGCCTGAGTAAGTTCATTATAATAAAAAGATTGCAAAGAAAATGTTTAAACCTTGGGGTGACTCAGCTTTTTTTTTTTCTAAAGGTTTTCTGTAGAAATCTATTTCATTTAGTACCTCTAATATCCAGAAGCAGGACAGGCTAAAACTGCATTATTTTAAGAGAAAGTTGCATAGTCTGGTCACTACATATACCAGTATCCAGGGGACTCTTCATGGTAGCTGTTGTGGTCTCTGGATCTCGTTGGGCACCTCAAGCAGCCCTGTGCAGAAGTTGTTACTCTGGGAGACCAGGGACTAAAGGTTCCCATGACCTTGCAAGGTAAGATTGACCGTCTTTGCTTTACTAGACTCTAGCTGGAACCAGCCATTTTGCTTTATGAACACAGGAAACAGAAGACATTGCCAGCCTCCAGTAGAAGTCGGGCATCCATATATCACAGCTGCCTCAGTGACAGCGCTCCCTGGCGTCTCTTAGCTGAGGCATTCATAAAGAAGCATGCTATTATTGAGATTGGGGTATCAGGCTGGCCTTGGATAAGCCCCTCTTTGTCAAGTGCTGCCTCTGTCTCCAGTCTCCTCTCCCAAGGAGACCCCAGCAGTTCTGTCAGTGCATCCCAGAGACATGGCCCCCTCTTGGGTGTTTACTTTTACAGCCATGCTAGTTCTCAGCAGCTGCTTCTTTCACGGAGCAGCCCAGAGGCCACCGGATGGCTCTGCTGTTCTCCACCCAGCTCTTCTGCATTCATGACCTGGTGTTTCAGGTGCTGGGTGTCAGGGTAATGGAAAGGCTATGTTTAAACATGGTTTTGTTTTTTAAATAATCTGAACTGTATGTGAAGGGTTACAAAAGGGATGGAGTTGCTTTCAGCTTTCGGCAAGTACACATTGTGGGAAATAATACTTTTCTTCCAAGTTCACATTAGGAAGAGAGTAGGAGGCAGTTACAGACTGACTTGAGAATATTCTGAGCATGACCTCATCAGCTGGAACAGAGAGAAGCTAAAAACACGAAGCCCTCTCCTTTGCAAAGGGTCTGGTCTGTTTTACAGACCTGCACATTGTGGAGATTCCTTGAGCCAGAGGAAGTCTCAAAGGGGCCACCAAGGGAATAAGGCTAAAGCGTCAGAACTTAAGTCCTTGGACTGAAGGCAGGAGACAGTACTGTGTGCTCAGGGACACATCTCTGCTCTGCCCCTCCCCTACTCGGAAGTGGCTCCCAAAGCCCAAGGTGAGGACAGCAGTGAGTGCTGTGCAGCTGGCTGCCCTGCACTCCATGGGCCCAGGGTACTCGTGCCAACAGGAAGGCAGGAACTTCCTAGGGATGTTTTTCCTGGAGGTGAAGTCTCCCTTCCCCTTGGGACAGTGAAGTCTCCTGCCCCTGGAACTCAGGGGCCAGCATCCGCTCACAGTGGTCTAGACCAGATATGCCATATCCAAGAATCTTCTGTAAACATTTTTCTTCAGTGACTCACAACCCTGAAAAGGGATTTTTTTTTTTTTTAACGATCTTTAACTTATACTCGAAAGACCCAAACCGTTTTCCTAGAGTACTGTCCAAACGAGAGAGTCATGCACAGACCCAGGGGGGTTTGTGGCGTGGCTCCTATCATACTTCCTGACAGTCCGATACCCTCCTAGTGGAGCCAAGGCTTTCTGGTAGCTAGGAGGTAGTTTTTGGATGGCACCAGTTCTTGGTGCTGCAACTGACTATGACTCTTGCTGAGTGTCACTGATGGGCAGCTCATGCTTACTAATTTACAGCAAGAGAACAAAATGGTCTTAAAGGGGACAACAGGCACATTTAAAGATCCATATCAAATGTATTTAAAGTGTGATTCAAAGGGACATAGCAGAAAGTGCTTGTGATGGGGAAGAAAATCCTAGCACACACTGTTGTTGATTGTCCAAGGATTAACTATCGCCAAAGAGCTCCTGAGACAACAGGAGAGGCAGTCTTTTGAGTGAAGCTTTCGAGCGTGGGGGTGGGGGTGGGGGTGGTTTCCTGACAGTGGGACTAGCAGAAAGTTAATGTCTTGAGCAACACAGATTTGAGTACATTCTGCAGTTTGGCCTTGTGAGCTGTGATCATTTTTATGGTTGTCGAGCATAGTTGACTATGAAATGAAGAAAGTAACTTGGCATCGGTGCACCGTGAGTCAGTTTTGACATCAGCCTGGACTGGGAATTGGCTGGAAGGTTTTGTTGTTGAACCGAGGCCGCACTCGATGTCTCCATCCAGAGGCATGCATGAGCAATACTTCCCTTTGGGCTTTGGCTGTTAACTTGAGGACCAGGACTGGAAGGTGGGGGAGGGGATGGAGTGAGGGCTTGGAGGCCATGCTGTAGGATCAGGGGCAGCTGCAGGACAGTTTTCTCTTCTAACAAAGCCTTCACCCCCTACCTACATTGTCAGCTTCTGTCCCAGTCTTGGGACAGACCCGCTTCACTCCTCACCTCTGGACAGAATCTGTGTCCTGCTTACTCCAGGTGTTTTTCCAGGCCACTTCCCCTAGTTATGTAACTTTGATCAAATCCAGATGCAACAGAATGTTTGATAGAAGAGGTCAAATGGCATTTGAGAAGAAAAGCACTTCTGTATGCATGACCCAGCATTCATTTCCTGTACGGGCCCAGCCTTCCAAAGCCTTGTGCTGCTGGCCCTGGGTTGGGGCATGCAGGGAAACACATAAATGCTCTTTCAGGACAGTGGGAGGGGCCCTCCCCAGAGCTGCTCATTTTAAATTGTCTGTTATGTAAGCATCCCTGGCTTCTATTTACATGTTATTCTAGTGTTGGGATTGGGAGCTGATTATAAAAATAACCTGGTCATTTTAACAAATGAACCATAATATAGGAGAGAGTGTAAAGACAGCTGAAAGACTTATAATCCTCCCACAACCTTCTGTTAGCTGCTGCTCACATTTTGGTGTAGTTTCTTCTGGTTCTTTTTTAAATTTTTATAAAATTAGAATATTACTATATGCTAGGATATAATATAAAATTTTAATGAATGTGTTATAAACATATTCCCAAGCCATTAGAGAGGTTTTTTGTTTTGTTTTTTGCAAAAGTATTTTGTTTATTTATTTGTGGTATTGAGGCTCAAACCCAGGGCGTACACTTTCTAGGATAGTGTTCTGCCACTGAGCCCTGTCTAAAACATCCTGCTAAGGGGGCTAGTAGCACAGGGAGGCAGAAGCAGGTAGATTTTTGTGAGTTTGAAGTCAGCCTGGTCTACAGAGTGAGTTCCAGAACAGCCTAGGTACACATAAAAACCCTGTCTCAAAAAAACTGAGAAGAAAAAAAAAAACACATTACAACATCCCAAGTGGCCTTTAAAGTATCCTGTTTTATGGATGGAGCATAGTCTGCCTTAACTTGATCAGTGGGTATTTTGAACCTTCCTTTTTTTGTGCTATCTTTTAAAATTGGTGTACACAAGTCATTGTTTGTAAATCTTGGGATAAATTGCCAAAGATGTTGAGAGATTGTGAATCTGAGGCTGGTTTGTGTTACACCCAGCTTCCTGCTGCAAGCACTGTAGAACGCCAGTTGTCATGATGTCTCACCCACACTCCTGCTGGTGTCCAGAAGGGCCTGCCAGTTTGAAGAATTGGCATCTTTGATTCCTAGCAAGGCTTTACACACTTTCCATGTCTAATGATGATTTTAGTTTTCCACGAATTGTTTGTTTATGGGTCTTGTTCACTTTTTTTTCCATAGTGAAGATTTATCTTTTAGCCACTGTTGTTATGTAAGAATCCTTTTATGTTAAGAATCTTCTACCAGAGGCTGAACAGAGGCCTTCACAGTTTAGAGCACACATTATGCTTGCAGAGGACCCCAGTTCAGTTCCTAACACCCACGTCAGGTAGCTCACAACCACCTGTAACTCTAGCTCCAGAGGATCCAACACCTACTTCCGGCCCCCTTATGGCTTCCATGGGCTTCTCCACTCTCATAAATACCTCAGCATGCAAATATACATGCATTTACATAATTAAAAATAAAGATAAATCAGGGCTGGAGGGATGACTCAATGGTTATTAAAAACACTGCTTGTGCTGGGTGGTGGTGGCGCATGCCTTTAATCCCAGCACTTGGGAGGCAGAGGCAGGCGGATCTCTGTGAGTTTGAGGCCAGCCTGGTGTACAAAAGCTAGTTCCAGGACAGGCTCCAAAGCTACAGAGAAGCCCTGTCTCAAAAAACAAAAACAAACAAAACGTTGGTTGGTCTTCTGGAGGACCCAGGTTCCCAGCACCCACAGGGAAGGCTCACTGTTGTAAGGAACTGTCTGTAAGTCCAGTTCCAGGGATCTGACACCTCACATAGACAAATGTGCAGGCAAAACACCAATACACATAAAAACAAACAAATGAATGAATAAATAAAAATTAAATCTTTCTTATTAAAAATAAAAAAAGTCCGGGGCTGGAGTGATGGCTCAGAGGTTACAAGCATTGGCAGCTCTTTAGGAGGTCCTGAGTTCAATTCTCAGCAACCACATGGTGTCTCACAACCATCCATAATGAGATCTGGTGCCTTCTTCTGGCCTGCAGACATACATGCAGACAGAGCACTGTTTACATAATAAATAATAAATCTTTTTAAAAAAATCCTCTGCCAAACAATTTACTTTTGTAAGCCACAGGAGTTCTTCTGCTGGGCATTACTTATCCAACCTACTGAATTGGCAGTGCTCTTCCCTCTGTGGTAGAACATGCTTTCCTGGACACGGGTGCTGCTGGCTCTTGCCTGTGCTGCTCCCCACCAAAGGCTGGTGTGGGTCATTGCCAGCCTCTGTGTCTCAGACCATGTTGAATGTAAAACTAACAAAATAGCATAGAAAATAGTTGTTTTTATGAAGTTAGAGTGAGCATTTCAGGAAGACTCATAAAGGCCAGAACTAAAAAGTTGCTATGGAAAGGGGAAAGAAAACATGCAGTGACCAGAATGGACCGTGTGCATTAGGAAGATTCTGCAGCGGACCTTGGTCCTTGTCTCCAGGTAGGACTTAAAAGAGATGATTGTAGTCATAGCACTCAACTGCCAAGGACAGTCCTTGGTTGGGACTAGCAAAACACACTAGATGGGAAAAAGGCCACATGTTGATAAAAAGGGATTCTGGGGCTGGAGAGATGGCTCTGAGTCAAGGGTACTTGCTGTGAAAGCAAGAGGACCTGAGTTCAAGTCCTCATCACCTGAGGGAAGGGCAGATGTGTGTCCAGAACTCCAGTGTTGAGGTGGACGTGAATGGGTCCTTGGAGTTGCCTGCCAACCAGCCTAGACAAAATAGTGAACTTTCAGGCTCAAAAAAATATTATGGAGAGCAATACAGGAAAACACCCAACATGCATCTCTGGCTCAGGCCTGTACCCAAAAATATACATGTGAATGTATGGCACACACAGTTCCAGGTCTTAAACTTCATGTTACTTCACTAAAATGAGCAACTACCTGTCATTTATTAGTTAAAGGTTTTTTTTGTTGTTGTTGTTCTTGTTTTGTTTGTTTGTTTGTTTTTTGGGGGGTTTTGCCAAAAACAAAAATAAATCTCTCCTTAGCCAGCGTTTTTAGTCAGTTGACAGTTAACCCCTGACCACATGAACACTTGGAGTGCTTGGTAAGCCTGGATAGAGGACAGGCCTGCTGGGATTTCTCTGTTCCCACAGCTAGGAGATGGCCACATGGCCCGACCTCATCCTTGAAGTGATCTTTGCCCTCAGTGCATAAAATGAAATGACTGAGCATGGTGACAGTCATCAGTAGTGGCGCTTTGTCCTGTAGGAAATGACTCTATCGGAGCTGAAAAGGAAAGAACTGTGTTCCTTATGCTGACTTCTTACAGACATCCTTTACATGGTTCATTCCCCCTCATTCTTTGAGATAGGGCCTCACTGTAGCACTGACTAGCCTGGAACTCCGTAGATAGCCCAGGATGGCCTCACACTCTCCATGACCCAGACTAGCCTTGAATTTAAGGCACTCTTCCTGCCTCAGGCCTCCCTAATGCTTGGACTACAGGTGGCCTTTTATATTTGGCTTTTTGGCATTTTGTTGTTACTATTTTGGGTGAATGCAGTCAGATAGATCTCCAAAGTTGGTTTTACTGCCCAAAAGAAATGGTGTTTGTTGGGGCGGCAGCGTGTGGGGTGTAGTACTCTAAGTCCATATGGAGGCATGGTAATTGTTGTTGTTTGTGTGTGGCTCGTTTGTAAGTCTTCCACTCTTCTCAGTGCCAATCTCTTTCTCAAGTTTGATTTCTCAGTGTGATTTCACTTAAGTGGAGTTGGCATTTCAACTCCTTATGTCCTGTGCTGTGGTGTATAGCGCCCTGCGCTGCCATGCGGAGTGTCCTGTGCTGTGGTGTGTAGCGCCCTGCGCTGCCATGCGGAGTGGCCTGTGCTGTGGTGTATAGCGCCCTGTGCTGCCATGCAGAGTGGCCTGTGCTGTCATGTATAGCGCCCTGCATTGCCATTCCTTCTGGATAAGATTGATCTTCTAAGACAAAGCCCTTCTGCAAATTGGTATCACAAAGGTGACCTAGACAGTTGGAGTACAGTTCAATTGTAAAGAAGATAAAAGAACAGGAAACTGTCTATGAGCAGTACCCATCTCTAGTGCCAGCAGTATTGGTCAACTCCAGCTTTAGACACAAGAGACTGTGAGGGCCCTCACAGGTTAAAAAAATGTGTAATGATGGCTGTATCTGAGTGGGAGGAGGAGTGGGAAACCGTAGGAAGGTGGAGAGGAAGTCTCCTGTAGGGAACAGCTGTCTCGGGGTAGAAGCAGAAGGGCAGTTTGAAGTAGAGGGTGGAGATCTCTCAGGCCAACATCGAGAGGGATGGATGGAAATGCGTGGTTGTTTATATCAACACTGATATATGGAAGTGTTTTAAGCTAGCTCTGGTAGCACAAGCCTATCACCCCAGCATCTGGGATGAATCAGGAATTTAAGACCAGCCTGGATTATGTGAAACCATGGCTCAAAAAGAAAAAGAAAAAAAGTACTTTCAAGAATGTCTACTCTGTATTGTTGGCAATTGCAGACCGAAGAGATGAATTATGTCTATCTCTGAGTAAACTCATATTGAATTCATGAATTTTACCTGAATTAATGAATTTCATATTTATTTGGTGTGTGTATGTGTGTGCATATGCCATTGCATGTGTATAGAGGCCAGAAAACAGCTTGCAGAAGTCATTTCTCTCCAACCATCACATGGGTCCTGGGAATTCAACCCAGACTGTCAGATTTGCAGTCATTGCTCTCCTGCTGAACCATCTTGCATGCCTGAGTGAATGCATTTAAATCAACTATTTGGGAACAGGAATGCTGTAGTTTCTTTTCTATTGCTGTGACAGAACACCATGAACACGGAAACTCATTAAAAAAATGTTTAATTTGGGCTGGAGAGGTAACTCAGCGGTTAAGAGCATTGCCTGCTCTTCCAAAGGTCCTGAGTTCAATTCCCAGCAACCACATGGTGGCTCACAACCACCATGTAATGGGGTCTGGTGCCCTCTTCTGGCCTGCAGGCATACAGACAGAATATTGTATACATAATAAATAAATAAATTTAAAAAAAATGTTTAATTTGGGGCTTACGTTTTTAGAGGGTTAGCGTCCATGACCATCCTGACGGGGAACATGGCAGCAGGCAGGCAGGCATATGGCTGGAGCAGTAGCTGAGAGCTCACATCCTGTTCTGTAAGTAGTAGGCAGAGCTAACCTCAAGTGAGAGGCCACAGCTTCTAATCCTCCCCAAATAGTCCCATTAATGAGGACCAGACCAAGCATTCAAACATGTGAGCATGTGGGACCCATTTTTACTCAAACTACTACAAGGAATCATCAGTTAGAATGAAAATACTTAGTGCCTTTCATAATACTTGGTAAAGACAACTGAAATTCTATGAAAAACTTAGAATATATGGATGTAGCCAGGCAGTGGTGGCATACACCTTTAATCCCAGCACTCTGGAGGCAGAAGCTGGTGGGTCTCTGAGTTTGAGGCCAACCTGGTCTACAGAATGAGTTCCAGGACAGTTAGGGCTATACATTGAAACCCAGTCTGAATATATATACATATATATACATGTGTGTGTATTGAGTAAAAATAAATATATATATAATATATATTATTGATATATATCAGTAAAAATTCAGCTCATGTCTCCCAAGTTCTCTTCCAGTCTCATTTGCCCTTTCCTCCTTGTCTTGCAGAAGCCCTGCAGAGGCCAGTGGCATCTGACTTTGAGCCCCAGGGTCTCAGTGAAGCAGCTCGATGGAACTCCAAGGAAAACCTTCTTGCTGGGCCCAGTGAAAATGACCCCAACCTTTTTGTGGCGCTATACGATTTTGTGGCCAGTGGAGATAACACTCTCAGCATTACTAAAGGTAATGGGAAAACAGCAAACAAGGGTGAGGGGGGTGGCTTGGCTGGCCTGCCCTTTGCTCCCTGAGAGGGCAGTTTTCTAGTGTGGGAACAGAGATACCTCCAGAGCACAGTGCCCACCCTTAGGAGGCTCCAGGGCAGCAGTCCTGTGCACATGCTTCCCATGTTCCTACAAAAGAGGACATATGGATCTCAGGCTGGAAACATGGGGATTTGGTATTGTTTTTATCACCAGGAAAAAGCATTTTTTCCCTAAAACATTTCCTTGCAGTAGGAACAGAACTTTTGAGTAAACTTGAATAATCTTAGATGCCAAGGCAGAGTTGTCTCCTGTGTACTCACGAGTAACAGGAGGATGAGATGTGCTAGGGGAAGATAGGAAAGAAGAAAGCAGTCATCCAAACTGATACATCTGTTTGGTTCTTTTCTCTAAGGTGAAAAGCTCCGGGTCTTAGGTTATAATCACAATGGGGAATGGTGTGAAGCCCAAACGAAAAATGGCCAAGGATGGGTCCCAAGCAACTACATCACTCCTGTCAACAGCCTGGAGAAACATTCCTGGTATCATGGGCCTGTGTCCCGAAATGCTGCTGAGTATCTGCTGAGCAGTGGGATCAACGGCAGCTTCTTGGTGCGGGAGAGTGAGAGCAGTCCTGGCCAGAGGTCCATCTCCCTGAGATATGAAGGGAGGGTGTACCACTACAGGATCAACACCGCTTCCGATGGCAAGGTGGGTAACCCCTGACTGGGGTCAGCAGTGATGGCTCCCTGGTCTTGGTGTGTAGGATTCTCTGAAAAGCACAGGGATACTCTTGGGTCTGGGATGTAAGTGTGTTTTTTTTTTTTTTTCTTGAGAAAGAGTTTCTCTTTAACAGCCCTAGTTGTCCTGGAACTCATTTTTTTGACCAGGATGGCCTCAAACGCACAGAGATCTGCCTGCTTCCCAGTGCTGGAATTAAAGGCGTGTGCCACACTCCCAGCGGACTTTAAGTTCTTATAATAGGCCTCTTTTTGTAAATTTTTTTATTTGTTCTTTGGGTTTTTGATATAGTCTCTGCGTTTTGTAAATTTTAATAATAATAAGCCTCTTCCTTTTTGTAATTTTTTTTTTATTTGTTCTTTGGGTTTTTGATACAGTCTCCATTTTTTGTAGCCCTGGCTGTCCTGGAACTTAACTCTATAGACCAGATTGGTCTCAAACTCACAGAGATCTGCCTGGCAAGTGCTGGGATTAAAGGTGTGTGCCACCACCTCCCAGCCCTTTATGTAAATTCTCATAGTGATGATGATTGATCTTCAGTGAGAGATACTCAGTCAATCAGTAGTCCCCTCATGTGTAAAGCTGCAGGTCCCAGTAGCAGCGCTTCCCTGGCCTTGACACCAGTGTTCTTCCTGTGGTAAAGTATGGATATAGGTGCAAAATAAATGCACCCAACTTTTAAGAAAGGTCACATCAAAGTAAACCAATTGGTCTCCAAGCACAAAGTGTGTTTTCTAATTTTGTTGTAACATGTTATTTTGTGATCTTTGTATAAACATTGTTCCTTAAATGTCCACAAAGAGAAGAAAAATGTGGTTAGTGCAGTGCTAGCGTCCTCTTCTCCTTTAATCCTCACCTCTACTCTTGGATGGTGCTATTTCATCTGCACTCCTGCATCAGTAAGAGGGGGCTTAGAGGGACAAGGCTTCCAGCCCAAAATTTTCACATAGGGAATAATTGACGGCACCAGGCTGGGGTCCTCCTCTTCACGGCATCAGGTTCTGTCAGAGGACAGCATTGATTGGCAGGTATTATAGTACAGATGGCATGTACTTCTGTCTTAGTCACTGTTCTGTTGCTGTGAAGACAGCAAGAGGCAACTCTTTTTTTTTTTTAAAGGTTTATTCATTTATTATGTATACAGTATTCTGCCTACGTGTGTACCTGCACCCCAGAAGAGGGCACTAGATCTCATTATAGATGGTTGTGAGCCACCGTGTGGTTGCTGGGAATTGAACTCAGGACCTCTGGAAGAAGAGTCAGTGCTCTTAACCGCTGAGCCATCTCTCCAGCCCCCGAGGCAACTCTTTTATAAAGGAAACTTTTAATTGGGGACTTGCTTACAGGTTCAGAGACTTAGTCCATTATCATGGTGGGGAGCATAGGGACAGGAAACATGGTGGCAGGCAGGCATGGTGCTAGAGAAATAGCTGACCTACTACATCCTGATATGTAGGCTGGGCTTTTGGTTTTTCGAGACAGGGTTTCTCTGTATAACAATTCTAGATGTCCTGGAACTAGCTCCTGTAGACCAGGCAGCCTTGAACTCACAGAGATCCACCTGCCTCTGCCTCCCAAGTGCTGGGATTTAAGGCCTGCACCACCACTGCCCAGCTGGCATGGGCTTTTGAAACCTCAAAGCCTACCCCTAGTGACATACTTTCTCCAAAGAGCCATACCTCTTAATCCTTATAATCCTTTCAAATAATATCACTCCTGGTGACAAAGCATTCAGATATATGAGCCTATGGGGACCATTTTTATTCAAACCATCACAGCATCTAAATTGTTTTTGGGGGGGCGCTGGCTCCATGGTGTAGCACTTGCATGTGACCTTGGGTTCTTTATGCAGTGCTGCAATTCATATATTTTTTTTGTTTTTAGAGACTGAGTTTCTCTGTGTAACAGCCCTGTCCTGGAACCTACTCTGTAGACCAGGCCTCAAATTCACAGAGATCCACCTGCCTCTAACTCTCAAGTGCTGGGATTAAAGGCGTGCACCACCACCACCTGGCTAATGTATATACATTTTATGCATGCACCCACACATTTTGTTTTTGAAAGATCTTGTTATGTAGTGCTGGCTTGCCTGGATATCACTATATAGCCCAGGCTGGCTTTAAACTTTTGGCCACACTCCTGCCTCTGAAGTCCTGACTGCTGGGATTAAGTGTGCACTGCCACACACAGCTTTGTTTCATATTAGTATGTAATGAATGTTTGGTTTCAAATGGCAAACTAATTACAATAAAAACTGTCTTGTCAGCCAGTATATCTGTCCTCATGAAGCAGAGACACAGGTGGTGCCTGCATGCTGATGCTCCTTCCTTTCCAAGATGTTTTTGAAGAGCTTCACAGTGGCTCATGTAGCCCTGCTTCTGTCCTGTAGTGGTCACACTGTAATCCAGCACTTGGGAAGATGAGGCAAGAAGATTGCTTAGTTTGAAGCCAGACATCATGACAGTGAACTGCAGTGTAAAACTATAGCCAAAAAAAAAAAAAAAAATCAAAACAGAACAATTTTGTTTTGTTTTGATTTTGTTTTTTGTTTTTGTTTTGTGTTTTGAGACAGGGTTTGTTTTTATAGCCTTGGCTGACCTAAAACTAGCTCTATAGACCAGTCTAGCCTTGAACTCACAGAGATTTACCTGTCTCCCAAGTGCTGGGATTAAAGGTGTGCACCTACCTCTGGCACAAAAAAATTCTGACTGTGACCTCCTACATTTGTTACTATGCACTCGAGTATAAACATGGGTAAGATAGTGGCTGGAACTAATCACGGGTTATACGCTCTTTAAAGCTAGTGTCTAGGTTGCCAAGCCTCCCTCTGCAGCGCTCGTTCCAGTCTGCCTTCGCAGATCTCTAGTGTAAGTCTCCAGACTTACCAGAGTAAGTACTTACCAGCTCTCACTAGACTATATGTCATCCTTGTTACTGATTGCTGAAGAAGGTGACTGTCCCAGATTCAGTACACATGTGTCATCCTTATTCCATGTATTAAGTTTGTCTTTCTCCTACTTAGAGAAGTATGTGTGCTTACCTTACAGGTGTGGAGAGGCCTGTGAATCCTCAACTCTCCTTGAGGATTTTAGCATGACACATTGTATAGTTAGCTGCATCTTTGTTCTTTGAATCCGTGTCTGATGGGCTGGCACCCTTGTCATCTTCTTTAGCATTTTCCTGCCTGGCTCACACATTCGTTTGTAGCATGTGAGCATGTGTACTCTCCCTCCTAGGACTTGCTATGTGGACCAGGCTGCCCCACCGCTGCCTCCAGAGCACAGGGATTAAGGTCACACATCACCACACTGGTCTTATACGCCTCTGATTTCCTTCTTTTTGAGTGTTCATGTCCTCTTGCCTGTCTCTGAAGGCCTCTAGTGCAGCACTGTGGTTTATGTACAGGGTTAGACTGTTGGGATGTTTTAGTTCCTTTTCTCAACACTGAACAGATGCCTGACCAAAAGCAACTTATGGGAGGAAAGGTTTGTTTATTTGACTAGTCTTGGTGGGGCAAGTGTGGCAGGTGCTGCTGCTTGCTCACACCCCAGGAGATTAGAAGCAGAACTCCTCCCCCCCGTTTTCCCAAACAGGGTTTTCTATGTAGCCTTGGCTGTCCTGAAACTCACAGAGATCTGCAGGCATGTGCCGCTGCCACCTGACTTCTCCATCCCCGTTTATTCAATCCAGGACACCAGCCCATAGGATGTGCTGCCCCATCCATTGGGGATGATCTTCCCTGTCCAATCCACACGCTGTGAGTGCCTTTGCAATCTCCTCATTTAGGCAGGCTAGCCATACAGCTTGCAGTTAGAGCCAGGCTGCCTCACACATGCAGTGGGTAGAGCTAGATCTTTACACTCTGGGGCGGACTCCAGAGTAGCGCTTCTTTAAAAGAGCCTGCAGGCTGCACAGTACCTTTTCCCTAGGAGGTGGGTTTCTGGAGATGACAGTTTGCTCTCCCCTGTTTTCTTTTTGTGGAGCAAGCCAAGCTGCTTCAGGATGACCACTGAGGTCCACACTGAGCAAGACCATGCTGTCTTGTCCCCAGAGTCCTTTCTTTAATCAGCAGCCTCAGAACAGTTTGGACAGGTGTGGTCTGAGGGACAACTCATTAGCTTGAGCTTAGTCTAAGTTCTGCTTACAGTGGAGAAGAGTTTAAAGTCCCCTCTGTAAATCTAGTATGTGCTCAGAGTATACAGGCCACTCCCATGACTGGCAGCTCCACCATGGAAGAGATTCTCCTATCAGGCGTCTGGAGACTTTGGAGGCTTCTCAGCCCTTGATGAGGCGTTTATCTACAGAAGTTCACATTCAAGGAAGCATTATTGGGTGGAATCATGTCCCCAGAGTGAGAGACAGGCGTCAGGATGGGGAGGTACCACAGCCCTAGCAGGACAGTGGGACTCAATACTGAAGAATGCTTCCTACATAGCAGGGCTTTGATGCAATCCTCTTTGATTACTAAAGGGAACATTTCAGAATGCTGGGAGGGGTGGACTAGGGCTGATAAAGATGATATTTTATTTCCAAACCAGCCAATCAGTCACCAACCAGATACAGAAGATTCTTCTGTAGGGCCCAAACATCTGACTTCCTCCTTCCTCTTACCTCTCTGTGCTCTGTGTTTTCTGAGCCTCTCTTATTTTTTGTTCTTACTCCTGCAAGCCACAGCTGTGCATTCCCACAGTTCCCAAGACCCTGAAGCCTTCCCTCTTCTTGAAGTTTCCTAGCTTCAGAAGTGACAGGCTCAAGTTGATAGAAGTGGAACCCAGGCAGAAAATGTTGGCCCCAGGACCTCCAGATTATCTGGGCTTTGCCTTCCCTGGGACCAAGTGGTGGTGCGAGCATTCTTGGAGGAGCCTGCTAACTAACTACCTTCCTTTCAGAGGAACTGCTACGGGTGGGAACTTGAGGACTTTCTGTGAGCAGCTCTGAAGAGCCAGTCTGTCTCAATTCTAAAGCACAAGTGACATTGCCCTGTACCCTGGCACCTGGGAGTGTCTCATGAACACTCAGAAAGAGGCAGACTTCTGCCTGAGCATGCTGTATGTTTGCAGGGCGGCACAGCACAGAACCAGTCACTCAGCACTAGCTTCACCTGCTTCTCTGAATGCACCCCAAATCCCAAATGCTTGTCCCAATCATCACCAGAGTTCTCAAAAACTAGAGCATTCAAAAGGCAACTGCCAGAGTGGGCGGTGTGACTCGGAACGTGGCTGGGAATGTTGGTGTATAAATTTTAGGTTGGAAAATGAACTTAGTCACGGCTTTCTGAGGAATGGTAGAGACTGGGATCTGTCTCCCCAAGCCCTACAGAGTGCACTATGTCTGTGGGCAGCATGAGGAGAGGGCTGTGGGCTGTGAGGGTACCGAGCCAATGGTAGGCTGTGTGATAACACCCCACTCACTGCACTCACTATGTCCCCAGAGCTGTTGACAGGCTCGCCTCGGTGCTGTGAGGTGAAAGGGGGCCCTGCTGCTCAAATGTCCCTTCTCACAGACCACAGTTGTCACACAAGGAGCGAGGGGTATGCCTAGACAAATCTCGGTTGTCTTGCACTTTTACTTTAGTAGACTTATAGATACATATTTGGCCTGCCTTAGTCTAAAAATTGTGTTATGTCCTCAACAAGCAGAAAAGGGAGCATAGATCTGCTACTGAACCCTTGTGATTATCTCCCTTTAAAGTTTTAATGATCCAGTATTAATACTATAAGCTACAAAAATAACCGTGTCTGCATTTTACTGCCATAATGAAATAACCTGAAGCAGCTAATTCACAGAGGACAGTTTTATTTAGCTCTTGGTGTGGAACGCTGTACATTGAAGCAGCATGGTACAGACTGGTAATGGCCCCTGGCACAGTGGCAGTGAATTGGCGGAGTAGTCAGTCCATTGAATGCATGCAGAAACAGACTTTTCATCCGAGAGGGCGGAGGGGCCAGGCTGGCTCCTTCGTAAGCACTGTCTGAGGGCTCTGGCGCAGGAGAGCTCTGGGCCCCCAACAAGACCTTATGCACCTCCTCTGAGACCACATTTCCCCACCTCACCGTCCAAGGGAATGAATGTTCATATCATGGTGACAGTGGTGCTCAGTATACCCAACAGCCAACGGCCTTGTGCCTTCTGTGTGTGTCTTACCCCCTCCCTCCACACTGTTAATATGTCACCCTTTCTTTCTGTGCATGTCTCACCAGGTATCAGTACTGTCTGGGTCCAGCCTCTCCTGCCCACCATGAGTTTGCTACCGGGGCAAGTCAGGGTGCCCCGTGATATGCCTGGGGCCCAGATGTTCCATGTAGATGTGAGCATGGAGCAGTTCCTTCCCACAGCACTGCAGCGGGAGACAAAGGCGGCTGCCCTCCTGCTGTGTGCTTTCTGCCCATGTCCACATGAGAACTCTGCAGAGTGTTCCTGGCAGCCCTCTGTGCTGTGGCTCTCATAAAAACCCCAAAGCACCCCTTCTCAATAGTCTTCCTGTGTTCCCATCTTGGTTAAGGCTGTGTTGTCTTCTTGCCTACAAGGTGCTGATAGAAACAGCCTCCCCAGGCAAGCTGTCAGCAATACAAGTCTTGGTGTCTGGTGCCTTACACCAAGTCCCAAGCAAGCAGACATCTTGAGGAGACACTTGCTTCGTTATCAGTTCCCACCCTCCGACCACTGTGTACTTTAACATTTATGGTTATAAATTAAGTTCTTTTCTTTCCCAGTCAGCAAGTTCGTAAGTTCTGCTGTTCATTCATCAGCAAGGACTTAGTACCTATTTTGGAGTAGTTTCTTATCATGGGAACAACAGGATGGAAAAGATGGCCGAGGCTGTGCTCCCTTGGAGCTTAGGTTCAGTTGGGTGGAGACAGAGCTGTCAGCTAGCAATGCAGAAAAGTAAAACAGGGCTGCCTGCCCTCCGCCCTGGTGGTGACTTCAGATTGGGCAGTCAGGGAAAACACTTCAGTTGGAGGGCAGGGACTAGAGAGATGACTCTTCAGGATTAAGAGCACCGACTGCTGCTCTTCCAAATGTTCCCAGTTCCGTTGCCAGCACCCACACGGTGGCTTACAACCATTCTCTATTTAATTCTGGTTTCAGGGAGTTTGATGCCTTATTCTGGCCTCCAAGAGAGAGCACCAGGTGTGCATGGTGCACATATATACATACATGCAACTACTTATACACATAAAACAAAAATAAAAAAATAATTAAAAGTAATACATTGTTGGCTTGAGGCCAGCCGGGTCTGCAGAGCAAGTTCCAAGATAGCCAGAACTATACAGATAAATCCTGCATTGGAGGATAACGGGGAGGGGATCAGCAGAGGCAGGTGCACGTGCCCTCAGACTTCTGAGTGTCTCTGTCAGTAAGTTCCACCCCTGCTAGAAAAAGCTTTGGAGGGTGAATCTAAACCATAGACAGAGCCTTTTCCCCTGGTGTTTGCTCTGTGAATGAGGACTGTTCCCTATCTTCCTCAGCTCTATGTCTCCTCGGAGAGCCGCTTCAACACTCTGGCCGAGTTAGTTCACCATCATTCCACGGTGGCTGATGGGCTCATCACCACGCTGCACTACCCAGCTCCCAAGCGCAACAAGCCCACCATCTATGGCGTGTCCCCCAACTATGACAAGTGGGAGATGGAGCGCACAGACATCACCATGAAGCACAAGCTGGGTGGCGGCCAGTATGGGGAGGTGTACGAAGGTGTATGGAAGAAGTACAGCCTGACCGTGGCTGTGAAGACCTTGAAGGTGAGTTCAGGTCCTGGTTGAAGGGTGTAGGTGGGGTGTCTGCTGTGGCTTCACAGATGCTGACCAGTGCTGAGGGTTGAGAAAGGCTCCTAGAGTCTCTTGTTCTGTGGCAGCGTTCTTTCAAAGTATTTCTGTTCTTGTTGGGTGACATGGAGGCCACTTCCTTATGAGAGTTCAGAGACGCACAGAGTTGGGGTTGGAAAAGGAGAGTCATGAGTGATGAGTCCTCTGTGGGCTGATACAAAAGGCAGGTGTGTGGTGTCCTGGCACCGTCCATTTCTCTCCCACGGGCCAGGCTTCTGCACACAGGAGTGAGGCCTTTCTAGAACAGCTCCAATAAGCGATTATCACTGAACTATGGCCTTCCTTCCGTCCCAGGACGCACCCCTCCACTGTTGACCAGTTCTCTGTAAGGTTAGGACCACATCCCTGCATCTGCACAGCCTGAGCTTGTCCCTGAGGTGAGAGTGTCCCCTAGTGTTCACCTACAGTGCTTGCTTGTGCCTGTTTTAGACAAACTGATGATACAGCCTGGGAGTAGCCGCCGGAAAAGGGCCCGGGAAAACAGACCCGAGTGTGTGCTTGTGTCTCAGCTCAGTCAGGCAGTGCATCTGACAGGCTCAGCTCTGCTCTAAAAGACAGTAAAATGGAGGCTGGAACTTTTGGTTACCAAAAGTAACTGTTTAAAGCAAGACTGCCTCCCTTGATTCTAGAAGGAAAAGCAGCTTTCTGAGCACCACAGTTAGTATTTCCCCCCCTTTGGCCCTGGGGCAGACTAGTGCTAGGGGGAAGAGGAACATAGGTGCGATTTCCTGGAGTACTCTTTAATATTTTCCAAATTCAGTTTTTTAAAATTTAACAAAGGCAGAGTTCTTTGCATTTATTGGCTAAACACTAGTGCTCAGGCCTGGGTGGTCCACATCAGATGCGAAATGGAGATGGCAGAACAGTGGGTCAGGGCAGTGTCTGACGACAGCTCTGCCGTGCAAGGAGGAGGCAGTGGCCTGCAGTGGTTAGAAGAATGGGAATCATGGCTGTGATGAAGGGCAGAGGCCAGGAGAGACACTGGGTCTTTGAGGGGCAGGAAGCCCCAGTGAGGAGGAGGCAGGTGCTCAAGGCAGGTCTGATTCCGTCCGTTTTGCATAGCATGAGGGGAAAGAGCTGATCCATGTCAGTACACCTGGCTGCGAGGGCCAGGCACCACTGGCAGGGATTTACAAACACAGCAAGGAAGAGGGAAACCACAACAAGGAAAGGCTAATTTGAAAACCTTCAAGAAAGATAGAGGGAGCCGGGCGGTGGTGGCGCACGCCTTTAATCCCAGCACTTGGGAGGCAGAGGCAGGCGGATCTCTGTGAGTTCGAGACCAGCCTGGTCTACAAGACCTAGTTCCAGGACAGGCTTCAAAACCACGGAGAAACCCTGTCTCAAAAAAAAGAAAGATAGAGGGCCTGCAGGGTGACTCAGTCAGTAAATGCACCTGACAACCTAAGGTTTATCCCTTGAGCCTACATGATGGCGGGAGAAACAGACTCCCAGAAGACTCCCTAGAGTTGTCGTCTAACCAGCACACATGGGCCATAACACATGCTCTTCACATACAATAGATAAGTAATGTGAAAAACACAGCATTTAAAAAGAAGTAGAAATTGCACAGGGGGAACAGTGGAAGGGATTCCGGAGGAGGGTCTGTTCTGGTACTTTCTGCTGAGACCTCAGTGAGTTTCCCCAAGAGCCTCATTAGCGTGTGTGCCATGGTTGATAAAGAGTGACAGGGTCTGTTGGGTAGGAGTTTTCATGGTGCACAGCCCCTGACCACGGAGAGGCAGTTCACCCTCTGTGGAGGTGTGTTACCTCCACACACATACTGTGCAACCACTGCCCAGTCCTGCACACAGCTCTGCAGTCTGTTACCCAGATAAGAGTCAGAGAAGAGTAATAAAGTGTTTTGGTTCTTTATCTCCTCTGCAGATGTTGAGAACTATACTAAAGTAAGCTAATGGCCAAAGTTACCATGCGAATACAGGCCCACAGAGTTCTCTGTGTGTTCATAAGCTTAGTCCACCCAGCAGCACCGTGGCACTCACAGATGCCAAGAAAGGGAACCAAATACGAATGCAATCACCATTAAGGCTGTGGAAGCTGGAGTACTGAGCCTGAATTCGAACCCGGGCACCTAGATCCCAAGCCCAACTCTTTTTGCCATCTCCCTCATCCCTTATGACAGTGGTTCTCAACCTTCCTGGTGCTGCAGCCCTTAATACAGTTCCTCATGTGATGACTCCAATTATAAAATTATTTCGTTACTACTTCATAACTAATTTTGCTACTGTTATGAATTGTAAATATCTGATATGCAGGCCATCTAATATGCAATCCCAAAGGGCTAGCAACCCACAGGTTGAGAAACCACTGCCCTATGGCCTTCCCCTGCTGACTGTAGCTGTGAAACACCCTTCAGAGAACCCTGGTCTTTCCAGCTTCATTCTTTCAGCAGGCTCACAAAGCATTGTCTCCCCCCCCTCCCCATCCTTAACCAGCAGGGGGTGCAAGACCTGCTTGTCCTTGGAACCCAGCCCTCCCCATTCAGCCTGGAAGGCAGATTCTGCCTTTGGAGAGCAGGAAAAGAGAAAGGCACTTGGCTGACCTCTATAGATGGGAAACTGTAGTTGCACTGTAAGTGAAAGCAGGATTCTGCAAGTGGATGCAGCGCCTGGGTTGTTGTATAGATTTGGTTTTTGCTGTTTGACTTTGAGCGCTTTAGTGCTACTTTGTGCATAGTTGAATCTGGCCTTGACCTTGTTACAGTGTATTATCACGCCCAACACAGTGTGCTAAAGAAAAATAACTCTTAAGCCTGGGGAGAGGACTCGGTGAGTAAAGTACTTCTCTGCAAGCGTGAAGCCAACCAGGGTAGCATGTCTCTAACCCAGTGCTGCTATGGCAAGGTGGGGGGCAGAGACAGAGAGTGCTGGAAGCCTGTAGGCCACTCTGCCTGGAGTGCAGTGCAGCAACAGACGACAAGGAGGAAGGTGAAAACTTTATCCAAGTTGTTCTCTGACCTGTAAGCATGTGCTGTGGAACGCACACCATGGCACATCTGCATGCTTTGCATGCATACACATGCACACCAAAACAAAACCCCAAAACAAACATCTACCAGGCTTTTTTCTTTCGGGCCACCAACCAGTTCCCAATTCATAACACAGACACTCAGTTATGAATGTTCAGCCTAGTTGAGACTCATTTCTGGCTAGCTCTTTTAACTTAAATCAACCCGTTTCTCTCTACATTTTGCCTGGGGCTTTTTACCTTTCTTCTTCTGTATAACTTACACTGCTTCTTGTGGCTGGTTGGCTGGCAGCTGCCTGGCTTCTGGCCCCAGGCGTATCCCTCATTCTTTCCTCCTCCCCCTTTTGTTCCTCTCAAGCCTAGATTTCTCCTCCTATTTATTCTCTGTCTGCAGCCTCACCTGTCCTTTCTCTGTCTGCAGCCTCACCTGTCCTTTCCCTGCCTAGCTATTGGCTGATCAGCTCTTTATTAGACCAGTGGGGGCCTTAGGCAGGCAAGGTGAAACAAATGCTACATCTTTACATAATTAAACAAATATGGCATATTCAAATATAACACATCTTTACCCAGTTAAAGAATATTCCACAACACAAACAAACAGCTATTGAGTATAAGGAGCCTAGATTTTTAAAGGAATTATATTCCAAACGTCTTTCAAATTAGTTGAAACTACTTTAGGATCTAGTTGTGGTAATGATACTGACTCAGAAGCTCACTGACAGAGCAATGGAAAACAGCCAAAAGCGAAGCAGCATACCCGAGCCCCAATGTGAGCATATAGTGTCCTCCCCCAGCTGGTGGCGGGGTCCTGACTGCATCCCCATCAGCATTGAGAAACTACTATCTCCCTGAGGAGCAGCAGATCTGCCTTTTTCCCCCCCTGGAAATGGTTTATTGGGGACTCTAGAAACCAACAGAAAGGGGGCTCTACAACAGCATTGACATTTGGCAGCCACACTGCAGGTTCCACATAGGCCTGCATACCAGGGAGAAAGACTCTGTGACTGGAGCTTGTTGTACATGGTGGCTGGTTACTGTACCGCCATCCTGGCAGGACTCTGCTGACCATGGAGATCAGTATTTGAGATGGCCGTGATGTTTGAGAACAAGTGCTTTTTTTGTGGGAAGTAGCTACAGGCTAGATGTGGAACTTAGCTTCTACACCTGCTTCCCAGCACAAGGGCTAGTCAGCAGCCAGCATCTCCCCACGGTGCTCTTAGCCTTGTGTGTGCGTGCCAGGCACTCACCTGAGAGCCCAGGAACAGAGTCATTTCTAAAGTAGTGCCCCTCTTAAGCTGTAGACTGCTACACTTGGGACAAGGCCAGGAAGCATGTTAGATAGATGTCTGTTGTTGAGTCTCAGTGATTGTGTCATTGCAAAGACAATAAAATAAAGGTTGGTATTAGAAAACCAGTCTATCTTCCAGAAGAGCTGTGTGCTTGCTCCACCTCTTAGCACCAGAGGCAACTGCTGCAGCAATAGGAGCATGTGCCCCTGCTGCCTGCTGGCTGGGCACCGAAAACGTCTTCCGAGGCTGAAGTGGCCCAGCTCCGGTGCTATCCAGTACGCACAGAGCCTTGAGCTTGCTCCTTAGCACTGTATACAGATGCTCTCTGCGGAGAGGTGGAGGCAGAAGGAGCAGGGGTTGGAGGTCATCACATGAAACCCTGCCTCAATTAAGGAAGGAAAAAAGGAGAGAGGGGGTAGGAGGTAAGGGGTTCATAGAAGATCAGAGAGAAAGAGAAAGAATGTTAAGTTACCAGGGAGAGAGAACTGGTCAGCATAACTGACAAGCTGTCCTCTTAGCCACTCTTTAGGACTGTCTTAGAGGATCCTGCTTCCTCTCAAGAGGTTGGAACCCGTCAGACCCTATGAAGAAATCAATTGACCCCTCTCTTCCCAACAAGCATAAGGGACAAAAAGATGAAGAAAAATTCAGGCCTCTAAGTGTTTCTCCCACCCAACCCATCATAGTCCTATTTTACTGTATAAATGGAAGAAGGATGGTGTGCATTTAAAAAATAAGCAGAGGAGCTTCGCAAGTTAGAATGACAGTTTTGATATTTTGTTTTGTCTTTTAAATTTCAGCAGTTAAAAACCTAGGTTACACATAAAATAAGAAATAAATCATGTCTAATTCCAGCAGGGGGAGACAAACTCACACTGATTTTTCTGAAAGAAAAAAGGCAAAGAATGATTACTCTGTGTGTGTGTTGGGGTGGAATCAGGCATACGAATAGACAGGAAGGAATGAGAGAGAGAGAGGAAAGAGAGAGAGAGAGAGAGAGAGAGAGAGAGAGAGAGAGAGAGAGAGAGAGAGAGAGTGTGTGTGTTGGGGTGGAGTCAGGCATACGGATAGATAGGAAGGAATGAGTGTGTGTGTCGGTGAGGATAGGCAGGGAGGATGATTGTTCCATGTGTGTGAGACAGGGTGGAAATCTGTAGATAGACAACAAGAAGGTGATTTGAGTAATGTTCTGCCTCATTATCGTGGGCCTTTTAAGAAAAGGGTAGATGCTTCCACAGCAAGTGAGATTTCTGAGGTGATGTGCCTGTGTGGTTTACTGTAGTGCGTTCCATTAGAAAAGAAAGGCACAAGGTGGTGGTGGTGCACGCCTTTAATCTCAGCATTTACAAGGCAGAGGCAGGCGGATCTCTGTGAGTTTGAGGCCAGCCTAGTCTACAAAGCATGTTCCAGGACAGGCTCCAAAGCTACAAAGAAACCCTGTCTCAAAAACAAACAAACAAAAGACAGAAAGAAAGTAGAAAGACTTGAATGTGAATGTTAGAAAGGATCACTAGAGAATAACTTGTCATAGCCAGTTGTATTGTGCAGCACCCCTGGGTTCTGGCAGGCACCGCTAGTCTTAGAGTGTGTCACCAGGTACCTCAGAGTGTTACACTCCAGAGCCAGACAGGCTGTCGAGCAGCTGAGAAACAGAAGGGACTTGGAAAATCCAGCAGCCACTGGTAGCATGACAGGCAACATGCTATGGCAACATTAGAGCAGCTCACATTTAAAGAGCAGCAGGTCACATCTCAGTTTAGTCTTTTGGAACCCGTGTTTAGTGGTAACAGACCAGCACACTGACATTGATCATGTTTTGCTTTTCAGCATGGCTGACCAAAGGGAAGAGGCCCCAAGAAAAGGTTGATCCATCCTCTGGAGTGTCTTTCCCCTTGCCAGAGCAGGAACTGGAACAGCCAGAGTGCCAGCCTTGTGAACAGTTCCACTCTTGGCACAAACACAGTGTAGACATTTACACAGTTGGCATGGGGAAAGTGTGGACACTTACACTTGGCACATACAGTGTAGATACTTACACACTTGGCACAAGGTCTGATGGAGCTATCTACACAGAGAAGCTAATTTTCAAGAAGTCTCTTCCCTACCACACAGGCAGACTCCCTGCAGACACCTCATGTGGCCTGCTGTCCTCCTTGCCTCCAGAGCCTGTTCTTACAGCTAGGGAGACTCTGTCACTCCCCATTGCCTGTTCCTGTTGTGGTAGTTGGTTAAGAGGCAGAGACTTAAGTTGCAAGGAGGCTGAAGAGCAGAGAACACAGTCCTTCAGACTCAGTCTAAGAAAGAGGGAAAGAATGGCAGTCTTCCTGTCTCTGGCCCTGTACTGTAACCTACACAGAAGACACTGTGAATTGTCAGAGAGCTGCTGCTAAGATCATTTTAGAATCTGGGTGATTGACCCCCTAGTCAATGGTGATTGCCTCATTAGTTGCTCACGGTGCCGCATACCTAAGCAGCTCGGTATCTGTCTGCTACTTCTGCCAGTGAGAGGCACTCTAGAGATGCGGCTCTCGGGTCAGCTCCATTTCAGATTCTTCACACTGTTCCCTCTTTAACGTTAAGGGCGTTAGATTGGGAAGCACACAGTATTGTGGAATCAATACCATAGTGTTTGTACTTCTCCAAGAGCATAGAAGACCCGGGCAGCAGTGCCAAGTAGCTCTGACCCATGACCCATTGACTCACTGGTAGAAACAACAAGGGAGAAAAAATCCAGTTTGGTTTATGGTGTCAGAGGGGTTCCATCTATCACTGTGGAAGGCATGGCAGAGTGGTCTGGTCTATAATGGCAGGCGTGTGTGGCAAAACCATTCCCATGATCATAGCTGGTCTAGAACCAGAGACTGGGTCTATCCTTTAAAGACCTGCCTGTAATGAGAACTCGTTCCAGACAAGCCCCACCTCCTGAAGGGTCCACAGCCTTCCACAATTGCTCCATCAGCTGGGGAACAGCTGTTCAAGACATGAGCCTGTTGGTGACATTTCCTATTCAGTCCATAATGCTGTTGGTGAGAATTTGCCCCACAGGACTCTGCATATCACCAGGACAAGACTCATTGAGCTTGGCAAGGACAGTGTAACCATTGGTCACCAAAAACAGTGGCCTAGGCCGAGCATAGGTTGCCTCTGCTATTTGCATTAGCTCTTGAAGCTGTGCCCTTCCTCATAGCCACTTTCTTGCTAAACAAATCTTTTTTTTTTTAAATATTTATTTATTATTTATTATGTATACAATAGTTTATCTGTGTGTATGCCGAAGGCCAGAAGAGGGCACCAGACCTCATTACAGATGGTTGTGAGCCACCATGTGGTTGCTGGGAATTGAACTCAGGACCTTTGGAAGAGCAGGCAATGCTCTTAACCACTGAGCCATCTCTCCAGCCCCGCTAAACAAATCTTATGCTCCTGAACTTCCCTTCTGTAGGAGGACACCATGGAGGTGGAGGAGTTCCTGAAGGAGGCTGCAGTGATGAAGGAGATCAAGCATCCTAACCTGGTGCAGCTGCTAGGTAAGCATGCACAGACTCAGAAGAGGGGCTCTGTCCAGATGTCCGTGTGCTGAGTGAGCATCGTTTCTTAATCAAAGACAACTGTGTGTTTGAGGGATGGGGGGTCAGAAGACAAGTAGAGTCAGTTCCCTCTGTCCACCATGGGGTCTCGGGGCAGGCAGGCTCGTGTGGCAAGCACGTTTATTCGCTGAGCCATCTCACCAGCTCAGAAGCTTTTTATTCAGCACCAGACTTTTCCTTCCCTTGGGAGGAGCCATATGCTGACACCCCCCCATGTCTTGTTGTCAGGGGTGTGTACCCGGGAGCCCCCGTTCTACATCATCACAGAGTTCATGACCTATGGTAACCTGCTGGACTACCTGAGAGAGTGTAACCGGCAAGAGGTGAGCGCCGTGGTATTGCTCTACATGGCTACACAGATCTCATCAGCCATGGAGTACCTGGAGAAGAAGAACTTCATCCACAGGTAGGGTTGGGCAAAGCAACCCCACCCCACCTCACCCCTGCTTCAGAATACCAGCCTTTGTACTCAACTCCCAGTCTTGGTGCTGGCAGCTCACTAGCTCTTGAAACAAAGGCAGACACAAATGCCTGACGTAAGTGCTGCTTGCGGCAGGCGGGACTAAGTCCTTCAGGCCTCAGGCCTGGGCCAGTGGAGCAGCTAATTCCCAGGAAAGAAATGTTTCATTTCTGAGCCATTTTAGACTTAGTAAATATTAAATGAAATTTGTAAAAGGCCTCTTTCCTTCCTAATAGCCATGGCTCCCTCTGAAACAATGCAGCCCAAGGTCAACACTCAGTAAAATCTCTGCCTGGGCACAGTGGAAGCCAGGGCCTAGGCCTAGTTTCAGTGTGTGGCTTTTCTTCCTTCTCTTTGTGTTTCATTGTCCACCAGCTGTCACTGGGTTTGGGGATGTTTCCGTGGCTGTAGAAATGTACAGAATATGCAAGCCGGAACTAGGCATTTTTGCTGCTTTTAAAACCCAGAGTGTTTTGACCTTCAAGTGTGCCACAATTATCTGGGTTTGCATGCTTTGCTGGTGGAAATGGCTTCCTAGCAGAGTGACAACCTGTGCAGGAGGGAGCCTGATGGGCTTGGCCCGACTCCGTCATGCAAGATGTTCTCCACGCCACTGTGGTGACCTTTCCTACCCAATTAACTCAAGTGTGAAACCTCGACATGAGATTTCATAGCCAGGAATAAGTAGTGTGTGTGAAATGCTGGCAGCCCCTCGGAAGACAGATTTTTTTCTGCTCCATGAGAGCCCAATCCAAACGCTCCTGTCGCTCAGCAAAGTGAAGCCTCTGATGCTGCAAATTGAGATTTCCTGACTTCTGGCTTGCCTTGCATGGCCAGTTCTGTTCCCCCTCCATTCACACACTTAAAATGCCTTACCAAAAATCCAATTAGGCACAACTCTTGTGTGTTTAATTTCTCTCTCGTTGCTGATGATCAAGCCGCATTCCTGCAGCATCGCCCTCAGCTGCCTCATGTTTTCATTCCTCAGTGCCCAGTTCCCTTGTGATTTCATGGGGAACATCCATGAACCAAAGATTAGACCCCTTCTTCCCTAGAAGATTCAAGAGGTGAGAGGAGATTATACAGAAAAGTTTCTCAAACATATTTGGATAGGCATCAGGAAGCAAGAGGAGAGGAGAGAGCATATTATATGGGTGAAGCGTGCAGCAGACTCAGTTTCATTGCCTGCTGAGTATAGACAGGACAGGCAGAGAGACTCATCAGTCTCCTGCAGCTGAGCATTGTGCCTGGTGTGGGGCAGTAGCAGCACAAGCATGTCGGTAACACTTGTTATTCTCCCATATCAGAGGAAGTGCTCTACGTCCATCCATTATCACACACAACTGCCCAAGACAGGCCCTGTTCTGTCCACATTTTATGGCTGAGGTAGCTGAGTTCCAAGGTAATGATCTGCCCCCATTGCCACCCTGTCTGCTTGTGTTGCTGCTGTGGCAGCCCAGTCAGTATTTGCTGAGGGACTGCTGCTCCTAGCCAAGCCCTGGAAAGCCTCTGAGGACCGTACGTGATTGTCTTTGTGTCTGTGTCACATCTGTCAGCAGTAGGAGGCTGCAACGTTGGAGAGGCAGCGAGGAGCTGGTACAGACGCCCTTTTCTTTTCTCAGAGACCTTGCTGCTCGAAACTGCCTGGTTGGGGAAAACCATTTGGTGAAGGTGGCTGATTTTGGCCTGAGCAGGTTGATGACAGGGGACACCTACACGGCCCATGCTGGAGCCAAATTCCCCATCAAGTGGACTGCACCTGAGAGCCTCGCCTACAACAAGTTCTCCATAAAGTCGGACGTCTGGGGTAAGGGCCAGGCCTGGGCCGTCCTTGCCGGTGGGATTTCCCTCTTCTACTTCTCTGTTCCATCTTTCCTCTGTCACTACACCCTCTTGTTTGTTTCTGGCTTATTTTAAAATCCTGTTTCCTCTTTTCTTTCAAAAGTGAAGCAAGTGACCTCCAGAGTCACCAAGAGTGGCACCGCATTTGTGTCTTCGTTCCGCAAATGCTGTAGACCTGACCTGACGGTGCAGCAACAACCCTGCAGGCACCCAGCGTCACCCTCTCCACGGGAGAGCTTTCTCTTTGGTTTGGGCTGTAAAAAGGGTCCTTCATGTGGAAGTGCCACCTGATATTGATTTTATTCTTAAAGAAAAAAATTTTTTTGAGATGATCTTTTTACATCATTTCAACT
The DNA here is from genome assembly GCF_950005125.1 of Chionomys nivalis. Lineage (NCBI taxonomy): Eukaryota > Metazoa > Chordata > Mammalia > Rodentia > Cricetidae > Chionomys > Chionomys nivalis. Next base: position 46,794,413 of record NC_080107.1, read on the forward strand.
GTCCTAGGACTCATTTTGTAGACCATGCTGGCCTCAAACTCAGAGATCCCCCAGCCTCTGCCTCCTGGGTGCTGAGATTAAAAGTGTGTGCCACAATGTCTGATTAAAGACCTTTTCATGCTGAGGGCAACCTCAGTGGGCTCTGTGCCCCGCCCACTCCCTTGTCTCTTATCATTTTAAAGCAAATCTCAGACATACTATTTTTCACATAAACACTTCGGTATTTGCTTTTTACAGATGACTCTTATAGCTTCTGGATATTATAAAATACCCAGTGCTTTCTTTTCCAGTTAAACCATAAAAATCATGTCTGTTTACACTTTGACCTGAGAGCCAGATGTATCTCCATCAGTACTCTAGTTCCCTGCTGTTTCGTTATTGATAAACTCTCACTTCTCCTTTAGACGGTTCCAGGTTCTGGACTTTGCTTGTTGTCCCTGTGCTGTCATCTGCTCAGTGCCTCTGGCTTAAATCCTCATAGAAAATTCAAAGTCAGATCTGGGTAGCTGATGACATTTGGCTGACTTTTCTTTCACTTAATACATCAGAGGAGGTGGCATACTCTTAGATTGGTTGATCTATAATGCTTGATTTTTCTCCTCTAGTGCAGCAGCTCTCAACCGCTTTGGCAATCCTCTGTCTACAAAAATATTTACATTACAATTAATAACTAGCAAAATCACAGTTAAGAAGTAACAATGAAATAATTTTATGGTTGAGGTCCCCACGACATGAGGAACAGCATTAGGAAGGTCTCAGCCACTGCTCTAGTGGGGTGTTGTGTAGCAGCCCTTATTGACCAGAGCCAAGACCAGTGGTTCACTGAGGCTGTCATGTGATCATTCTCCAACACTTTCATTCCATATTTAGTTAGCCACAGAGTATAAAAGAAAAGGCCTGGCAAGTGCTTGGTTGCCCAGTAATAGAGCTGGTGCAGAAATGGGTTCAAGTGAGCTGCCTGTCATGGCTCCCACTTAGCCAAGTGCCCTGTGGTGGTGGCAGTTGGATTTACTAGTCTTTTGTGGTATTATGAGCTCTTTGTTGACACACACTGATATGTTTCAGTGTACTGTGGTCTTCTTAACAGTGGCGTGTCTCATCTTTGACCAGTAGGAGCACCTCCCTTGCCCTTTTGATAGTACCCTTGTAGTCTTCCATAATATCTGTGCTGTCTGGAATGGCAAGATACTCCAGGCTTCTTCCCTGTCCCAGATCTGAGTCACCTGTTTTTCTAAGGACCCCTGGTTCTGTTAGTGGGAAGTAGGACATTAAGACTTCAGAGTTCCAAAGTTTACGAACCAATTAGAGCTAGAAAGGACCTTGGATAATCTTGCCCACCTAGAAACAACCGATGGCCTGACGGCGTGCAACTGCATAGTCACAGAGGTATAAGCAAACATGGTCTCTGACTTCTAGCCCTCGTGCACTTACCCGAGAGACCCTGTACCCCAGGAGGTCACCTTCCCCTTCTCTCCTTTGACGTGTTTCAGTGTAGTGTGAGTAAGCAGCTTGCTCTTTCCTACCTCTCCTGAACTGTTGTCAGAGAGAGCTGTCTGCTGCCTCCTTTCCACACGTGTGCATGTGTGCACATGTGTGTGTGCGTGAACACTTGGGCACATGTGTGAATGTCAGAGGAAAACTTAGTGAAGTCACTTCTCCCCTTTCCCCTTCGTGTTGTTCTGGGATCAAAGGTCTTTAGGCTTGTGAGGTAGATGCTTTACCCACTGAGCCATCTCGCTGGCCAGGGCCTCACACACCCTGATGTCTGCCTCTTCCTTTCTTTCAGCATTTGGAGTATTGCTCTGGGAAATTGCTACCTATGGCATGTCACCTTACCCAGGAATTGACCTGTCACAGGTTTATGAGCTGCTGGAAAAAGACTACCGTATGGAGCGCCCTGAAGGCTGCCCAGAGAAGGTCTACGAACTCATGCGAGCATGTGAGCCTCCCTAACCCTTTCAGAAAGTGCATGTGGGCACTGAGGAAATTGTGATGGTACAAGTGTCTGCAGAATGCTGTTCCCATGGGCCCTTGGCACTGTTCCTGTGCTCCCGAGCCACTCATAGAGTCTGGTTTGGGGATGCCTTTCAGTGCATTTATTTACAGATACTATACATATGAGTTGTTTTTGTTTACCTTTGAGAGTGATATTTTTTGGTTTATTTTTTGGTTTGTATTGGAATCTCACTTTGTAGCCTTGGCTGGCCTGGAACTCATAGTGACTCTCTTGCTTGGATCTCACAAGTTTAGGGTTACAGGTATGCACCACGTGCCCAGGTTCTAGGGTTACAGGTACGCACCACGTGCCCAGGTTCTAGGATTACAGGTATGCACCACGTGCCCAGGTTCTAGGGTTACAGGTACGCACCACGTGCCCAGGTTCTAGGGCTACAGGTACGCACCACGTGCCCAGGTTCTAGGGCTACAGGTATGCACCACGTGCCCAGGTTCTAGGGCTACAGGTACGCACCACATGCCCAGGTTCTAGGGCTACAGGTATGCACCACGTGCCCAGGTTCTAGGGCTACAGGTATGCACCACGTGCCCAGTTTCTTTTCATTTTTTCAAACAAAAAGTATCGGACAAATATCTAACCTGGGTTCTTATTAATACATAAATTCCTGTGTCCTGCTTCCACAAACCTGGCTATAAATGCTCCCGGCGATGTAACTGTAGTGGTGTTTATGTTATGTGAGTATATGTGTGTATCTGTATGTGGTGTGTGTCTGCACATGGCCTTATCAGTGTTCATATGATTACTCTTTCACCTTTTTCCTCTTAGTAGTGTATCAGAGACACTACTCCTTTCCCTTAATATTTAGATTTTTCCTTACCCTGTTCCCCACCTTCTATACAACTGGCTAGCATTTCAGTAAATGATTTAAAACTTCCACTCATCTGCCCTCCTATGATGAGCTTTTGGCTGTTTTGCACATTTATTTGCTTTAATTAACTTTATTTATTCATTTATTTATTATTTATGGGGTTGTCCATTCCACAGCTTACAACTTGCAGGAGTTGGTTCTCTTTTTCTACTATGTGGATCCTAGGGATCAAACTTGTTATCAGACTTGGCAGCAAGTGCCATCTTGATGGTCCTGTGTTTATCATAAGCAAGGCAGAGAAGTGTCCTTGTATCGCTACACTTAACCCCGATATTTCTGAAAACTGGACTGTTGGTGCAAAGTTTGTTTGTTTTATTTTGTTTTAGATTTTTGAGACAGGGTTTCTCTGTGTAACCCTGGCTGTTCTGGAACTTGCTCTGCAGACCAGACTGACTTCCAACTCTGTTTCGCCTGCCTCTGTCTCCCAAGTGCTGGGATTAAAGTCGTGTGCCACCACTGCTTAGCTCCTTTCAAATTCTTCACATCTATCATAGGACATGATAGCATTTGGTATTTTAACTTGCCGTGACATCAGCAGTTAGCAGGCTTGGAGTGCCTCTGTCATGTCCAGACTGTTCTTTGGTGTGGCTAGTCCTAGCCCTGGCTTGTTAGCAGTGTTTCCTCCTGCTCTGACATGGGTCTTCCCTGTCCAGGTTGGCAGTGGAATCCCTCTGACCGGCCCTCCTTTGCTGAAATCCACCAAGCCTTTGAAACCATGTTCCAGGAGTCCAGTATTTCAGATGGTAACGTACCTCTTGGGGGCATGCAATGGGTTAAAAGGTTGAATTGGGGCTAAACAGGCCTTTAGTTCATTCCTTTAAAAATACTCAGACCAAGTGAGAGACCAGAACTCTACACAGCGTTTCAGTGGTGGTTCTCTCTCATTTGTAATCACACAGGTTCTAGAAAATGCTGTGCTGTTTCTTCAGCATCTGTGTTCCTTTTCTCTAATTGCACAGACCTTAAGAAAAAGAGAGACAGCTCAGTGACCACAGGACCTGGGCTCAGTTCCCAGCACCCAGATGGTGGTGGCTCACAACTCCAGTCCCAGGGGATCTAATACCCTCATCTGGCCTCTGCACCTATATAGTGCACAGACATACATGCAGGCAAAACACCCAGACACATACAAAAAATAAAAAAAAACAAGAAGAGGTTCCTTTCAAGGCATCGCCTTTGCTGATGACTGCGTATTGTGTGTGTGATCCTTAGAGGTGGAGAAGGAGCTGGGGAAGCGGGGCATGAGAGGAGCTGCTGGCAGCATGCTGCAGGCACCAGAGCTGCCCACCAAGACCAGGACATGCAGGAGAGCTGCTGAGCAGAAAGACGCACCTGACACCCCTGAGCTTCTCCACATGAAGGGCCTGGGAGAAAGCGGTACGTCCATGCCTTTCTCACCCCTCAAGCCAGGGTAGGCGGACAGGAAGTTGTCAGTGGAGCTGGCAGAGAACAGCAGACCTTTGTCAGTGGTCCAGCCCTGGGGAGGAGGATCCAGCTCTTGCCCAGCACTGCCATTCTCCCTGGGGGGAGCCATTCAGCAGTTGCTTAGACAGGCAAGAAACTGGGGTGCCTGCCAAGAACCACACCCACCTCTCCGTGTGTTCTTCGCAGTGCTGTGGGCATCTTTCAGGACATGCATGGCAACAGATAACATTGAGCCAAACAGGGTAGCCTGGGAGTCACTCAGTGTGGAGCTCCCTGTAGTTTCCGGAGCGTCTTTCTACACTCTTCCTAGGTTCAGCTAGGGCAGTGGGGCTGGGTTAGAAGGTGCCTAGAGATGTGCAGGGATGATAATAGCAGTTGTGTCTGGAGCTTCCTGCATGCCAGCAGACCCACCAAAGTCAGCTTTGGGGGGATGGTACTCATAAAGGTTCCCAGGGGCTCCCAGCATGGCCTGATGGGTCATGGGACTGGTTGCATGGGACCCTACAGCACAAAGTTTGGTTCTGATAGGGACTCATAAGGGGTATTTACTCAGAGGAATCCACAGTTGTGTTTTTTAAACCTCTACTCATACTAATGAGAAATTGAATGGTCAAACCCACACGACATGTACTTTAAAGATTGTCTTAGTCAGGGTTACTGTTACTGCGATGAAACACCATGGCCAAAGAAACTTGGGAAGGACAGGGTTTACTTGGCTTATGCTTCTACATCATCAAAGGAAGACAGGTCAGGAGCTCAAACAGAGCAGGAACCTGGATGCAGGAGTGTTGTATGTTGTTTTTTTGACTCTTTTGACTTTTTTAGGGGGTCTGCCACCCAGCTCCCAACACATGGAGGCTTATTCTTAGTTATGAATGCCCAGCCTTAGTGTGGCTTGTTTCTTGCCAGCTTTTCTTAAATTATCCCGACTACCTTTTGTCTCTAGGCTTTTATCTTTCTCCATTTCTGTATACTTTTCTTCCCTTCTTACTCTGTGACTGGGTGACTGCATGGCTGGCCCCTCATATTCTCTTCTTGCTCTCCTCGTTCTCGGTTCTCCCTCTGTTTATTCTCTCTGCCTGCCAGCCCTGCCTATCCTTGCTCCTGCCTCACAATTGGCTGATCATCTCTCTATTAGACCATCAGGTGTTTTAGACAGGCACAGTAACACAGCTTCACAGAGTTAAACAAATGCAGCATAAACAAAAGTAAGACACCTTAAAATAATGTTCTCCAACACAGGAGCTGATGAGAGGCCATGGAGGGGTGCTGCTTACTGACTTGCTCAACCTGCTTTCTTATAGAACTCAGTAGCACCAGCCTTGGAATGGCTCCACCCAAAATGGGCTGGGCCCTCCCCCATCAATCACTAATTGAGAAAATGACCTACAAACTTGTGTATAACCCAGTCTTATGGAAGCATTTTCTTTCCTTTTTTTTGGGGGGGGGGTCGGGTTTTTTTGTTTTGTTTTTTGTTTTTGTCTTGGGGTTTTTTTGTTTGTTTGTTTTTTATGACAGGGTTTCTCTGTGTAGCCCTGATTGTCCTGGAACTCACTCTGTAGACTAAGCTGGCCTCAAACTCACAAAGATCTACCTGCCTCTCTCTCTGGGGGCATTTTCTTAACTGAGGTTCCCTTCTCTCAGATGACTATAGGCTGTGTCAAGTTGACACAAAACTAGCCAGCACAGGCACAGCACATAAGTATATTTGGAAGGTTTACATAGAACTGAGGATATGGCTCAGTGGTTGAGCAGCTGTGAGGACCCGAGTTCCAGTCTGCACATTCATGTACTAGCGCACATCTGTAACACCAGCTCTCCTGCAGAAAGACCCTCAGAAATGTAAGGGCCAGCTAGCTTGGTGTACACAGCAAGGTAAAAAAAAGTGTAGATTTTGCAGATTGTAGATGCAGATTGTAGAAGTCCTGCATCATCTTCCTCGCTCTTTTGGCTGTGGCACTCCAGGCAGCGCCTTCATCCCCTTGACTGTCGTACTGTCAAGTCGCTGACAGTGGGACCCACGGGCTGCCATGGGAGATCTGCTTAGAAAAGCAGGTATAAGCAGAGTTGTGTGTTTTGCTAGGTCATCTCCTGGTAAGCCAGAAGTGTCCCTAACATCTGTGTTCTTATGTGGCTCTGTGACCCAGTAGGATCTCTCCCCTTCTTCAGCTGGACTAGCGTAGGTAGGGTGGTCCTCTGCAGTCTTGGGACAGGTGCACCCTCCGTCTCTGTCCAGAAGGCTGAGGGAAGCCTCCTACAGCGGCCTGACAACACAAGGGCATCTGTGAACCGCCACTCGTATTTTAAAATACCTGCTTGCAGTTTTGTAAAGCTTCTCTTTCCCGTCCATCCCAGCAGCTGATTGTCAGGCCCCATGGATGGATGTCTGACCTCTTCTTCAGGTTACACCTCAGGAGCCTCAGCCAGTCTGACCCTTGGCATTGTTGTTTCTGCTAACCAGAGGGTGATGTTTGAGGGCTTCCACGTCATTAACTGGTTTCAGGATAAGGAAGGCAGGCTCATTCAGCCCTTGTCCCTCTGTGTTTGGGGAGCGAGACCTGTGCTTCTGCCAACAGTGACTGTGTTCACGGCATAAGCTGCTGATACGGCCGAGCTCTGGTGAATGTGGAAGCTGGGGTGCAGAAGCTCTGCGAGGACCCCCACACACAGAGTGGGTCGGCCCGCCTTGAGCACAGAGTTTCCAGGGAGTTGTTGCTCACGCTTCCTCTCTTTCAGATGTGCTGGACAGTGAGCCTGCCGTGTCACCACTGCTTCCTCGGAAAGAGCGTGGGCCCCCAGATGGCACTCTAAATGAAGATGAGCGCCTTCTTCCCAAGGACAAAAAGACCAACTTGTTCAGTGCCTTGATTAAGAAGAAGAAGAAAATGGCACCAACACCCCCTAAGCGCAGCAGCTCCTTCCGGGAGATGGATGGCCAGCCAGAACGCAGAGGGGCTAGTGAGGATGATGGCCGGGAAATCAGCAATGGGCCACCAGCTCTCACCCCCTCAGATACAGCAGAACCCACCAAGTCCCCAAAGGCCAGCAATGGGGCTGGGGTCCCCAATGGAGCCTTCCGGGAGCCAGGCAGCTCGGGCTTTCGATCTCCCAACCTGTGGAAAAAGTCCAGCACGCTGACCAGCAGCCGTCTGGCTGCCAGTGAAGAGGAGAGTGGCATCAGCTCCAGCAAGCGATTCCTGCGCTCTTGCTCAGCCTCCTGCATGCCCCATGGGGCCAAGGACACAGAGTGGCGGTCAGTCACCCTGCCTCGGGACTTGCCATCTGCCGGCAAACAGTTTGACTCATCCACCTTTGGGGGTCACAAAAGCGAAAAGCCAGCTCTGCCTCGGAAACGAGCCAGTGAGACCAGATCTGAGCAGGTGGCCAGAGGCACGGTGACACCCCCTCCTCGGCTGGTGAAGAAGAGTGAGGAGGCTGCTGATGAAGTCTTCAAGGACATGGAATCCAGCCCAGGCTCCAGCCCTCCCAGCTTGACTCCCAAACTCCTCCGTCGGCAGGTCACTGCCTCTCCTTCCTCTGGCCTCTCTCACAAGGAAGAGGCCACCAAGGGCAGTGCCTCGGGTACTCCTGCCGCTGCTGAGCCGATACCCCCCAGCAGCAGAGTGAGTCTAAGCAAGGCCTCCTCTGAGGAGACCCGAGTAAGGAGGCACAAGCACAGCTCAGAGTCCCCAGGGAGAGAGAAGGGGCGGCTGTCGAAGCTCAAGCCCGCTCCACCACCTCCACCTGCCTCCTCAGGGAGAACCGGAAAGCCTGCCCAGAGCCCCAGCCAAGAACTGCCTGGGGAGGGAGGTGGGGCTGCGAAGACGAAATGCTCAAGTCCGGCTGTGGATGCTATGAACAGTGACCCCACCAAGGCTGGCCAGCCTGGAGAAGGACTAAGAAAGCCTGTGCCCCCATCCGTGCCAAAGCCCCAGTCAGCTAGTAAGCCTCCAGGGACCCCCACCAGCCCGGTCCCCACACCTGCCACAGCATCAGCGCCTTCATCCGTACCCGGGGACCAGCCATCTTCTGCGGCCTTCATCCCACTCATATCAACCCGCGTGTCTCTGCGAAAGACCCGCCAGCCGCCGGAGCGCATCGCCAGCGGCACCATCACCAAGGGTGTGGTTCTGGACAGCACTGAGGCCCTGTGCCTTGCCATCTCCCGGAACTCAGAGCAGATGGCCAGCCACAGTGCCGTGCTGGAGGCTGGCAAGAACTTGTACACATTCTGTGTGAGCTACGTGGACTCCATCCAACAGATGAGGAACAAGTTTGCCTTCCGTGAGGCCATCAACAAGCTGGAGAACAACCTCCGAGAGCTGCAGATCTGCCCTGCGACAGCCTCCAGTGGCCCAGCTGCCACACAGGACTTCAGCAAGCTGCTTAGCTCTGTGAAGGAGATCAGCGACATCGTACGGAGGTAGCAGCAGCCAGTGCATGCCAGCCAGAGATGGTGCAGTCCATGGGGCTTTTGTGCCTGCAAGGATGGGGGACAGAGGACTGGGGAACTGGCATCTTGGCCCAGGAGCTTTACAGTGCATCAGGCAGAGCCAGGGCCTGATGTGATCGGCCCTTCTACTTGTGTTGTGCACCAGCTGTTCTTTCCTCCCAGCCCAGGTACCGTAAGCCACTTTTTTTCACTGCCTATGTGTGGGCCTCCTGCTCTGAAGACTGCAGCTGGCCTGCCAGGCCACCAGGCTCCAAGTCAACTGGGAGTCCTCACAAGGGCTGTCCTTTCCACATCCTCGCAGGAGAACATCCTCCTCTGACGCACCTGGTCACCGAGGCGTGGGAGCCCCTGTGCTTAGGACCTGTCCCGGAGAGCCTGTGCTCATTGTTTTCTCATGTGAAGGAAGCTGTTGATTTGAGGGTCATGAGGTGCTAAAGCCAAGGGCCCAGGTGGGTAGGTGCTGGAGCTGGAGCTGCGGCAGTGTGGTCTGTCATCTGTTCTTATCCTCAGAGTGTGCCCTGCAGATCATGGGTAGCAAGGTTGAGTTTCATGGGTGGCAGTTGCTTATTGGCCAAGCCAAGATTAGGGCTCCAGGGGGCCCCAAAGATCGGAATTTGTGAGCATTCGTCTTCCCCTCCCCTGCTCCTGAGGTCAGGCCCATCCTCTCTGGTCCTTGCCTTGATGACGAGGATCTGGTTTTCTGGTGGTTTTGAGCATTTCAAAGCTCTGCACAGAAAGGAGCAGCCACTCAGCACAGACAGGAAGGAATGACTGCAGGCCCAGGGCTCTCCTGAGCCCTTACTGCTCCTCAGAACTGCTGCTTAACTACCGAGAACAGGGCTTAGCCTAGTGTCCTGGGAGGTCCCGCAGCACGGGCTGGGGTGGAGTAGACTTTACAGGCTTAGCCGGGGCACGTCTTCCTTCCCCAGCAGCCAGACCAGAGGTGAGCACACAGACAGGTTGTGTCTCCTTGACTGTGACTCAGAGCAGCCAGCTGAAGAGCGGGGTTCCCGCCTTGGCTTGTACTGGGCCAGGCCGAGCCACCTCCACACTCCCTGCTCCTGCTCTCCGCTGCGCTGCTCTGCGCTGGCCCCAGTCTCACACCAGTCACCTAGACTCGGGTTGTATTTTCTGGTAGAGATGACTTCCTCTAGATGGTTCTTCCATGGTCCTCAGCACATCACCTCCTTGCCTCCAGCAGCTGTTCTGCAGCCCAGGGGAGGCAGTACCACACTGCCAGAAGCCTTGAAAACCCAGACACCCCCATGCCCTGACACCATGTTCACAAGGTACCGGTCTGATGTGCCACTATTTTTTGCATTATACTTTGGTATTACACTTTTTTAATAGACATGCTCTCTTACAAATGACATGTAAATATTCGCCGCTGTGCCCCTCTGGCACACCAATGGCATTCCTTTTTTCTCAGTCCAGTACATTTTGTTTCTGTATATGACTCTGTTTTTTGAATCCAAATCTCTCTGTAGTATTTTTTAAATAAATAAGTGTTTACAGAACTCTTGACAGATTGCTTGGTCTGTGATTCATCCCTGCCACCCCTCATGTCCCAAAGGGTCACAACACAGTTGGCTGTCATAAAACAAAATACTGGCTGCCATCCACCAACAGGATGTCTCGGCCACCCTGTGTCCTCGGCACATAGTTACCAGCTGCCCAGCTCTGGTCAGCATCACAGCAGGTGGCAGCATCCTTTGCCAGGCCTGGAGCAGGAGAGACGTAAGCTCTGAGGTTCTTGCTGGCAGGGTGAATCCTCCCTGGCATGTCTCCGTATCTGCCTACTTCTGCCCTGCCTTCAGCTACCCAGGTGTGTGGCTTCAAGGTGCCAGCTATCACATTTGAGAGACAGTGGATGCCTGGAAGCTGAGGGAAGCAGAGCCTCCGGCAGGCTCTGGGGAGTTGTATTTTAGTACAGCCTCTGCTGGGGATCGTGGATGTGGTGCCCTGCCACCCCAGCAACCCTCCACACGGCCAGCTCTCCTCTCTCATCATGTTACAAATGCGGGAAGGGACGCGGAAAGGGACAGCGGAAGGCTCCAGGGACAGTCACCATTACTAGCACTTGCTCCTTTGTGCGTGGATGGACTGCTCGTGGTCCTCCCGTGGCCTCAGGCAAGTACTTGCCGGCCAGTTTTCTCAGTGCTTCACATGAGGCCACGGAGGTGAGACGTGTCACCTCCGCATAAAACACTTCCTATCTCTCAAGGTCCTAACGTGTCATCTAAAACTAAGACTGGCTTTCTTGACCTTCTTAGATCATAGATGCTCTCTGGAATCCAATAGCTGTGGGTTGCCCAGAGAAACGCTCCCCTGCACATGCCCATTTTGAGGGCCCAGCAAGATGGCGCCCCAGGCAAAACACCTACTAAGCCTGACCTCTGAGTTTAATCCCTGGGACCCACATTGTAGGCGGAGCAAACTGCTGCAAGTTGTCCTCTGACCTCCACGTGTGCACCATGGTGCCTGTGTGTGCATTCATGAGTATGTACACGAAAGGCAAGCAGAAATGATAGAGGCTTCTGCCCACACATGTGAAGTTAGGAAGTCGTGCTGTTTGCATTGGGGTTCTGGGGTACAGAAAGACCCACTGCACACGTCAGGCTCAGGAGAGGAGGCCAGGTAGTGCTGGCTGCTGGGTGTCCCTACTCTTGTAACAGGCACGTATTCTGGAAGCAGCATCTGCGCTGCAGAGACAGGTCTCCACCTGAGCTCTTGTTGCAGACACCAAGTCATCTTGTGGAACGCTTGTGCCGTCCTCGGAGGTGCAGAGTCACTGAGGCTCAGAGAGGTGAAGCAGCTTAGCCAAGGCCACACAGCTTGTATATACCAGATCAGGTAGTTGGTAGACAAGTACGGATGGTTACACCTGCCCTTCGAAAGCACCCTGCAGGCTGGGTTGACCTGGCCTCACAGACCCAGATTTGTGTGTGTAGGACGGATGTCAGTGTTAAGTTGACATCCATCCTTTGTTGTCAGTGTATTTTTCAAGGCATCCTCATTGAACCTGAAGCTCACCGCTCACCAGTTAGCTAGGCTAGCTGCCCAATGAGCTCAAGGGATGTACTTCAATTACTACCACCCACTCCGCCCACCTCCAAGCAGAACTGGGATTAGAGACATGCACCCAGATCTTATATGGGTGCTGCGGATTTGAACTCGGGGCTTCATGCTTACATGGCAGGCGCTGTACTTACTGCACTATCAGCCCCCTGGGAAGTCGTTTCTAAGTCTGGTTTTACACAGATGACATTAAGTGGGACCCCCAGCCACACCCCATCATTGGTACTGCCTTCATCCCTGCTAGTCACACGTCTCTTGACCCAGCCCCTGGTCCAGCTAATGTTAATTCTACAATCAGACACCTCTGGGATTCTGTCCCCAGCCCCAGGGTCTTTGGGACTTGGGCCTACAGACCATGAGCACGGTGTGACCAGAAACTCAAGGTTGGAGTCTGTGGGTCTCCTGTGGTTTCTTTGGACTGGAGCAGGTGAGGATGGACATCTAGCTGTCCTGGGCCTTTCTTTTTTTCTTCCTTAAGCATTTAATTAGTATTTCAAACAAGGAAAATATGGATGGACGTTTTCCACCCATCTTAGCAGCTAATAACCTGTAGATGTGCACACCACGGGGAAGATTTGCCTTTTTCTTTCATTATTTTGTTCTCTGAGACCAGGCCTCATTAGTCCAGGGTTGCCTCCACCTCACTCTGAAACCAAAGCTGGCCTTGAACTTCTGATCCTGCAGCGTTAGCCTCCAGAGGATGGGGATTACAAGCCCGCACCACTACGCCTGTCTCTTGCTTGTGTCTTGAATAAATACAGTGAGCAGCTACAGACAGAGAGGTTGAGAGCTGGAGATGCCAGGCCAGCGGGTGAGCAGCCTGGGGCTGAGTCTGCCTTGGGGTGGTGTTTCCCAGAGCCTCTCCTTCCCCAGTCTGTAAAAGAGTGATTTCCTCATTCCCTGGAGGACAGAAGAGGGCCTAGACCTTGCCAGAGCGTGAGAAACTTGGGGGCAGGGGGTTAAAGAGGGAGTTTAGCACCACATAGGCGAGTTGGTTTAGCAGATCAATGCTTCAGCAGGCTGAGAGTTCTGATTTTCAGGGCTATTGAGCTCCAATGTACAAGCAAGCTGGAAAAAAAAAATAGCTGTGTTGGTTCTTTTAATGATTAAAGGTAATGACAGCAGCTTCGTTTCTTTGAAGGCCTCCCCTTCATCTCAGTCTTCTCCATCTTGGTTAATCTAATCCTGCTAAATTAAGAGCCTGCCAGGCTTGGGATACAGCTCAGTGGTAGAGCGCTTGCCTACCATGCACGGGGGCCTGCTTGAGCCAGCACCTACCCGCAGAGTGAGTGTGCAGGTCACTGGGTCTCATGGGCAGTATACAACCTGGTGAGTGAAGAGAAGGGCCAGGGCCCTGGCTCCAGGGTGCCCGCCCTTCCGCCCCGGCTGGTGATCTGTCTGTCTGTCTGCCTGCCTGTCTGTCTGTCTCTGTCTCCTATGTGTATGAATGAGCCATGGGAGGGGTTGAGGCAGGCTAGTGCCCCACAGAAGCAGGGCGGGCATCCCTGGCAGGTGAGAGAGCTGGGTGGAACCCCAATGGCCTGTGTCTCAGGGCTGCCTTCACAGACACTGACCTAGGGAGCCTGTCAGTGTCCATCATGTCTCAGCAGGGAGCAGCAGCGTCCCTCTACTGGACACGCCCTCAGTTATGTCTTCCTGAGATGGTGGGGAAGGCAGAGTGATGCGCCCCACAGATTCTGGGGCCTTTGCCTTGTCCCTGTGACTGCAGCCTAGGATGCGCAAGGCCCACGGGAGCCTAACGTGAGCTCTGGGGAAGGCTGTGTACCACAGTGTCAGGTGTTTGGTTCCGGCCTCCCTCTTCACCTCACATCCCAGCCATGCTCCCCAGTCAACACGGTTCTTTTGTGACTCCGATCTGTCAGCCTTAATGAAGTGGCTTCCTGGCTGCTGAGGACTGAGAGCTGCTACTGGGGACGTAAGTCACCAATAGAACGGAAAACACCGGAATACTGTGAGGTGCCAAGCTGGGCCTGGCCCAGTGTGGTTCTAAAAGGCTAATAAAAATCTACCAATTAATTGTGACAGCTCAATGGAAAATTATTCAATTGTGAACAGGGGCAAGCCGCCACTTGCAAGGAGGAGGGGAGATGTTGCCATGGAAACATCAATATAAGTCCTCATCTCAGCAGTCACAGCCAGCCCTGGAGTGAGCTGCTTCTGACGGGTGTGTCTGACCTGGGATGGGATGTAGGAGACTCAGCAGCCTTTGAAAGGGATGCTCTGCCTGGCCCCAGGCTGCACACAGCCCAGACTGAGCCCCCACCAGGTGGAGATGTCAGCCCTCCCCCCTCCCCCACCCCACACTCCTTATTCTAAGAAACATAGGTAAGGAGCAGGGAAGTGAACAGGGAAACAGCCTGTGCCGTCTCTCCCTGTACCTTCGCCCAGCTGCCAATTAAGGGGCTGGTAGGAGAGGCGTACGGGGTACAGACAGCCTGATTTCCATCTCCCCAAAGTGAAGGCTCCAGGAGCTCAAGAAAAGAAGTTTCTGGGGCCCAGAGGACCCGGAAGGAGGAGGCCGGCATTCCATTATGGTGCTGTAGTTGTTACGACTTTTATTTTAGAAGATACACACAGCGCATTCCTAGTTTGGGTATCTGAAATTCAGCCTTGCTTGGCAGAAAACCATCCCTTCCAAGTTCAGGTCCCACGAGGCCCCTGACTTGGCAAACACTGCCCTGGACAAGGCCAGCTGCCGGAGGGGATGGGCCGCCGGAGGGGTTGGGCGGGCCATCGGAAGGGCAGCTTGGTGCCGCCGCTGCCCGCTGTGGGGCTTTCTTGCCAGAGGCATCTTGTGCTAATGGGGTGGAGAGCACACTTGCTGTCTTGGGTTTGTGTTTGGGTGGGTTCTCTTCTCCCGTCATTTGTAACTCTCAGAGCCACATTCTAACACAGCGGAGTGTGCTCTCTCAAGATGCTTCAGAGGTCAGCTACCGGCGTCCCTGTGGGGGCCGTCGGGACTTTGACTTCCCGCGGTAATCCCGCAGCCCACCTACCATCAAATGAGCAACAGAGCCAGAGGCCAGTTATTTTCCCAGTCCCAGTGCCCTGCCCCTGGGGGCTGGGGCTGCTCCGCAGTCAGACCACTGGAGAAAGTGGGTGGCCGACCCAGGCAGCAGCCTGAGCCGTGGTTTGGGACGAGGGCCTTCGGCTTAATAACCAAGACACATTTGCTTTCCTTGTGTGGGTTGTTTTTTTTTTCCCCGGGGGCAGATGATTGTTCTTTGTTTTTATTTTTTTTTTAAAACACCATCCAAGTTTTTCACTTGAGCAAAGTTGGAAATAAAAAGTTGTGCACACATTTATCTATCACTAATTCAGTATGATAGGCCTTTGCGGGGGGGAGGGGTGGGTAACAGTGGAAAGACAGACAGGCAGAGTCCACAAAGGCCCTCACCGGCCAAAGCGAAAGCTGAAGCCTCCCTTCCTTCTGCTATAGCTGCTGAGCTCCTCTGCCAGGGTGCCCAGGGGGCCGCTGGCCTTCTCTGAGTCAGTGGGCAGGAACCCTGCGGACTGGCTGCCGCCATCCTGCCTCCCTAGGCGGAAGCCGGTGTGTGCCCTGCGCGAGGCCTGCAGTTTCTTGGCTACCACAAGCAAGGCCTGTGGCTGTGGTACTCTCGGCCACGGGGAAGGATCTCGCACTGAGTGGGCTCTACGTCCCTCAGCCAGGTGGACCCTGCTCCTCTTGGCTCCGACGTCACTGATGTCTGTGGGTCCTGTTCTGTCCAGCAGGGGAAAGCAGGCACTCAGTGGCAGCAAGAGGAGGTAAGGCAAAGAGCGGAGGCTCCTCATCTGAGCGGAGGAAGGAGAGGAGGGGGTTAGTGGCCAACATTTGGTCCCATGCGCTCCCTGGCTCCAGGTTTCCCATGACAGCCTTTGGAGGGACAGCTGCCGGCTCAGCTTAGCCTCGGAGACCGGCCTTTCTTCGCCACCACAGGAGCTGGCTGTCCCAATTAGGGTTTTTCTCACTCACCTGCCGCCAAGGAGCTGCCTGCCTTGGTGGCGCAGTACTGGCGTGCCACTGCTGCCAGCTGGCTCGCAGAGGTATTCGGGTGGCCCTCAGGGCTGTGTGCATTTGGGTTCAATTTTCTATTATAATTATTGACTCCTGGGCCGTGGGCAGAGTTAGAATCAGTCATGTTTCAACTTGATAATGAGCAGGTCTAGTTGGTCTGTTGGGAAAGCCCACTGTCTCCCTAACTCAGGACGGGGAAATGGGTCTGGTGGTCCTTGTGTAACTGGGGAGGAGCCAGTGACAGGGATGGGGACAGCCAGTACCTACTGAGGTCACTGGACAGGACAGGCTTAGGGCTAAAGATTACCCACATGAATGGGCTCATCTTCAAGATAAGTTTGCTTATCTGTCTAGCAAACTGCACCCCACCACACAGCTGGAGTGGGGGCTTGGGGCTCAATTGGCCTCAGGGAAATGATTGCTTCCTGCACACAGCCATCCAACCCACCAACCAGAATGCCACCCCCAATTCCTCGGACTCAGAGCCACAGGGTTTGCCGGACCCTACAGCCTTCTAAGGGAGGGAGCTGAGTTGAAGGATCCTCATCACTCTGTATCCCCATGACTGTCCCACAGTCACTGGGTGCCCCCACACCTCTGCCTTGCTGGGAACTCCCTCATAGAGGAAGTCTGTCTTGCAGTGACCGTAGGTGAGCCAGACTGGGCTGGCTCGTCCTCTGAGGAGCCCCCTGAAGCTGGAATAGAAGGGAGAGAGCGTTCTTTCTAGAAACAGCTCCCTTGAAAACATTTCAAAGATGTGAGCTCAGTCAGAAACCTTCAAAAACAACAACAAAAAGCAGCCTGGCTTCCTACCCAAATCTGGCTTGCTAAGCCCCCTGGTCCCCAGGGGCTGGAGTAGCCGCCAGCCTGCTGCTGCTAAGGGGGCTTCCTCAGGCCCCAGTGGACAGCGTCCCCCACAGGGGACAGGCACGTCTCATTCCCTTTTCCCTATGGCATGCGTGAGGACCAAGGAATAGTCTTTGTCCTCAGAGACAAAGGCTTCCTTGCTGGCAGCTAGCGCTCACCTGTATTGGTGGGGCTTGGGCACAGGATGAAGCTGTGGGGAAGCTGTGGGTCTCCCACGATCCGCTCTCCCCCCCATGTGACTCCAGGTGTCATGCCTGCCTGCACCCAGCTCACCTGGAGAGCCCACTCTCGGGTCCCCTGCTGTACTCACTGTGCTGTGGGCTGTTCTCAGGAGGACAGGTGGATCCCTGGCCCCAGTGCCAGGCAGAGCTACTCGGGTCCTGGTCAAGTAGGCATGGCCCTGGGGTTTCCCCGCTTTATGCAGATCCCTGGTGTCATGGGCCCCAGCCCGCCTGATTGCTGTGCATTCCTGGCCCTAGGATTCCTTTGGGGTTGCTGGTGGTGAAGGCGGGGGCAGTGTGGGCCACAGGACAAAGACACAATGCAGACAGGATGTGGTCCAACGAAAGTGGCAGGCGCTGTCCTTTGGCGAGGGCATCATCGCCCGTGAGCTGTGGTCACAGACCCTGCAGACCTGGGTGGAGACATCAGTGCCCACCCTCGAGAATCCTGTGGTGCTGACCTTGTGGTCTCCCTGCAGAAAGGGCAACCTTTTTCACTGCTGGGGGACTGGGAGGGTCACAGATACCCAGTCCCTTCTGTAGGAAGGTGAGGTAGAGCCTTAGGAGAGGTGAAACTGGACAGGAATTCTTTCTTCAGAGGGGGCAGGTGATGGAACCCAGAACCAAGCAGCCCCTCTCCGGCTTCAGCCCTAGCGCTATTCCCAGTCCGTCCCACACGAATGGTGCACGCTTCTCTCACCACTCAGCCCCGTAGCTGGGCTGTTGCTGATGTCTATACATACCCCAGACTTGGTTGTGCATCCTGACATAAAGCCACGGGGCCTGCCCTTCTGAACCCCAACTGAGTGTGATAATATCCACCTCCTTAGTAGCTGTTGTGATAGCCTGGAGGCAGGGCATAGTGGTAGCTAGGTGTGGACCTGGGCAAAGGCATATGGTGGGTGGTGCTTCTCACCACCACTCCTCACCACACACCATGGCTTCTCTTCTGCAGACTCCATGACTGGGCGCTGTTCTTACTGGCCTGGCCTCACCACAGTGTGTCTAGGGAGGCTGTGTCACTGCCCCTCCATGGCCCATTCCTTTTACCAGAGACACCCTCTGGAAACCGCCCACTATGTCTGGCCACTACCCATTCCAGGGCACTACTCAGCCCAATTCTTCTGGTGACTAATGTCAGATGAGGCTTCAGCAGCTGTGGTAGGATGAACCCTTTCCAGACAGGACCCCTGGTGGCCAACCTGTTCCTCAGCTCAGACTGGGTTCCCCCATGTCATGCTGTGCCTCTCAGGCCAGGAAGCCAGCTCAGAAGTTTGATTTAGTCAAAGTCTTGGCTGGGAGGGCTGGCCAGACTCCCGGGGCACTTTCTAGGCTCACTTCTGGGCTCCTGCCAACATTGGTCTCTGATACTGGAGGCCCAGTTTCTTCAGCTACGGTCTGCCATCATGGATCCTGCCAGCAGCAGAAATCCAGAGCAGTGTGGAAGCTGGAGTTGAGAGTGTGTGCGGTGCCCTTGGGCAGCACGGGCCTCACCAAGGTCAGAGACTGGAGCTGAGGGTGCAGACGGTGCCCTTGGTAGGCACAGACCTCATCAAAGTCAGAGGCTGGAGCTGAGGGTGCAGATGGTGCCCTCGGGCAGCACGGGCCTCACCAAGGTCAGAGGCTAAGTAGAACAGGAAGCAGTTTTCCAAAAAGTTCTAAGGCTCCCTGGGTGATGGCCCTGAGGGCTCCCTTTTCCAAAAAGTTCTAAGGCTCCCTGGGTGATGGCCCTGAGGGCTCCCTGGGTGACGGCCCTGAGGGCACAGGGCTCCGATCCTGCCCATCTGAGATCGCCTACACCCTGACCTGTCCTTGCACATGGAGTGAGGGCTGGGACTGGGTTGAGAGGGCACATTCACCACAGCCAGTCTTGGCTGTACGCTGCAGGCACTGAGCCAGCCCCAGGCTCTTGGCTTCATCTGAACACGATTCCCTCCCAGAACAGGACCCAGCCTGAATGTCTATCCAGCTGCCATCTCAGGCAGCCGTGACCCTCTGAGATTGATGATGTCACTGCAGTCCTCATGTCGTGAAAGTCATGTGGACCCACTAAGTCCTGAGGATGGCATGACCAGCAGGATGCCCTCTTCACAGGCGTTCACCACCACACAGGCCCCACGACTCCCCACAGAGCCTTGGGGAGCTCTCTCCCCTCAGTACTGTGTACTGTCAGTGGTGTGTCCCCAAGCTCCTAGATAGTTCTAGAAAGTTCTGTGACTGGGTTAGTAAGACCTATCCAGATGGTTCTTGGAGCCACAGCCAGAGTGGTCCAGCTGAGGGAAACATCACGACAGTGGCCTAACAGTGTCAGGGAGCAGGCTAGAAGGGCAAGGCCCCTACCTGGGTGCTGTGCCTCCACACAGAGACAACCACCATGGGTTTCTGTGTCCTTTCCTCAGGCAACCCCATCTCTGTTCTCCAGCCCCGTGACCTGGAGTGAGCGCCGAGTGGACAGGACGATGAGGGTCTGGTAGGAGACCTGGACTCAGGACACCCCCACAGTGCAGGAGTGAGGATGTCCGACTGTCCCCTGCTGGTGTCTTCCTTCACCATGCAGCTCCTCCAGCATCGGCACTCAGCACTGCCTTTCATGAAATAACCTGGGTGGACTCAAGTTAAAGCCTCGAGTCGAGCTAAGCAATAATTAGTTCCTCGGAGGGCCAGTTCCTCAGAGCCCCCGACCCATCCCCTGTAGGAGCCCGTTCACCACCACGGCGACCCAGACTCCCAGACAGCCCTGCTGGGTGCAGATGGCAGGCTTTACCCTCACCTGCACCCCAGGTTCGGCTGTCTCTTCCTAGCCACCGAGAGCACACACACGCCTGGTAAGCCAAGCAGAGTGGCCCGAGAACACTGAGTGTCTGCCTGGCTCTGCGGTGACACTAAGTGGGACAGGACTAGAGGTGAATTTTGAAGCTGGCTCACCACAAGACTTTATTGCAGACAGGGACACACAAGACACCAAGTACACACCACCCCAAGTAGCATCGGCTCCACTCCATTTGCCCATGGAGTGTTGCTCTGACCCTCAGAGCTCTCCACCCCAGCTCCAGGGCCCCACTGTGCCCACCGACTTGCACACCTGCCCTGTTCATCACAGCTAGCCTCAGGTCGGACCCCTCCCCAACCCCCGGTTCCACAGCAGCCTGACTCCGAGTCTCTGGATTGATGGATCCCTGCAGTGATGGGGCCACCACACAGGGTCGGAGAGCCTTCCCTGGAGGCTCTCGGAGGCCCCCAGACCATTGGTTCCATGTTGTTTAGCACAGTTCTGGGCTCCAAGAGTCTTCTGTCAGCATGTTGCTCCTCAAATCATAGCACGGGATTAGGTCAGCCGTGGTCATTGCTCTTGCCCCTTGTCCACATCTCCTGCCTCAGGGCCAGCCATCTTGGTTGGAACTGGAAGGTCACACTGTCACTCACAGACTTTCTGGTCATCCAAGGCCCTATTCTCTCCCAGGTGTGCTTCTTGGGGACAGGACCTGCGGTGACCATGGCCACAGACTCCCGTGCTCCACCAAGAGGTGACAAGGATTAGGGGACAGGGAAGCGATGGGCACCAATGATGCTACTTCTGCCAGCAAACACTGGTCCCCATTCACATGAGCCACTGATGTCACAGGAGAGGCACACGGCTCTAACCTGATCTTCTGCCAGCCCAGGCTTCCGGGGAGGGGAGGATGCTGGCTAAGAGTTATCGGCATGACACGGGTGTAGCCGATTTGAGGCCTTCAGTGGAATCCACAGAGTCAGCTTGGGCTCAGAAAGAAGTTTTGATGGTTTGCAAGTTGAGACAGCCATGTTGCCAAGACTTAGGGTGGGGCGTCGGAGACCCTGCCCCAGAAGGAAAGCAGTGTGGCTTGGCCAAATGACATCATGGGACTCACTCGGGTCAATTTGACAATTCCATTTTCAAACCAATTATCAACCATTATCTAGTGTGTCAGTGACCACAGCCTGGTGATATTGTGTCTCAGTGGACTTGACTTGTCCCCCAAAAGTTTTACCACCATTCCTGCTTCCTGTGGGCACTCTGATCACGGGTGACAGCCATCTTGCACAGATATCAGACCAGTGAACTCAAGCCAGGGCTGGAGGCTGTGGCCCAGTGTGTGGAACAGCGATCTCATCTGCCTTTGGAGGGTGTACACTAGGAAGGTGAAGGCAGACCTGTTGACCTGGCCTCTCCCACTCTGAGGGGCTTTGTGCCCACTAAGACAATTTGGCAAAGCCACACTCCCTCAAGTACCCGCCTGGCCTGGGGGAGGGCTTGGTATCCCCAGGGCAGTGGTCGGGCTCTGAAGGGCTACTGTCTCCAATGTGACCGGACAGGGATACATGTCACCAGCTGCCCCCGTCAGGATGGACTTCAGCTCCTGTGTTCTGCAGCCCAGCCCTGGCCCGGAGCCCATGCCTCCCTCTCATGCTCACATCTGTGAGTCCGTTAACATCACACTCGCGGGAGTTTGTTTGATGACACATCAGAAAGTGCTCAGCACTTCTGAGCAGCGATGACAGCGGCGGCTGGCAGCAGCGGCAGCATCAACACCGGCCTCGGGGGTGGGTAGTGTCTGCCAGGCTCCACCTCTGTGATGAGACTCGATGCCAGGACAGAGAGGGAACGAGAAGGAACTTCCCTGTGTGTCCCTTGTCCTGTCAGAACTCTGGCTAACTCTGGGCTGGACCCACGTTTCCTGTCACCAACTGGGGACCAAGTAAGCAAAAACTGTCCTTGTCCAGTACCTAAGATGGCTTTGACCCTCACAGAAGACCCGAGACCCAACATGAGGGACTGAGCAGTTAGGACAGTCCATCAGTGGGATTCAGGCTTTGCTCCAAGTCTGGTGGAAGGGAAGGGCATGGGTCCCCGCCTGCCTGCCTGCCTGCCTGCCTGCCTGCCGGTGTCCCGTTCTCCTGCCAGAGGAGGGTCACCATTGCCATCCTACCTTCCAGCCTTTTCAAAGCTTCCCACAGAACGTGGAAGCTGCTCAGCTGCCAAGCAGGGCTGGGGCTGCAGCCTGTCTTCCTGGGAGATCACCTATAGGGGGCAGTAGTGGGGTGCAGGTCCAGGTGTTCAACCTGCTTGTTGCCTCGAGTCTCCTGCCCCATTAGGCCCTGATGGCAGTACCCATAATCACCAGCAGGGGGCAGCCTCTCTGCAGAGATGGCAGCCTTAGGCCCTGTTGAGTCCCAGGGTTTGCTCGCTTCAACTCTCTGACTTCTGGGAGGATACTAAGAGGCAGTCAGTGGAGGTTAGCAGAGCACAAGAGCCTAGCATAGCCCCACCCCAAGAGGCTCTCATTGGCTTGGGCCAGTCCCTCCCCTGCCCCAGAGGCAGGCAAAGTGGGACAGAAGCCATGGCTGCCATGCAGGAGGCCAGATAGACCTTGTCCCAGTGGGAAAAAGCAGGTGAGCTTTGAAAGCAGCCAGGATAGAAACTTCTCAGGTCTGCAGAGGCCCAGGGAAGGGTGACCTAAAGGACTGGCCTCGGACTTAGGACTTGAACTTTGTAGACAGCTGTGCCCAAGGCCAATTGTCCACAAGACAAAACCAAGCAATGTTCAGCCCCAGCTATTCGGGGTGTCTGATAAGAGGTGGGGTCTCCAGGCCCAGAGGGAGTGGGGCTAGAACAGGCAGGCATCACAAGGCCTGAGCCTTCCACTTGGGTCTGCTGGAGGGGTCTGGAACGCTGTTTGACCCCTGCTCTTGATGTTCTCATGAAGCCAGGGAAGTGGGGGAAGAGGGGGTGCTGCCCTGCCAGGAGGCAGCAGGCACAGCACAAGGGCCAAAGTTGGGGCAGGTGGAATTTGGGGTTGCCAAGTGCCAGTCCCACTGATAGAAGGGAGATCATGTTAGCTGATAAATAGGGAAGGAGTGCCACTGGCTCTGGGAGCTGAGTTTCAGGGCTGGCCCTAAGGCATCCCTGATGAAGAGCAGGTCAGCCATGCACAGGAGGGCAGAGAATGCTCTTGCAATGGCGGGCATGGAGCGGGCATGGGGTGAGATGTGCGGGGACTGGACATAACCAGAGGACACCAGGGCTGGGCAGGCTGTCAGCCTAGCGTTCCTCTCGGACCGGCCGGATCTTCATCTCTGAGAACTTGAGCGAATACTGCCAACCAGTCCAGGAGGACCACTCGACACCGTCGGCGTAGGAGGCGTGAGCACCACGCAGGTACTGGCCATTGAGGTTGGATGTGTGGCAGTTGCGGTACCACCAGGCCCCTCGGTAGAAGGCGGCACAGTTGTTCTCCGAGTGGTCGCTGTCCCGGTCCTTGGTGGTGAACCTCATGCCACTGTGCTTGAGAAGGGAGTCACCTGCATGGTACACACAGAGGTGAGAGACGCCCCAGAGCACCACCGTCCACCCACCGTGCAAGCTTGGGTGTGCATGTGTACCCAGGCAGTTCCCCTGCCAACCCCATACCACAGGCTGCTTCTACCCTCCTCCCAGCTCTCTGACGCTCCATTCCTTCTGAGGAAAGCCAGCCCAGGGGTCTCATCTACAACCTAAGGGCCCCACAGAATCCAACCCCAGGAATCCCCTGGCTCCAGCTCCGGACTCAGCTCGTTGCTCTGTGAAATGTGGAAATGTGGAAACTACCCAGGCTCCATAGGGTTGCGGGGTGAAGACACGATAGGACTTGAGTTCTAGATCCCGACCCCAGAGGGCAAAGGCCCAGCAGGCCACCTCTCCCTGCTGTGCACTGTAAGCCTCACCTGCAGTGCCTGAGTAGTCGGCCACCGTGAGTGGGTACCCATCCTCCTCAGGGTCCACAGAGAACAAACCCACGCCAAAGCTCCCATAGTGGGCGTAGGCAGTGCCATTGTCAAAGTCTTCTAGGTCCACATGAAGCTCATAGGCTGCTTGTGTGGTCAGGGCATGGATTCGCTTGAGCCCTGAGGAGGGGGAGGGGGAGAAAGATGGAGCAAGTCAAGGCATGCAGGGGATGCCCCTCCCACGCAAACGGAGCTGAGCGCCTATGCTCAGGACAGCTGCCAAGTGTGCTCTGCGCTCTGGGCCGCTCCCTTCTCCCTACAGGCGTGATTTTGGCAGAAGCAGAAGACTTAGTTGTCACGCCTGGTTTTCTGTGTTCACTTTATGGCGGGACGTGCTCTCTGATGCAGTGTGTGTTGGCATCTCACACACGCATGGCAATGCCAGGTGTCCCGCTCCACCTTAGTCTTTGAGACAGGGTCTCTCACTGGAGTTGGAGCTCACGGACGCAGCTTGACTGCCTGGACAGAGCTCCAGGGCCCCCTGCCCGTCTCTGCCTCCTCAGAGCGAGGATTACAGGCACATGCCACTGCACCTAGTTTTACATGGGTTTGGGGATCCAAATTCAGGTCCTCTTTGCTGAGCAAGCCATCTCCACTGTCCCCCAGTTGTAGAGGTGAAAGCTGGGAGAGAGTTGGTCAGAATTTGAAGCTCAGACAGGGGTGGTGGCACCCTCACCCTCACCTGGCCTCTGCGCCCTTGCATTTGCTGTTTCTCTACCGTCCCCTATGACCCTGTCACCATCCCGTGCAGCCATACTGACCCAGGCACCCTCTTCTTCTCCCATTCATCATTCTGGTTCTAGCTGGTTCCTTGTGAATTTCCCTGCCAGTTTAGTTCCCTAAACACAACTCTGCAGTCATTGGTTGCTGTGACCCCGGTAGGCACAGTGGGACCTGGTGTGGCATGTGCTCAGTAGCTGTTTCTCAGTTCACAGAGCAAAGGCAGCGCCTGCTTGCTCTGCTATTCCCAGGTCCTAGTTCTGCACAGCCCCACCCCTTCCTCCCTGCCTCTAGTTCTCCCTCCCATTTCCCTGCCCACTGGCCCTTGGGTCATCCCAGGGTCTCCCACAAACAGGGCACTTCCCTGCCTTCCCGATCAGCTCTTGATTAAGAGGGCATTTAATTAAGCACCTCACAGGTTCGCGGTGCCTATGGCGTTCCATCAGCCCCTCCCCATGGGCCGGTATTTGGGTTATTGTGTGTGCAGAAGTTTTGTGAACCCTTCTCGGCTCAGCCTTGGTCTCCTCGGCCAGGCAACCTACAGCCCATCACAGGGTCCCTGTGCCCTCTTTACCCCGCTCAGAGCAGCTGACTCTGTTCAGCCCAGAGACCTGCAGGATGCAAGGCTTGGGAGCTGCAAGAGCAGGCAATCCCACCACGTCCTGCCTCCCTGCCTGAGCTGCTACCCCAGAGCCGGCGGCATCCAGGCAAGCCGCTCTCTCTCTCTCTGGGCACGGCTTGCACACCTGTTGTGTGCAGAGGGCTGATGGATGGATGGATGCGCAGGCAGCAGGGGCAGTGACAACAGTCCCCACCCGGAAGCCGGCACCATTCTAAGAACCTCCTGCAATCAGGCACCATCAGAACGGGCTTAATTACAGAACCTCAGCACAGCCAGTGACTGAGCCCACTGCACGCTGCCCAGAACCGGCTGGTGCGGGGAAGGACGAGGCAGGGCAGGCACAATGATTCCCTATTGTACTGGACAGAGAAGGAAGGCTCAGAGAGGTGGAGTCCCCCAGCCGGATCACACAGCTGGCAAGCAGCAGAGCTGGGATCTGAACCCAGGCAGAAGGGCCCAGATTCTTTTCTTCAGGCCCAGCGAGGAGAGACTGCATTTCCCAAGGGGTGCTGAGAGGTGTCCTTTCCCTTTACTACATGGTCACCAGGGCTCAGAGACCTGCAGTCAGCATGCCACAGCTGGGATTAACAGCACTGGACTCTGGACACAGCTCACTAGTGCCTGCTGGGGCTGCTGGACAAGCTGCTGGCAGAGGGCGGGGCCTCTGAGACTCGTCTCTCTTAGTGCTCTCTCTCCTTGCCCCTCCTCAGACTCATATCTTACTTCAGGAAGCTCCAGCTCTCGATGACCTGGGATTTCTGCCTGCCATGTCTCTGACTCCCTGTACCCACAGTAACGCAAATGAATTGGGAGCTACGAGGCAGCCCAGTTGTCCCCCAGAGTGACAGGGGACCCAATACTGGTAGCACAAGTCACCCCAAGGCTCAAAGATCTGAATCTAAGACACAACACACACACACACACGCACACAAAGGGGCGGACTAGATGCCTCCGTGGGTAGAGGTGCTGGCTGCCAAACATGGCAACCCAAGTTCAATCCCTTGACACAGTGGAGAGCTGACTCCCATAAGTTGTCACCCGACCTCCACACACACTGTGGCACACACATGTGAGTGCACACATATACACACACAATAAACCGCAACAAATAAAATTAAATTAAAATACAAACAGAACAAAGAAATGGAATTTAAAAACATGGTAAGTAGTGCCTGAGGTATGACACCTGAGGTCAATCTCACATCCACTCATACACATAAATACACACATTCATACACCCACTCCACATACACACACAAAAATTACAACTTCAGGAAATAAACAATAGTGGGGAAAAAGCTAAGAGGGAAATTAATGGAAGCGGATGTGTGGTGTGCATCCGTAGCCATGGTATATAAAGAGCATCCATAAGTCAATAGGAACAGGGGAAGCCCCCAGTGAGAAGGTGACCGAGGGGCAGAGAAGCAGAGGTGAGGCCACAGGGAGGCTGAAGCCCTCCCAGTTGACATTCTTGTCAGGGCTCCTCGTCTGCAGAGCTAATCAAAGTCTTGCTTAAATGCTTCCTCCCCCACCTTCTGCAGCTGCTGATAGATTTCAATTAAGATGCCACAGAGCAGTGAGGCGCCAACCCTGATCCAAGCTTATGGGTGGGAAGCGGGAACAACGCCTCTAACTGGCTGCCACCGCTTTTTCCTTTCCTTGGGGTGGGTGAGGAGGAGTTTCCTACCCGACCGTGTTCACGGTCCCTTCTAAAATATCATCAGAGCATGCCACACTCTTCCCCTGGAGCCTGCCTGGGCTCCTCATACCCAGCTTATCCAGTGGGACTTGTGGCCCCACCTCTTGAACCTCAGGTTCATTGTCTGTAGAAGGGGATGATGGGAAGAGGACCGCTCTCCTAGCTGGTGTGAGGCCCCAGGGACCCATGTGTGGCATGAGCTCTCAGTAAACTCTGACCATGATTCAAATGGTATGTGGCCTCTCCTCACAGAGAGTCCCCATCTGTCATCAGGATGGGACGGGTCCTGCCCTTCTAGAGCCCTGGTCAAGGAATACGGATTTAACCGACGCTGTGGGTCAGCATGCTACTGACTTATGGGCACCCGTGTTCCTCCACCCTGCCATGGGTCCTGCCTTTCATATCACATGGGAGAACCTCCGCCCAGGATCTCGGCCCCTCAGGGGGTGTATGGAGTTGAAAGTGCTGTGTGGATTGGCCACTTGCATCCCCAACATGACCACTGATGACCCTCCAGCCCTCCTAACACCTGAGATGGGGCCCCTGCACGCACTAAGGACTGAGGGAGCCACCAGACAGCCCCCAGAGAGGTCAAGGCTTCTTGCTTCAGACAAAGGGTCCCTGGAACTGCCAGTCCCTACCTGGGCAGGGGACTGGGGAGCCTAGGCATTCTCCGTCCATCCGTCTCTTCTGTCTTCCCCATTCCTGATTCCCATGTGTTTACTTTGCACGTCAGCGTGCACTTGGAGATCAAAGGACGACTTGTGGGAACCAGCCCTCTTCTTCCACAGGAAAGTCCTGGGGACTGGACGACAGTTCTTAGGCTTGGGGCCAAGTAATTTATCTGCTGCCTTATTTCCCTGGCTATTGGTTTTTTATTACTATTGTTTTTGAGACAGGGTCTTAATATGTTGCACCATTTAGCCTGGAAATCCTATGCACACCAGGTTGGACTCAAACTTGTAGCAATCCTCCTGCCTCAGCCTCTCTAGTGCTGGGGTTACAAGCATGACTCATCATGTGTACGTGTTGTTTTTATTTTTCTCGCTGGTCTTGAAGGTTAAGGCCAGCACAGACCTGGAATTGGGGTCCTCCTGCCTCCTGGGTGTTAGGGCACTCCACCCAACTTTCTCCGTCATATTTAACAGCTCCTGCTGCAGGACCCACTTGTACAATGCTCTTCAGTTAGCTGGCTCTATCCTCATGGTGTTGATCTCTTGAACCTCCAGAGACTGGGATGGGATCCATTTACAGAAAGGCAAGGAGCAGGCAGAGCTGGAATGTGCCCAGCGTGGGGACACTTACCCAGCCAGTGCTCCCCTGTGAGCTTGCCAAAGCCCTCCCGGTATGCTTCCCAGCCTCGGAAGAAATTCACAGAGCCGTCCTCCCGGCGCTGAAACACCTGCAAGGGGAAGGGAAGGTAAGCACAGGAGCCACCGCCTCAGGACCCACGGCCCCTAGGCTCCCGCCCTTTCCCACAGGCTGCCCACAGGGATGGAGAGCGTGGGTGGGGACCAGGCCTTCCACTTCCCTCAACAGCTCCTGGCTCTGGGACATGGAGCAGATCAGGATCTCAGGAGCTTGTGTTAGCCAGAGGCAGGACTGACTAACCCACCACAGTTCCCTGGAATGTCCCTGCAAGGAGTCACCACGGGCAGGGCAGGAGGGTGGGGCGCCTCAGCTCCCAGGCCCAGCCTCCTTCTGCTGTGGGATGAGGGCGGGGCCTCGGGCTGTGGCTCAGCTGGTAAAATGTTCGCATGAGCTCTGGGGTTTGTCTCTGCCTACACCAGGCATGGTGGCATAGCCGTAGCAGGCAGAGGCAGGAAGAGCAGAAGTTCAAAGTCTTCTGTGGCTATGCCAAAAATCCAAGGTCAACTTGGGCTTCATGAAATGCTGTCTCACCTAAAAGAGACAAAGAAAGTTAGACACGGGGGGTGGGGGGGGGAGTATGCTTGGTTGCGGTTTTATAGGTGGTGTTGTCTGTTTTATTTTTGAGACAGGGTCTCACTTTGTATTCATCTACCCTGGAACTCACTGTGCAGCCCATAGCAATCCTCCTGCCTCAGCCTCTCAAATGCTAGGCACACACTACCAGAATCAGTCCATTCTCAAGTTTTTAAGCAACCCTTCACCTTGGCCCCCAGATTCCCACCTCTCACACTCCTGTGTAGAGACCAAATCACCAAGGGGTGTGGCCTGGGACTCCTGAATCCAAGCCACTTCTCAAAGGAGGCCCAGAAGCCCAAAACAGGCTTCGGGTGTGACTCGGGTACCAACCAGCCGCCGAGCCGCCAGAGCTGCCTCTGTTCTTTTTAATAACATTCTCCATTTGGGAGTGTGGAGTCCCATTGGTTAAATTGCCTTGAAATAAGGACGGTGCTGGTCCCGGCCGAGCTGACGAGTATTTACACGATCGCTGACAGTCCCGTTCCGGGGCCGCCGGGCCCACGCTGCCTTTCTGTTTAACAAGCCTTTTCCTGCTCATTTGCAGAGGCAGCGCCTACTTGCCTCCATCTGTGTCTGCGTCTGATGTCAGAGCTCTGGCTGCCACTTTCATTACTAAGCAGCCCGGTTCCGGCAGCTCGGAACCGCCCAGGTGCCCCGGCAGAGCAGCGGCGTCTGCTCGCGAGAAGCACCGGGTCCCCAGGGACACGTCAGTCACAGGCAGTTGGGCAGCTCTGACGTCACGGGCTGGGGGAAAGATGACACTTTTTTCCTACTGCCCCGACCTGGTCCTGAAATTTGAAGTCCTCAGGAGGGACCCGCTGGATGGAAGGAAGTTCGATAAGGCTGGGGAGATCTGAGCCGTGTGGAGAGCCGTATTGACGGCCCGCACATTGGGACCCTGAGCACGCGCCCTTTGAAAGGCTTAATCCTGGCAGAAGCTTAGGCCCTCTGGAAGGCGAAGGCGGCAGGCGGACTGCTTCTGTTGGAGGAGGAGGAGATCAGCGGGAGCCGCAGGCTGGAAGCCCCTGGCAGGCTCACCTCCTACTGGAGGCCCTAGGGCCCCCACCCCGGGGATTCAGTCCAGTCAAATGAAGGAGTTGAGGGTCTAGACACCAGAACGTGGCTGCTGCACAGCCTCTGATAACAAATCCTTTGCCTCTCTAAACCTGTTTTGTCATCCATGAAAGACCATGCATGGGCTGTGAGGACCCACGGGTGTGGATAGAGGCATAGTAGGTGTGCCGTCATGGCTAGCTGGGCAAACATGAGCCGGGTAGACCTGGCCACAGTCCGCTTTGCTGCCCTCTCTGTCCTACCCTGATCTCTCTGCCCAATGCCAGTCCCGCACATCTCCTTCCCAGCCCTCCTGTGTGTGCTTATTGCTACACATCCAGTCCCAGTCAGATTCTCTGGGAAAATAAAGTCCACAGCACACGGTCCAGACTCTGCCCTCAGGGACCTTGGGGTAGGAAAACGCAGACGGGCTGGTGTACAGGGTACTCTTGACCACCACATGCAGGACACAGAGCAGAGGAAGAATAGGTCTGCACAGAAACATGCAGCTTCCCGCAGGGCAGAGTCCTGGCCCTTACCCTGGCCTCCCCCGTAGTTCACAGCATCCCAGGACCTCCACAAAGGACACCTTGCCTAAAGTGAAATGAGAAGTGGGGTGCCAGACTTCCAGTTCCCCCTTACACCCAAGGAATGAAATACTAGTGGAGACCAGACAGGGAGGCCTGGTGTGGAGAGGGATGTCAGAGAGGAAAGAGCACCTCCCACAGGCCCAGCTCAGGCTGCAGGTTGCAGTGAGGCCCGCTGAGCCCCGCCTGAAAGGCAGAGGGACCACTGAGGTTTCTGGATGGAGCCTCCCAGTTCCGCACCCCATCCCCAAGGAGCTCAGAGCTGGGGGCTGGCCCCAACCTCCTCTTCAGATACACTGCAAGGGCCACAGTCCCAAGTTCCTGATCCTGCCTTTTCCTAACCCTAAAGGACACAGAAGGGAGCGTCCAGGCCACAAACCCAGATGGTGCTGAGACCATCACTCCCCTCCGTGGCACCTGCTGTTCGCCAGATTCGTCCTCCAACACGGACAGGGTCTGTTTTCCTCTGTGTTCTGTCTGTTATGGAAGGCGGAAGCGGGGACAGTGGCAAGGTAGTGGCTCACATCCTCAGCCACTGTCCTACCGCTGTCTCAGCTGTCGGCCACCACACTGTCCCCACTGCACCACGGACTCTACCTGAACGGTCACCTGGGGCAGACACACACACCCTGGGCCCACCAAGGCCTCTTGCTAACTTTCTATCCAGCAAAGGGGCACCGAAATTAAGAATGGCCAACATTAGCCAGGTGGTAGTGGCACATGCCTTTAATCCCAGCACTCGGGAGGCAGAGGCAGGTGTATCTCTGTGAGTTTGAGGCCAGCCTGGCCTACAAGAGCTAGGTGCAGGACAGGATCGATAGCTATAGAGAAACCCTGTCTCAAAAAGCAAAAGAAAAAATAAATCAAAAACCATTCTCATTAGATTGTTAGATTTGACCCTGAAGAAACCAGGGTTGACCTGGGGAGATAGATCAGTTCAGAGTTGCTGGCCTTGTAAGCATAAGGCCTGAGGTCAAATCCCTAGCACCCATGTAGGAAACTACGCATGGCCCTATGCGCCTTTAGTGGCTGCAATGGAGGACAGAGATGGCATCCCAGGAGCTTAATGGCCAGTCAGCCTCGGAGAAACAAGTTTCTGGATCAGTGAGACATGGGAGGCAACAGAGAGAGACATTGTGTCCCCCAAGGGTCTCACATCACAAGCATTGGCATGCACACCCACAAATCTGTGTGAACACACTATGCACTTGTATGCACACATATATACACAAAGCCAAGGCAAGTGTGAGGGCACTGGCTGTGGAGGAGAGACAGTGGATCCCTGGGGCTGAATGGCTTATCTTCCCTGCTTGGCAAGCTTGATGACAAGGTCTCAAATTAAAAACTGGGTATGGTAGCACACACCTTTAATCCCAGCACAGAGGTAGGAACTCTGTGAGTTCGAGGCTAGCCACAACTACATGGGGAAACCCTATCTCAAAAAGAAAAAAAGAAAAAAAAAGGAACACAGAGCATCAAACATTGTTCTCTAGCCTCCACGTGTGCTTGCACACACACATGAACATGCATACACATAAACAAAGAAACCCTAGCACTTGCCAACTTGGGCATTGCAGTTGGGCTGAGATACGCTGTGACCCACCTCTTGAGGGGCCCCTTCCCCCCGCCATGACTTTGGAGATGGAACTTTGAGATCTTCGGGTCAGGGCTCAGATGTTCACTTCCCACCCTCACACCTGGACGCACAGTTTACACTGGACGCCAAGGCTGCGGGGGAATATGTCGGCTGAGCCGTTTCCCACTGCGTCCTCTTCTGTTCCACTCTATTCGATTTAAAAAAGCAGCGTTGATCGCAACCCCAGGAAATTGATTTCGCCACCTGCCAATGGATCCAGGCCCACAGTTTAAGAACCGTTGCCGTCAAGTTCCTGGGTTCTGCCAAGGGCCATGCAAGCCACAGGTCAAATATCGAGTGACTGAGTGTCCCCGAACTCACGCTGACACCCCCTGCCGCTCAGTACATAGCCTGACAAATCCCCAGAGGTCCATGTGGCTCAGGCTAGCCAGGTGGACA
Source organism: Chionomys nivalis (assembly GCF_950005125.1). NCBI lineage: Eukaryota > Metazoa > Chordata > Mammalia > Rodentia > Cricetidae > Chionomys > Chionomys nivalis. The sequence continues at coordinate 46,826,821 of NC_080107.1, forward strand.
ATACCAGGTGCCGGGCACACGGGAGTGCTTCGTCAGGCTCTGAGGCCCAGGGCAGACTGCAGTTGTGGCTTTAGAGCTCTGGAAATCAGCTGGAGTTTAGTAACAGCGACAGGATGTGGGTTTTAATTAGAAAGCGAGGATCAGCTGGGCAGGAGGATGCCAGCCACGGGCCTGGAGTGTCCCGCTCCTTCGGCCCCAGGCCTCCCAGGTAGACAGAGGCCGAGGAAGCCAAGGCCAGAAGCAAAGTAGTTATTGATCAGCTCTGGGCCTGCACTGGGTGTTGGCCCAGCTCCTGGGCTTCACTTGGCTTCCGGCTGGAAGGCGACTGAGAAACACTCACCGACGCCGGGGCCTCCTGGGCCGGTGCCATGAGTGGGAAGGCAGACAAGCGCGTGTTTTCTTGGTTCGGATTCTTAAAACCCGGCCTCCTACCGCCACTGGCGCAGCTTGGAAGTACCACCCAGGGGCTCTGCCAAGGAGGCATGTGGTCCACATGGTCCTACAGACGGTGCTGGGTGATTTCAAAGCAGAATCAGCAGCTACACCCGATGCAGTCGGCTGCTCCGGGAGGTTCAGCAGAGCCAGAGGGGCCACATCAACACGACAGTGCCTCCTCAGCCTCCTTCTCCACAAGCCTGGGCCTGGTGGAGGCTCCAGAATAACCCTGCCTGGCCTTCTCCATGCCTGCAACAGTACCAAGGACAAGGAGCTGGTATCCTACGTATCCAACAGATCGCACGGATCTCATACCACAGCCACAGCGGGGGGGGGGGGGGGGGATGTCTCCCATCTAGCAGTTGGCTAGACCAACGGGAAATGTGGGTGACCTTTGGAGTTTGAGGTGCTCAGAGATTGAAGATGGCAGGGCACTCCCTGTGGAGATGTCCTGTGGTCCTGGTGGATGAGCAACTCAGCCTGCACACCTGGATTCCAGCTATCTCTCAGCTCCAGGGAGCATTCCAAGGTAGCACCCAGGGGCTACAGTACTACAGCCTCACCTCAATCACTTCCCAAGTTCCGGCTTCTCCCCCGGAATCATGGCTGCCACGGAGCCTGATGTGAGCTGTCAGACATGGAGGAGTACAGAACCCAGAGAGCTGCCAGTTCCCAGAGACAGGCACACACAGGCCCACAGACACAGCACAGCTGCATTCAACCTCTTGGGCCTGTGCCTCAGTTTCCTTGTCTATTACATGGAGATTCTAACAGCCCTATGCCCCGAAGTTTATATGAGGAACCAGAGTGCTTGTTCAAGAGCCAGGGACACAGCTTGGATGGTAGAGCACTCACCTAGCATGCGTGAACAAAGTCCAGGGTCCATCCTCAGCACCTGGGGGCGAGGAGAAGCACCCCAGAAACCCCAACCCTTGGGAGCTGGGGGAAGGAAGACCAGAAGTTCAAGGTCATCCTTGGCTACAGAGCCAGCCTGGGCTACATGAGAGCCTGTCTCAAAACCAAAACAACAACACACACACACACAGTGCTAGTGCACAGCATTGAGCACCGTTCAAGGATGCTCTAAGCAGTTAGGAACCCCCTCTGTGGGAACCGGGGTGTTCAGGGAGACAGCTGTGCTGGGAAATACACTGGGTGACTTGAAGAACCAGAGGATGGAAGGGTGTTCCCCCACAGGCCATGATCCTGGGACAGCGGTGGTCCCCTAAACCTTAGAATGTCTCCGGGGGAGGGGGTACTTTTGATCTTCCTATTCTGTGGGGCTGGGGACAGAAAGGGGCCTCAGCCAGCCTCCCAGACCTGCCCAGTAGGTGATTCTGGGAGTAGAGGCAGGAGGAGCCAGGGAAAAGCTCAATTCTTCCTTTGCAAGAACAAAGAACTTGGAGGAATCCCTAAATGTGTCCTGCCTCCACGGAAGGCTCTACCCGCTTCCTGGGGCTTTCTGACTTGGGATAAGTTCTGAAACCTAATCTTTCTAAGCCATGTTTCCCTCTTCTTGAGCTCCTTCCTTGCTCCTGAAGATGAACCAAAGTCAGCAAGAGCTGAGAGCACACAGTAGGTCTGACAACTGCCCCAAACCAACTGATAGCACATAGTAGGTCTTACAGATGCCCCCAAACCAGCTGATGGCACATAGTAGGTCTGATTGCCACCCCCAAATCAGGCAATGACACACAGTAGGTCTGATCACCACCCCCAAACCAACTGATGGCACACAGTAGGTCTGATCACTGCCCCCAAACCAGGCTAATGGCACACAGTAGGTCTGATCACTGCTCTCAAACCAGGCTAATAGCACACAGTAGGTCTGACAGCTGCCCCTCCAAAACCAGCTGCTGGGTCCAGAAGGAAACGGCCCACTCCTTGTTTGTGACTGGAAATGGTACCCCCGAACTTGGCACCCTGCCACATCTCTCGGGCTTGGCAGCCGCTGCCTGCCAATTCTGGCAAAACACTGCTCTGAGCTGCCATTTGTCAAGTGCTGTGCTGAGCGGTTCACATGTGGCGCCCCATGGACACCGTGCGCTACCCGATGGACACCAGTGTTGGGGAACTTGCCCTGCTATGGGTGGAGGCAACCTTCTCTGCTAGATCAAGAGAATAGGAAGGGGTGGGTACCAGTCTCTCCAGTCACTGTGAAGGTGGTGGGCTCTGGGCAGCAGCATGGGGACATTTCTGGGGCCCATTGATGCCACAGCAGGTCACTGGCTCTCCTGAGGGGAGAGGGCTGGCCATGGTCTCCCCTGCTAGTCTGGCGGCCTGGCCTCCCCAGCACAGGGTCCCCTGGAGCTTTTCATCTCTCTCTGCACTGTCTGCCTGCCAGGATCCTTTGAAGTTCTACAGGGAGGGCAGGACATTCCTCCTGCCCCACAGCCTATGGAGGAGAGAAGAGGATGTAGGGAAGGGGGGCTTCCTCTTATATGGAGCCAATTAAAGGCACATCTGAACCCGTGACCCCTCTCGCTCAGTGGGAAAATGCCCGGTGGAGCAGGCTGCAGAGCAGGAGGGGTCAGCGAGCACCAGCCAGGTGGGGTGGGATGAGGAGTGTGTGTGCCTGTGCACCAGCCAGGTGGGGTGGGATGGGGAGTGTGTGTGCCTGTGCACCAGCCAGGTGGCACGGTGGGATGTGAGTGTGTGTGCCTGTGCACCAGCCAGGTGGTGTGGGGTGTGAGTGTGTGTGCCTGTGCACCAACCAGGTAGGGTGTGATGGGGAGTGTGTGTGCTTGTGCAACAGCCAGGTGGGGTGAGGTGGGGTGTGAGTGTGTGTGCCTGTGAATGCCTGTGCACCAGCCAGGTGGTGTGGGGTGTGAGTGTGTGTGTGCGCGTGCACCAGCCAGGTGGTGTGGGGTGTGAGTGTGTGTGTGCGCGTGCACCAGCCAGGTGGGGTGGGATGGGGAGTGTGTGTGCCTGTGCACCAGTCAGGTGGGGTGGGATGTGAGTGTGTGCGCGTGCATGCATGCGGGTGTGCCTGTGCACCAGCCAGGTGGGGTGGGATGAGGTTTATGTGTGTGCCTGTGCAACAGTCAGGTGGGGTGGGGTGTGTATGTGTGCATCAGTCAGGTAGGATGTGAGTGTGTGTGTCTATGCAACAGTCAGGTGGGGTGAGGTGGTATGTGTGTGAGTGTGTGTGTGCCCATGCATGCCTGTGCAATAGTGAGGTGGGGTGAGGTGTGCACACACCCTGAGTCCTTGCTGAATATGTGGGACCTGCCCATGAGTACACAAAGATAAGGCTTTGGCAATGGCTGGATGTCCTTCTCCCCTGCCCATGGAGAGGAAGGTCTCCTTCTAAGACATTCTACAGTGTGGGGACAGTGTTGGTGCTGTGCCAAGCCCAGGTGATCACAGAGGCCACAATTCCTCCCCACCCAGGACAGAGGTGGTAACCTGTGACAGGCGCAGGGAAGGGGTGTGGAAATGAGCCAGGGTGGTCAGAGGCCTCCCAGAGGACATGGCGAAGGTTGTTCTGGCCCAGTGAGGAAGGTCTCCCATCTGGGTCACAAGATCGTCCATGGCTGTCCTTCCTCGTCTTCTGGAGTAGGGGCAGGTGTCAGGTTCAGCCGTGTCCTCGATGTTCCGTCCCACGCCTACCCACACAGTGACCATGGGGCAGCACACAGAGGCTGGGTCAGGGGTCACGTGAGCCTAAAGGTCACCTTGAAGCATAGTCTATCCATCTGCTCTGAGGTCTCTCCAACCCCAGAGCCCCAATGGCACCCCACTTCCAGAAGCAAGGACTCGGGGTCCACAGAACTCATGCTTCAGAGTTTTTCCCTATTCTCTCTGCACCTTGCCTGTCAGGTCACCTTCCTGTGGAAACCCCGTGATACTGAGAACTCACTTGAGTTCTCCAGAAAGAGTCCAACCCCATGGACCCACAGGTACCACTACTCCCTGTCTCCTGACTCAGACCCTCGTCTATCAGGTATGCCAGCAATCTGAACTGCCTTAGACTCTGAACAAGACTTGTGGCTCCCACTGAGCCCCACTTCGTTTCCCATCACCGGGTCTCTCCCGTGACCCTCAGCTTTGACACAAGCCAGATCCCTTGTCCATCTGCCCTCCCAGCTGAGAGCTACTCCACCTCATTCCCAGCTGGCTCCCTGTGGCTGGGGCTCAATTAATTGCTCAGTAACAATTAATTGCACCGAGATGCCTCGGGAGGCTTGGGTTTTCCCTGGCCAGGCTGGCTGAGCAGCAGAGGCAAACCTCTTGCCATCTCCAGACTACTCTGCCTGCCTTTGGGTGTAGAAGACGCATAGGGGGCAATGCCAGCCAGGAAGCGGTCTTCAAAGGGCACTATACCTCTCAGACTGAGCCTGTCCTTTCTACTCCAGTCTCTAGAGGGCAGGCTGTGACAGAGGCATCTACTCAGGGTCTTGGGGCCCTGCATAGCATCCAGTCTGCTGGAGATGACCATGCTGTGCTGGGGCCCGAAGCTGGGCAGTTTTGATGGGAAACCTAATGAGGATGGATGACCTGAGAGGCCAGCACCCTCCCCAACAACAACTGAGTGTCCAGGATATTCTGCGTGGCAGGGGGGTGATGCTGACAGGTGCCCGCAGGCATCTGGGGGAAGATTGCTTCTGACGGAAGCCAAATGGATATGAACGTTTACCGGCCACACAAGCACTTTGCAGACCGCTCCGGCCTCTCCTGCAGAGGCCCCGTTCAGGCATGGCGGCTTCAGGTCTAAACCAGGTGCTGTTCCTCACCCATCCCTGCTAATCGTCCCTGAAGCCAAGGCCGAATGAATTACCAGGCCCAGAGCCTGACTGACTTCCCAGGAGATTGAATCCAAGTCGGCCTGAGTGTAAGAGAGACGCTCGGCCACGGCAGAGCCTCAGCCAGGCACAAGCCCATCCTAACCCTTAATTCTGATTTCTGGGCCTGGCAGGGGCCCCCTGACTGTTCTGCCTGCCTAGGGATCCCAGAGGCGGAGGCCATAACTCAGACTCGTTGCAGTTAGGAAAACAAAAGAGCTTTTAACCCCAGACACGGATCCGGTACATTTAAAAGCTCTCCCCCAGAGCCTGAAGACAAGTTTAGAGATATGTCCATCTTCGGGGTCTCCAGGGATCCTTGGTTGCACTCAGACTGGTTCCTAATTGCAGACTCTGCCATGCTCCTTCCTTGCTCACTCTGCCCCCTCCCCCCATATCTCCATCTCCCCTCTGCTGGGGACACTGACCCTTTCAAAGCTGATTCACGCTGCCTTGCCCTACAAATCCCAAGTGCTCTCCTGAAAGACTCCCCACCCATCTGCTTTGTAGTTTTATCTCAGCCTTAAACTCCCCCATCGGCCTAGACCTCAAACACCAGAAACAGCCAGTGCCAAGGGTCTTGGGTAAGCAATGGAAGCAGCCCGTGTGAAGCCAAGGTCAGACACATGGAGAGAGGTTGGCTGGCCACTGGGAGCCGCTGGGACTATATCTCCCTGAACCACGGGCAGCCTGACGTGAGGTGGAGTGGTATTAGACATTTGGGTTACTGTGGTGGCCTGTGGCATCCCTAGGGTCAGGCCCATGAGAAAGATGCTGACTGGTTTCCAGGTTATCCTGAACCAGAACCCTCACTACCTCCAAGAAGCACAGAAGTGGATTTTGCAATTTCTTAAAACAACAAAAAACCTGCATGAGCCAGGCATGGTGGTGCACACCTTTAATCCCAGCACCTGGAAGGCAGAGGCAGGCGGATCTCTGAGTTCAAGGTCATCGTGGTCTACAGAGTGAGTTCCAGGACAGCCAGGGCTGTGCTGACAATAAGGAAACAAAAAGCAACCAAATACTACGTGTGTGTGTGTGTGCATGTGTGTGTTCGCTGTGTGTGTGTGCGTGTGTGTGCACGCACAAGTGCTAAACTGCATGCCTGTGGAGGCTTCAGCGTGACCTCGGGTGTCTTCTTCAATAGCTCCCACCTTATTTTCTTGAGACAGGGTCTCAAGACTGGCTGAGCAGCAAGCTCCAGAGCCTCCTGTATCAGCCCCCCCTGAGCTGGGGCTCTAGGCTTGAGCAGCCAGACGCAGCTCTCCCATGGGGCTGGGTATGGACGCTGGCTATCCTGCTTGTGGGACTCACACTTCGCGGACTTGGTATCTCCTCAGCTTTGGAGGTTTGGCTTGAGTGCAGGTGAATCTGATTAAAACTGTTAAATGCAGGTTTCCAGCGTAGCAATGTGACCCCGCCATGGGAGGGGGCATGACTCTGAGTGACTGGCTGGGCAGCTTCAAAGTCACAGTGTCTAACACTCAGTGGTAGTAGCCTGGGACACTGGGACTCGAATCAGGCCAAGCTCAGTCCAGCGGGGAAGTCTGTCTGTTCCCTGCCAAGCGACGCTGACTGACCCAGTGTCTCCCGTCCCCTCCAGCACATTCCATGTCCCCCTATCGGCACTTTCTGGTGCTCACCTTCCAAAACTCTAATGCTGTGGCCAGAGACATGGCTCAGTGGGTAAGAACCTGAACAGCTCTTACGGAGGACTGAGGTGACTCACAACGGTCTGTAACTCTAACTCAGGAGCTCTGACGGGCTCTTCCACGGGCTCTGATACTCACACACACATGTCCTACATGAATATATGCAAGTGCACGAAGTTAAAATAAAAATCAAAGCTGGGCGGTGGTGGCGCACACCTTTAATCCCAACACTTGGGAGGCAGAAACGGGTGGATCTTTGTGAGTTTGAGGCCAGCCTGGTCTATAAAGCTAGTTCCAGTACAACCAAAGCTACACAGAGAAACTTTGTCTCGAAAAAACAAAATAAATAACAACCTTGTGAAGAATCAGGACTCAGAGAACCTAAGTAACTTACTTAAGACCACACAGCAAAAGCCACATCATTGCCAGATCCGCAGATGGATGACGGAGACCAAATATTACTTAATATGTCACACTGTCTCCTAAGTAGAGGGCCTCCACACACGTCTGCAGACACTTGAGGATGAGCGTCCCAGCTCTGCCCCGAACAGTCAGACCACTGCTGAAGTCTCATCCCTTCTCCCCCAGGACCTGCCATGTCCCCCAGCCTCATCTCTTGTGCCACGCACACCAGCTGACTCTGTGCCCTGAGAATGTCACCTGGTCTTCACTGCCTGCGCTCGAAAGCCCCACCCACCCTCCAGGAACTTCACGGGCCTAACCCAGGCTGCTCTGTGCAGCTTCCAGCCTGAACCCCCACACATGCTGAGCCCCTCGACTGGACAGGGCAGGGATTTTCCCATCTCTCTACGGCCAAGGTCTGCAGTGCACGGTAGGTACTCGCTGTTCGAGGGAACCTAGCCAACAGAGCAAAGCTTCCTCAGGCCAACCCCAACACTTTGTTCCGCACAAGGAAGAAGGGCTTTGCATTTTATTTATTTATTTTTGGTTTACACAGCTCTGAAGCGTTGAAACTATTTTGTTTGTTGTTTTTGTTTTGTTTTTGTCCCTCGCTGTCCTTGAACTCGCTCTGTAGACCAGGCTAACCTCAAACTCAGAGATCCACCTGCCTCTGCCTCCCAAATTCAGGGATTAAAGCTGTGGGATTTGCATTTTTAAAATCGCACACAGTCGTCAATGGCGCAAAGGCATCTGGGAGGCTGGCTCTTGAGGGGGTCAGAACCCAGCAGTGTGGGGAAGGACTTGCAAACTCACTTCCTGCAGCAGCAGCACCCCTCAGCTCTAGACCAGGACACCAGGTCACAGTGCATGGGACAGTCCCTGCCTGCTGCCTGTTGTTTAATGTCCTTTGAGTAGTACTGAAGAACACGCGAACACTGTGAAATTCAGATCTCGGAGAACAGCCCAGTTAGTGAGACAAAGCCTCACCCTGCTCCTTTTTGTCTTATTTCCCTTACAATGGCTCCTGCAGACGTCAGAGCCTTCCCGGAGCCCACGCCTCTATTTCCTGCCGGGTGCTCTGCAGACAGCAGGTCAGGCTTGTGGGATGCATGAGCCCCACCAGCTCAGAGGAGCCTTGGGGTACCTGTGGCCGCACCACCCCTGCCGCCTGGAAGATTCCCATTCTCCCACCATCCAATCAGGCAGACATAGGAGGAAAAGGGCTCAAAGTTCCTTCCTTCCTCCCCTACAGGTACCTACCCTGAACAGAGAAAACAGTGCTATCCAGGCCACGTGAGTGACAGGGCATCTCCTGGACATCGCCATCCCTAGATCTCACCCCACTCCGAAGCACAAACACCCTGAGAAATAAGGTTTGGGTGCTCAGTGCTCAGGAGCTGCGGCACCTCTGACCCGGTTTCTGCTCCCTGGGGGCAGACTCACCTGGGGTTTATGGGGAGTGGACAGAGTTTTAGGCAGAGCATATTGGGCAGGCTGCCTCTACCAATGGCTGCACAAGCCAAACTCACCGTCCAGCCTCCGCCATCGGTGCGCATGTCACAGTAGACCTGGAATCCAGCGGGGTAGTGAGTGGGGAAGACGGAGTAGACACCATCGTCCTGCTGTCCACTCAAGAGAACATCCAGGCAGTCCCGGGGCCGAGAGCCTGTGACAGGGGAGCCACATCAGGGTGACGGTGGCCCTGACACTTTTCTGTCATCCCTTCCCTCCAGAGAGGTCCCCAGTTCTCTCTGTCCACCTGAGGTCAAGAGCACAAGCTTTCAGCACTGGTTGAGGCTCTGGGGCCTTGCTTTTCCTTATGTGGAAAATGGGCTCATGAGGACGTCTGTTTTCTGCAGCAGCAGCAGCAGCAGCATGTCCTTCCTATCAGTCAAGGGGCAGGTGGTGGAGGATGTTAGACAACCCTTACTGCAACTCTCTTCCCTGGGACTGGGCCCCAGAGTCACCCAGAGAAAGCAAGCATGTTTCACCCACCGTTAGCGCAGCCTCGGGGCCGGGCTCCTCTGGAAGGGGCCCTCTGAAGGTCAGCCTTGACACGGGGCCGGCCTAGTCCCCGCTCCCTCTGCAGAACCTCCAGGACATCACTGACAGAGTTCACCAGGTGAGCCATGTGGCCTTGGCTCTCGGAAAGAAGCTGCAGAACACAGAAGGCATTAGGGGGACACACAGACGTGGGGAGCCCCTGCCAGCGAAGGCTTTTCCCTGGCTTGCCCTGGCCTCAGGGTCATGTTCATGGCAGTTTGATGAGTCAGCAGAGCTGTAACGGGTTCGGAGGGCAAGGACTCTGGTGGAAGCCTGGCCACTTCTGTGCATCCAGCCCAGCGACGGGGACAGAGCTGGAGAAGGCAGCACCACACACCAGCCCAACTCACCTACCGACCAGCTCCTCCTGAAGCTGAGAGCTTTCTTCTGTCCCTGGGACAGGGTGTCACAGGGGTCAGGCTGGCTTTTAACCTCTGATGCTCCTGCCTCTACCTCCCCAGTGTGGAGACTGAGGGATGCCGTACTCAATATATGCTGGGAATCCAGCTTGGGGCTTCCTGTTTCACGGGTAAGTACCGTCCACTGAGCCACACCCCACACCCCAACAAGCCTTGGTTGGTAGGAGGGAAATGAGTTACCATCACCCCCTAGCTTAGCTGCTGTGGGGACCTGTGACCACACACACAGCACCAGCATGGCATGGGGCCCCTGTGGGGTCCTCGCTCACCTTCCTGGTTACAATGCAACCCAGCCACTGTTTCTTCTAACCCCTCCATAAGGAGGCTAAGGCAGGGGTGGCCCCCTGCCCTTGAGAAAATGGGCATGAGTCTTGGAAAGCCTGGGCATGAGTCACTGGGCTCAAACTGGGCCCCTAACAAGGATGCCCTCTGTTTCCTTCCCCACCTCCTATCTGCATGGAGTCTCCATAGATGCCTGACGTCCACCTCACAGGGCCCCCTAGTGCTCCAAAGAGCCAGGACTTGAAACCACTACCTCCACGTTCCCAGAGGGAATCTGAAGCCTAGAAAGAGAAAGACCGGGCCAGGACCTCGGGAATCAGGATTCATGCCACGCCTTAAGACAGATGGGTAGCAGGAAAGGTGGCAGCGACCACTGTGCTACCAACCCAGGTGTGGGCTGTGGCTCCAGTCCTGTGCCCCACAGGGTGTGTGACACCCTCCCTGCCCTGTCTGCAGACCGGGATGAGGAGCCTGTGTTTCTGGGGTGGACCATCACTACCACCTGTTCTCTGAACACGGCAGGCATGTGAGGTCACACAAACCCCTCCCGTCTTCCCCTCCATCACTGCTGGAGCGCAAAGAGCAGCATCGATTCCCCAGGAACCTCTTACTGTGCGGGCTGCCAGTCGGGTGTGGGGGTCCCCTGCATCCTCATCCTGGGCTTCAGGAGGCTGTGGGACCCAGAGGAGGGGGAGCTAGCAGGCAGCCAGCAGCACGAAGTGAGCTAGGTCTTGTTCACCGAACCTGTCACTCGCCAGATAATAGCCCATCAGAAAAAGAGAAAGAAATACACCCAGCCGGCAGTTTACAAAATATGATTCTTGGCTCGTCCAAAAGCAGGGCCCTGTGAAGCTTTAGGCCTTGTCAGTTTCCCCTCTGCTGAGCAGGTGATTCAATGGTCTCCAGGAGCATTGCAGTAGGCAGGGGGAGCCTGCAGCCCTTACCACAGTGACCTATGGTCAGGCTCCATGGAGCCCCTGCAGGGACACAGGCAGTGCTTGGTGAGGGGTGGCAAAGACCCCTCACTAAATCTCACTGCACAGCCCATCCTCTGAGTCACCACGGCTGTGACATTCAGCAGTTCAGGCACGGCCCCTCCCTCTCCCTGGCAGGCAGAGAAGACCTCGGTTTAAACTAGCAAATGATTACCACTGAAACATATAAACCTGCCCCGAATTAATAGGGAGTCAGTCCCTGCTCGCTGAGCCGCGCAAACCATCACGAGAAAAGCTGGCGGCGACCAGAAGCCGTGAAATCAGGGCAGCTGCTTCCAGCGAGGTTCAGCAGTGAACAAGCTTCCGCCAGGCCGTGCACTACTGAGCCTCAGTCTGCCCCTCTGCAGAGTGGGGCAACAAAGGCACCTGATCCTCGGGGAGTGGACCATCACTTGCACTCACAAAGCTTCTTCAATGGCAGCTCCCTATGAACAGTCAGACGGAGCTAACGTTGATGGTGGGTGTCTCTACATACCGGAGGTCCGCTGAACCCGAACACCAGCACCCCCTCGGGCTCGGCCCAGGACCCCATTTTACAGGTGGGAAGAACCTTCCTGGAGAGGGGATGTGACCCACCCAAGATCGCCTGAAGCTAAGATAGACCCCACACTGTAGCCTCAGGTCAACAGCAGAACTGCTACCCTTAGCTGGGCAGGTGAGCAACAGACTCTGGCAATTGTGGCTTTGGGAACAGAACCAAGGGTTGCGGGAAGGAGCTGCAAGATGTGTTCACGGGACACATGTGGCTTCCTGAATGATCCAGGACAGAGGACGCCTTGGATGGTCCTGTTCCAGGCGAGTTACGGCACTGGAGGCTGGGCCACTGTCCATGCATTTCAGGGGGACATCCCAGCTCAGCGGGCTGTCTGCAGCCAGCCTGAGCTCACCAGGGCTGAGTCTGGGGAAGGCAGCGGGGAGTTCCTGTCACCCAGATCCGGGCAATCTCCTCTTCTGCTGATGGGCCCCGGGGGAGGAGCAGCAGGAAGCTGACTGTATGTCCCCCGACCCAGGGACCCATCACCCCGTCAGTCACCCAGACAGAGTGACGAGGGCTATAATTTCTCCAGCTGTAGCCCTCAAGGGGAGGGAAGAGGGCAACTGCTCATGAGCTATGCAGTGACCAGATGCCTGTTCACCTTGGGCGTCCAAACCAGAGGAGCACAGAAACAGCTGTGATCTTAGCAACCTGGGGTTGACTTCAGCCCAGAGGCTGAGTGAGGGTGCAGGGGCCCGGAGCTGGAGGCTGGGAGGGCACCCAGGACACACCGGCACCCAGGACACACCAGCACCCAGGACACACCGGCACTGCTTTCCGAGCCTCAAATGATTTGTTCTGGAAATCAGCAGAGGCAAGCGAGGAGTCCTGTGTCCCTCCTCCTCCAAGGAGATCTAGCCGGTGCTGAGGGCCTGCTGGCAGAGCCCAGGCCAAAACCCGTCCCCCAACTCCACTTGATCTTTGCAGGAACCTGGCTGGGTACCCAGCAGTGGTGGGGGATGGGGTGAGGGGTCAGAGAGGCAATGTGGGCCTTGCTTGCAATGCACAGCCTCTTAGTGGGCCCGGGAGCCCCTCTAGCCCCAGGTCTACAAGGCTAGAGGAACACCAGGAAAGTGCGTGTAGGGGGAAGCTGGATTGGGATACTGGCCATGGATGTGAGAACACAACCCTCTACCACTGGAAAGAGCCAAGACAATGGAGGCCGCAAACATTAGGCACTTGGCACATGGGCTGGCGACCCCGCCCCTCAAATCGAGACACCCTCCACCAGAAGGCATAGGTAGTTCCCACCCTTACCTGGATGAGGCGACCCTGCTCACTCTGCAGGGTGCTGAGGCCCTGGCCCAGCAGGCTGTGTCCCTTGCGCAGCCCAGCACATTCGGCTTGCAGCTCAGAGGCCCGGGCCAGCAGCCGGGGCAGCTGGTCAGCCAGCGTGTCCAGTAGCTCGGGGGCACCATCCAGCCTCGGCTGTGCCTGGTGCTCACTCAGTGCTCGCAGCACAGAGGCCTGCACACTCTCCAGGCGGGCGAAGCTGTCAGTGAGATCAGGGCAGCGAGGGTCGATGAGGAGGCTGAGGTGGGAGCTGTCAGCCCTCTCCACGGTGACGAGGGCACTGTTGGCCCCGGCAGACCCTGTGCTGACGATGGGTGGCGGGGCCGTGCCTGGTGCGTGGGCATGGTTCAAGAAGAGAACCGCCCCGGTGACAGCCACGGCCAGCAGCACTGCAAGGGACAGGAGCACTGTGCACAGCAGGTAGCTGCAGCTTGGTCTCTGTAGGTCAGCCCCGGACACACAGACACAGACAGACAGACAGACGGACAGGAGAAAGGAACACAAGTGTTAGAGACCAGCCTAAGCCTGTGACTCTGCTCAATGAGGCTCAGGAGTCTGGGAGGGAGCGGACCCCAGAAGAAAGCTGTAAGAAGAGACCAGAGAGGGCAGGGGAGAGCACTGGTTCCTCACAGCTGCACGGAGCCATCTCTCCTACCTTGTTCTCTTCCTGGAGAAGGGACCTGGCAGGACAAAGGCAGGACAGTCAGGCAGAGCCGCTCAGAGGCCACTCTGCAGAAGTTAGTGCTAACACAACACACACACTCTGCCTCCCATACCAGGCAACCCGGAGTCGGAGTCGCAGGGAACAAATCGGCACAGCGGTGGCTGTGAGAATAGGGCTGGAGAGCCGGGCGGTGGTGGCGCACGCCTCTAACCCCAGCACTCGGGAGGCAGAGGCGGGGGATCTCTGTGAGTTCGAGACCAGCCTGGTCTACAGAGCTAGTTCCAGGACAGGCTCCAAAGCCACAGAGAAACCCTGTCTCGAAAAAACCAAAAAAAAAAAAAGGACTAGGGCTGGTGGGCCATGCTGTCTAACAGTGGCTTAAGAACTGAAGTCAAAGCTGGAGTGAAATGGTGCCATCAGGTCTGGAGTGATGGCTCAGAGGTTAAGAGCACCGACTACTCTTCCAGAGGACCAGGGTTCAATTCCCAGCACCCACATGGCAGACCCTTACACAGACATATATACAGGCAAAACGCCAGTTCACATAAAATAAAAATAAGTAAATTTAAAAAAATGGTGCCGTGACTGTGTGGCAACAAATGCTTTGGGGACCCACTCAAGTCATTCACAGCCCCTGAACATTTATACATGGGAAAAACCAAAGCCCAGAGAGGGCAAGGTACCTGCCCAGAGTCACACAGCCAATTAGAAGCAGCATTCTGATTGGATCCCGAGCTCCTGCTTTCTTGGGGGTGGGGGTGCAGTGGCTAGGCAGCCCAACTCTCTCTCTTTCTCTCTCTCTTACACACACGCACACACACACACACACACACTGCCCCTGCGTTCTCAACTTTCTGAATTTGAGACGCCTCTTTAAATGAGTTAGTATATTAAAGCTCCTGGAGCCATGCCTAGCACGTTACACTTCTGCAATAAATATTAGTGGCTTTTATTATCTCATGATCAATGTGCACAGAGCATCTGGAGGTGGTTTTTATCTTCCACCCGGAGCGTTATGCCTGTGCGTCCTCTGTACTGGGAGGACACCTTCCCTTTTGCACACACACTAAGAGCTTATGGTGTAGCTAACCGCCGGCTCGCTTTCCTTGCCATTGCCTTCACCCATTGCCTTCACTAAGAAGCCAGCGGCTCCTCTCCCACTAATTCCTATACCACCAATACCTCCCGTGTCTCTGGGCAGGCGAGGAGAAGGGTCTGGGGGCGAAGGGCTGGCCTTCTCCAGGAAGCCCTCCTGTCTGTTCCTTCTCTCGCCAGCCTGCAGGGGCTCCTCTCTCAGGGTTTCTCAAGACTCAGTTTACCACCTTCTATTCAGTCACTCATGAGCAGAAGAGGTTCAGACCCCGTGTGCCCTCCACGGATGTCTGTGTCCATGGCTTGATTCTCAACCTCTCTGGGGACATGATCCCTTTGGACCTCTGACAAAGACTGAGGTCACAGTTTCTGGGGATCCGGGAACTGGTGAGTCATGGCGAAGGACACCTGCCTGGCCTCTGGCCCCACCCCTAGTCTGTCCACCTGTCACAGCTAAGTTCTGCTCTGTGAAGTAGATGTATATACAGCGGCAGGAAAAGCCGGTGAGCCGGGCCATGCCTTTGGGACAAGCCTGTCACCACAGAGCCTGGGGACCTCCTGGCAGAGCCAGAGCTCAGGCCCTGAGATAGGCTCTAGTTCCTCTTCATGATGACACACACAGAATGGAGGCAACCCAGGCCGTAGCAAGCTCCCCACCGCCAGGTGGGCCAGCAGCCCTCAGGTGCCTTATCGTCACCCTTCCTCAGCCATGCACCATGCCCTCACCTGCAGCCTCTGCCGCTGTGAGGGTTGCTGCTGAGACACGGTGAGCAAAGACCCCATCCCAAGGCGACACGGGGTGGGGGGGTTGGAGGGAGTGTGTTGGAGACAACCTGGGGCTGGGTGGCTGTGGGTTGAATGTCCTACAACACTTCTTTCCTGGTAAGCAAGACTGGTAGCTAGGAGCCTGTCACACTCGCTTCTGACCCATCAGGAGACATCGTGCTCTGAGCATCTCCAAGCCCTGTCCTCTGATTATATGCCATTAAGGTTCCCCCAGCCAACCTGGAGAGAAGTTCAGCATCTCCCAATCCAGGATGTCATCCTGATGGATTGGGCACAAGTCTTCCCAGGGGAGTGGGGACAGAAGGGACAGAGAGGCAGAGGGTGGAGGGAGTGGCAGGGTCCCTTGGAGCCCGTGTGGCAAGGGAGCTTGGCGATGGAGCAGGCCGCTCTTGGAGGAGAATTAGTCTTCAGAGATCAACTCTAAAGATGAAGAGCTGCTCGCTTTTATAGGCTGCGGCTTACGTGCCTCGCAGAGAAATCGCCCAAGATAATAAGGGGGCCTGGGCCAGGCGGCCAGCGCTGTGCCTCGGGCTGGAGCTTATTAATCAGTCCTTGGCCAGGCAGAGCAAGGTGCACCCCAACCTTCCCTTACAAGGCAAGGAGGGGCGGGCAGTGCAGAGCCTCCCAAGGACAAGGCATAGTGCCTAGAAGGAACCAGAAACCTGAGTCAGGAGATGGGGTTGAAGGCCTGTGTGTTCCCAGCTAAAGGGATGGCTTTGATCCCTGCAATAGGGGTCAGAGGCCGCCTACAAAGCCTCTGGCGGGACTTGCCTGAGAGTGGGCATGTAAAGATGTTCACTTGGCAAGGCTGACGGCCTGAGCTCAGTGCCTGGAATCCACGTAAAGAAGAAGAGAACCGGCTCCCAAAAGTTATCACCCGGCGTACACACCCGCTGTGGCAAGTCTCACCCTGCTGCCCACCACACAAAGTAAATAAAGATGAAAAAAGAAACTAAGCACCTGTCCAATGGAAGGCTAAGTGGAACCTGGCTCGGGAGGGAGGCAGAAGCCTCCCAGAGTATCTCCATGGGGAGGTGACATTCATCCAATATACTTTTTGGAGCCACCAGCCCTTGAGGACTTGGGTATTTTGAGGAGAAAAAGCTTCAAGCCCTAGGAACCCCAACCCTGCATATGGCACACATCACCCCCCTTGATTTCTCTGGCAGCCCAGTCCCATGGGTCCTAGACAGAAAGTCTCATCTTGGCCACCAGCCTGAATTCGGAGGTCTCTTGTGGGTCAGAAAGGCAGGGTGTCATGGCCAGCAGCTGTGGCTGCACTTAGGGTGGGCCAGTGTTGCCGACTTCGCACTGGAGATCTGGGGTGCTCCGGCTCTCTGGGAGGTCCTAGGAGCAGCAACTGAAGGTGCCCAAGGTGACAGAGATACCGTGGGAGCCACCTGCGCCATCCTTCCTGAGGTCAGGACCCTACCCTCTCAGTACCGGGAATCCTCGGCTTGGTTCTCACGGTGCTGGCAAAGGGTTTCCATGCATGTCTGTGAAGGGTCCCAGATCCTGGCCTCCCCCACATGGCTTCCTTGAGCCTTAGCTCTGCACCCTCAGCCTGGCAACATCCCCATCACCTACCCCTCAGAGTCACTGAACAAGGACTGAACAAGGAGCAGAGGGGACCCTGGCCCCTTACACCCCTCCAGACCCACATACTGGAAACTTAGCCACACTTGGCGTCTGCCGTTCCCTCCCCAGGCCCCTCTCACCAAAAGTCACCACAGCTCTGTGTGACCCTCCCTGCCCACCTCTGCAAGGTCTGGGAGACTCAAGCTGAAGGGGTGGCCCCAGTGGTCTCTTCTTCCCTCCCCACATCTGATGCGGTGACTTCGCCAACTGTAGTGAATGAGAAGAGAGAATTCTTTCTTGTATGGCAGCCACTATGACCTGTGGCAGCTCCTGACTTGTGGGTTTGTCCCCAGGGGACTCCATGTTCCCTGAGGCATGGGCTGCATCCTGGCATGATGTAGGGTCTCCATAAATAGCCAAGGAGTGAATTAAATGCGACAAGGATTGAGGTTAGACCTCAGGAAAGACTTCCCAAACAGCATAGCTCGCGTGCATTCTGGAAAGTTTCTAGGAGTTGTCAAATAACTGAACCACGGAGCTGGGCATGGTTGGAGGCTGAGTGCTGGGGGGGGGTGACTTGGGGGTGACTGTCACTCCCTCCGAGATGGTTCAGGGTGACGTCTTTCGGACATCCCAGGACCCGAAGCTGGTGTGTGGTTCTAGAGTCTTATTTGAACACCTGCCAAACATCACTGCAGTATCTTCTTGCCCCGAGGTACACAAGACCCTTCCTGTGCGGGGGCGGGGGGGACAGGAAGAAACCGTAATGAAGTTGGGGTCTGCCACTTGGCCAAGGTCATTCATCCAACGTGGAGACAGTCTGGGAACACAGCTAGGCAGGGCAGGTCCCCAGGAGTGGCCAGGTACAGACATGAGGAAGGGTGACTGAGCCCTGGGGAACAACGGCTCCCTCCCCTTCCCCTTCCCCTTGCCCATCTGCTTAGGTCACTGGTTTGGTCCCTGAGTTGGGGTGGAGGTGGGGGTGGGCAGTGGCCTCATCTATTCTATCTGCCAGCCTCCTAGTGTGGTATGACCGAGAAGCAAGAGGCAAGGGTGTGAGTTACGCTGGGTGCTTGGGTGCGGTCCTGGTGGGTTCTCCTGGCAGTGGGAACAGAGTATGCATGCACCCCACGCTGGAAGCAAAGAGGAGAGCCATGACACAGGACAGCCTTTTGTGGGCACACAGCACTCAGAGGGGCACAAACCCAGCGGAAGTTCACTCGACTCTCGTTAGCTCACCTCGTGAGGTGAGGAAGAACAGGGGATGGTGGTCCCATTTTACAGACGCACCAGGGAGAAGCAGCAACTTAGCAAGAATCATACAAGCATGTCAGAGACCAAGATAGAACTAGGATGGAAGGGAAAGGCCCCAACAGAGCCAAGGTTCACCTCTCTCCCTCCATCCCTCCTGCTCCATGTCCCTCAGAGGAAAGACCCGGCCTCCAGGCTAAGAAAACAATGGGCACAAGACCCAGTCTGGTGCCTACTGGGCCGCTATTTAATGATGGAAGGGGTATTCGATACCCCCATACCCAGCGTAGATGGTTGAGCTCTGCCTGGTGCAGCTGGAAGCTGGTCCCTGGGGCAGCAGAACCTGGGAGGCCACACCTGGCCCAGGACACCTCGAAGTCCCATTTGTTGCGGACTCTTCCAGAAGCTCCCATCCCTCCTTTCTCGCGTTCCTCCTGGCCAAGCGTCAAGTAGCTGACCTCAGCTGCTGACCTGGGCTTCTGGGCCAGGGGCACCTAGGGAAGGCCTTGGGGGAACTCAGAGGGCAGAAGGGATCTAGAGCCAGGGCTTCAATAAACAAACCCGCCTAGACCAAAGAGCCTAGCCCCAGGCATCCAGGGAGGCCTCCCAGAAGAGGCGGCCTCATTTCAATCCCGGGGAGGGTGTGTCTGCGTGTGGAGTGTGTTGGGGGCCTGGTGGCACCCATCAAATGCCAGAGCAAAGCTTGGAAGGGGGCTGGAGCCCAGGGAGGGGAAAAACAAGCAGCCAGGATCCATAAGATGCCAAAGGAGGAAAGACTGGACCAGGTAGGGGAGGGGGGGGGATAGGGTGGGGAGGGTGAGCAGGCAACCTCGGGGACAATTCCTGACATTACCACGGCTTCTTTAAGATCTCAGCAGGAAGGGCCCTGTCACTGGGGCACACAGTGAAGACAGGAACAGTCAAGAAGGGGATAGACCACCCAGGAAGACAACAGAAAGGGACTGGTTAGAAGAACAGAAGAGTCCTTGCTCTCTGGCCCACAGTGCTGTGTGGCTTGGGTCTATTCCTCAACCTCTCTGATCCTCATCTGTGATGTAGAAACTTGCAAAGAGCCTCGGACTAGGAAGTGAAGTAGCATCAGGGTTTCACAAACTGTAGTGAGCCGGTCCCCGTGCCAAACCAGTGCCACTCTGGAAAGAAAAGCAGGTTGCAGCCTTGAAGAGTGAGGGGCGGGCCTCGGCCACCCCCTCCTTCTCTGGTGGCAAATGCTCACTGTTCCTTCCCCAGTGACATCTGTCTGGGAGAAATTTAAAATTTAAAACGGGCAGCCCCATTATCTGCTCTCCTTGGCGAATGGCTTCCTCAACCCGCCTGTCTATCCCGGTCCCTTGATGGTTCAGCCTTGGGCAGTCCTGCGGCCACCCCTCTGCCCCCTCTGCCCGAGACACTGGATGCCCAGCCCCTCAGCAGCCCCTCCCTGCTCTGTCCCAGCTGATGCAGTGCAGAGCCCTGGGCACCCTCCAAGCCGGGCCACTTTACTGTCCCTGTAGAGGCTGTAGGGAGAGAGGACCAGGTAGACCCGGGTTCAAATCCCTGCAGGGCTGCATGGCCTCGGGCGGCAGCTGGACCTCTCTGAGCCTAGCTCTCCTGGTCTTAAAGTCGGAGAAGCAGTGTCCAGGCTTCTAATAGGAGATTAATATTTTCTGGTCCCCCTATTGGGTTTGGGTGTCTGGGTAAAGAGGGAGATGAGGAGGTGGAAGAGGTGGCCCTGGGGGGCAGGTCCTGATCTTGAAGCCCGGGAGGATGTGCTGGGTGCCTGGCATAGCTGAAGACTTGCAAGTGTGGAGAACGCCCATTGTGGCTGTGGGCGAACGGGACTCAGCACGCGGATCATCTGTCAGCTGTCCCCAACTGAAGGGCTGCTCCACAACCAACTATAGGTCCTCTCTTCCCCCTGCATGAGCGAGCACGGGGGTCTCCGATGGGGGTGGGGACTGGTTGCAGCGAGTGCCTCCTGCAGGGAGCCCCGAGTTCAAGTCTCCATTGAGGCAGGAGGGGAGCCAGGTGTCCCCGGCCCCCGCCAGCCCTGCAAAGCTCCCCAAACTCCAGCCCCCGCACCCGTGGGTACCTGCGGTTTGTCGCGCGGTCGGTCCTCAAGTTGGGACGCGCCGCCCACGGTCTTCCACCGCTCGTGGACCATCTTCCCGTAGGACCCGCGGGGCCGCGGGGTGCGGCCGAGCGCAAGGGAGGCGCAGGGTGCGCGGGGTGCGCTGTGTGCGCGGGAGGCCCCCTTGGTGCCGGGGACCACGGGCGGCCCGGGAGCGGCTGCCGCCAGCAAGGCTGCGTGTGAGCGCGTGTGATCGCGGGGAGCGCGGTCGCGAGCCTCCAAGAGCCGCCCGCGCCGCGCCGTCCCCGCGTCCCGCTCCCGCGCCTCCCGCGCGCTCCTCCCTCCGCCCTCCTCCTCCTCCCGCCTCAGTCTCCGCGTCTTCTCCGTCTCGGACTCTCAAGGCCTTTTATTACTCCCCGCAGCTTCCCGGGCACGCGCGCGCGCGCCGGGCGGGCTCCCAGAGTGACTCCCGCTCCAGCCCGGTCGCGGGTGGCGGGGACTAGTCAGCAGCAGCCGGCGCGACGGCAGCCACCGGCTCCCCGAGGAGTCCGCGCGTCCTGCGGCGGCCGGCGCAAACTTCCTCTCGGGCGGGACTCGCCAAAGTCCTCGGGTGCCGGGATCATCCCCAAGAAAGGGGCTGGGAGGAGACCGGGTGCCCCTTGCGGGACTCCGGGGGTCCAGGTCTCGGGGCAAGTGTGCGCGTGGCCCGCTAGTCTCCAGCCCCGGGGACTCCTGCACACCCCACGACACTCGTCGGTCCGGAGTCCCCACCGACGCGCTCCCCGAAAGCTGGCTTAGAGCTGTCCCGACCGCGGGAGGAGGGATCTGAGCCACCCCAATGGGGGCTTCTTAGTCGTCCCTCCCACCAGCAGCACTTTTTAAAGCGTTTAATCCGCCCGAGCAGCCTTCGGAGGTAATTGACAAAGTCCTTAATCTGCGCGGTTAACGAGCTGCTGTTGTGACTCCGACCGCGTGGCTCCCACGCGCCCCACGCCGGGCCCCGTCGGCCGCCCTTCCCCCAGTTCCGCAGAGATGCCCAGGCCCCCCGCTACTCCCTAAAGCTGTTTTTCCGGCTCCGGGCGCTCTGGCCGCCTTGCTGTTCCCTGGCACAGTCTTCCTCTCTCTCCCACCGGCTGCCAGTCTGTCTCCCCGTCTTTGATCCTCGTCTCGTCCCTCTAGGCGCCTGGCAGGCTTAGGGCGGGTCTCGTGAGGGTGGGGCCCGAGCCTGATATGGGATCAGAATTGGAGTGGCCACATGCCCTCCCGGACTGTCACCAGCCAGAAACTGGATCCGGTTGTCAGCACGCACTTCCCGCGCTACAGCCGGTTGGCATCTCCCGCGGTCCCAGTCCGGCGTCTCACCAGCAAGCTGCCGGGGGTTACTGGGGTTAGGTGCTCCACGGGAAGCACCTGTGCCCCCCCAAATCTCCCCGTCAGTTAAGAGGGTTGTGGTGATCTCAGACCTAGGCAAAAGACTGTGTGGTCATTGACCACTAAACTCTTGACTCAGTTTCCCCTTATATCCATAGGGTTAACAGCACCTCATTCCGAGCGCTTTTTTGAGGTTCTGAGGCAGGGATGTACATAGGCATCTGAGGAGTAACACTTCCCTACTGTAACCTTGGCCAGACTTCACGCTCTCTAGGAGCCTCAGATTCCTCATCGAGCAAAGCAAGGAGGCAGCAGAGCTATGAGGCTCTCCCGTTCCTCACAAGAAGAAGGTGAAGGGGTCTCTGATCCATCGCGCGGGAGAGGATTTTGACTCCCAGTAAAGTGTACGCTAAAAATCACCCTGGGCCATCCTGAACGGGTGTCTGGTGAAGGGGGTCCAAAGATCCCGGGGTGTGCAAGGAGGGCAGTCAGCCCCTTTAGGGCGGGCATACTTGATTCAGGGACCCTGCTTTGATGGTTAGGCCAGGGAAGCCAGGCACTGAGTGGGAGACACAGTGAACTTATGCAGGTGCGCTTAGGAGCCTTCAGGACATCCGCTCCGGGCTTGTGGAAGGACAGGTAAGCGGGGGCCACCTAGCGGCTGCTCCTGGCAGTGTTTGCTGGTGGGACCGGTTACCTACTCAGCAAGAGTCCTCCAGTCTCCCGCCTGCTGGGGTGCAGATGGCAGTGGTGAGTGGTAGCCCTTACTCCAGAGTGGTAACTCTGCAACGGTGCTGTTGGCTCAGGCGACACCAGGAGGATCAGCGGTGGACTAGGGTTGGCAAGAGCACCCCCAGTCCTCGTCCTCTGCAATCACACAGTGCATACTGGGTTTACGGCTGAGATGAACCAGCAACCCAGAACCCAGAGGGGGAGTGGTCACATCGCAGACCAGCACCTTGCCTTTAGAAAGCTGATGGGGCCGGGCGGTGGTGGCACACGCCTTTAATCCCAGCACTCGGGAGGCAGAGGCGGACGGATCTTTGTGAGTTCGAGACCAGCCTGGTCTACAAGAGCTAGTTCCAGGACAGGCTCCAAAACCACAGAGAAACCCTGTCTCGAAAAACCAAAAAAAAAAAAAAAAAAAAAAAAAAAAAAAAAAAAAGCTGATGGGGCCAAGCATCAAGCATCAGGGACAAGGCTGTGCTTAGCATCCTGGTCCGTGCGGAAGGAGCCTTTTAGGCAGCTCAGGGACCAGGCAGGGCCTCAGGGAAGACAGAACCCAGTACGCACAGTGAGAAACAAGAGAAACAAAGATTTAGTTCAGTCCGTCTGCACCCTAGTCCCTCCACTCTGGCTCACTGCCACTTTGGAGTCCTCTTTCTTTCTCCCGCAGTCCCTTGGGAGTAATGACTCCAATCACCAGGCAGCAACAGCCTGGAAATTTTAGCTGAGATTCTAGAGAGAGGGTTGTGGCCCGGCCCTCCTCATCAGTCACAGATTGTCAACTGACCCAAGGTAGCTGTCCTCCATGGAGACCTCACTATAGTTCAGTGAGAGGACATGGCTCCTGGGTGCTGTCCCATGGAGGGCCACAGGGGAGTGCCAACACACCCCAGGGCCAGCTCAGGAATGGCACTCTACGGAATAAGACCCTTCTATCCACCTATCTCCTGTGAGGGGGACAGGGTTCCCCCAGCTACCCTGATAGATCAAAGCCATTGCCAGTCTCGTTCACGGATGATGGAACAGACTCAGAAATACAGTTAAAACCTACCTGCCAGCCTAAAACAATGCAATTAATGCCGAGTCGTCTTTTACTAAGGGTTTCTCATATGCTGAACACCGACGCTGTTCATCTGCAGTATCAACAGATCTCACTGTCTCCTCTCCGAAGACCCGTGAGTGGTATTAATATCCTCATTTTAAAAATGAGGCAACTGAAGCTCAGAGAGGTTCAATACCTTGGCTAAGATCACACAGCAGTTGCTAGATCCAGAACTGGAACCCAGGGCTGTGCTCTACTGCAGCCTACCTCTCCTGTGTCAGTGCTTCCCGGTCAGCCTGAGATACCCGGAGAGCATTGCTGGACCCGGCAAGCAGTTGGGGGGGGGCTCTAGAACGTGATTCGCGTGTCAAACGTGCCTGTCTCTGGAGGCCTGGGGGCTGCTGGCCAAGAGGTCAGGACCTCTGGACCTTGTCCGTCCGCCTCTCCCCGTACACTGCCCAGGGCATTTTACTCTCCTGGTAAAGCGGTTTCAACTCACCTCTGACAGTCACATTTATCATTAAAAATAAATCCATCCTGGCTCTCCTTGGCACAGGAAGGCTCTGTGCAGTGATTCAGTGGGCTTGTCACCCTCGTGGTTAGGCACGGGGAACCGAACAACTGGATGGTCTCCAGCGCCAGCGTCTCATTTTCTGCACTGGAGCCAGAAATGTACAGTGGGCTGACATTTAATTTAGAATCCAACATACCTTGACACAAACTCATAATACAAAGGCGGGGGCGGCTGGGGGCTGCCAAGCTGGGCAGGGATGGGGGAGTCCGAGTGACAGGGTGGATTTCTTTCTTTTTCTTTCTTTTTCTTTTTTTCTTTTTGCTTTGTCAACATGATGACAAGCCAGAGACTGCCATCAAAGGCAAGAATTAGCAGGGACCGTGTGTGTGTGTGTGTGTGTGTGTGTGTGTGTGTGAGAGAGAGAGAGAGAGAGAGAGAGAGAGAGAGAGAGAGATGCTGTGTGCCCATGCCCTGAGTCCATTGAGATGGCATCTTTGGCGAGTCTGCCGGGTCAGATATCAGAATACCAGAGAAGTGCGTGCCAAGGCTCAGGTGTCCCCAGAGCTGAGTAGCACAATCCTGACACACTTGGATGGCATCCACACCTCTCATTTGTCTCCCCACGTCGCCTAGATCCTCGGACACAGACTCAGAGCTCGGTAAATACAGAGCAGGAAGGAAATGTGGCATTTCAAACATTTCAGCAGAGTCTCTCAGGAGGAAGCCTGGGTTTTATTGGACAGAACAGTTTGATGGGCCATTTAGTTGTCGGAATTGGGGTTCACTAGGCTGAGGAGGTGGCTTGTTCTGTAAACACGAGGATCTGAGTTTGGATCCCAGCACCCACATAAAAGCCGGGTGCAGCACACCTGTATTTCCAAGCACTGGAGTACGGAGACAGGCTTCCTGGGTCTTTTCGGCCAGCTAGCCAGCATTACCAAAATAACAAGCTTCAAGTTCAGTAAGATCGCTATCTTAAAAGATCACACACACACACGCACACACACGCACACTCACACACTCATCAATTGGAGGCTCAAGGATCACTGGGGAAGAGAGGGCAGAGTGCAAGGGACACAAGAAACACGGTTTGGAGGGGACAGAGAGAGATGTGCCCCCTGGGGGGGGAACTGGGCAGAGCAGGCCTGGTGGAAGTGAGGTGGTGTACTTCTCAAGAGCCTGGCACCCCAGGGTGAGTAGAGAAGGCAGGAAAGAGAAGAAGTGGGGAGGGAGGAACCCCAGAGTTCACCACTAGGCAGAAGAGTCAAGCAGGGAGGCCCCAGCCTGGCTTTTTTGACTGTCTGCCATGTGCCCAGCCTCTGAGGGTCCTTCTTATTCCCACGTGACAGGAAGAGATGAGGGAAATCCACGGAGGGTAGCACCTGTTCAAGTTGAGCATCTTTTAAACGCCGCAGTGAGAATTTAAACTCCCCAGCCAGACTCCAGATTCCTCACTTTAAACTGTTTAGTTTTATTCACAATCCCTGGGGGCTGGAGCAGGAACCTGTGCCATGGAGCACTTGTGGAGGTCAGAGGGCAACCCTGTGGAGTCAGTTTTCTCTTTCCTCCTGTGTGTGTGTCCTGGGGATGGGTGGCGATACCAAAGGTTGGTCTCTGATGTCCCTCCTCAGTTTCTACTTTGTTTTCTGTGATAGTCCTCACTAGGACCTGAGGCCCCCAAGGATCCCCCTGTCTCTGCATCCCCCAAGATGGGATTAGAGGCACACACTATTTTGTCTAGCCTTTATTTTTGTTGTTTGTTTGTTTGGTTTTTGTTTTGTTTAGACAGAGTTTTTTTGTGTAGTCCTGGCTGTCCTGGAACTAGATTTGTAGATCAGGCTGGCCTCGAACTCACAGAGATCTGATGCCTCTCTGCTTTCCAAGTGCTGGAATTAAAGGCACACACCACTACTGCCTGACTTCCCCAGCTCTTCGTGTGAATTCTGGGTCTCAGACTCGAGTCTTCATGCTTGAGAGCACTTTACTCAGTAAGAGTCGTCTCCCGGCTCCAAATGTGCAGGCCTTTCTTTAAACAATGGTTTATTCGTTTTTATTTTATGCATATGGGTATTTTGCCTGCTTGTGTGTGCAGTGCCTGCAGAGACCAGAAGAGGGTATCAGATCCACTGGAACTGGAGTTACAGATGGTAGCGAGCCACCACATGGGTGCTGGAAATTGATCCCTGGTCCTCTGCAAGAGTAACCCAAGCTCTTACCTGCTGAGCCATCTCCCTAGTTCCAAATCTGTAGATCTTTTTTTAAAAATGTTTTTATCAATTTATTCAATCAATTAATACAAAATTATGCACATGCTGAAACAGATAAACATTCCTTAATGTTTTTCTCAGTCTCGCATCTGATTGTTATGTATAATTAGGACATAGTAATTTACCTTTTTAAAAAATATTAATTTATTTATTATGTATACAGTGTTCTGTCTGCATGTATGCCTGCAGGCCAGAAGAGGGTGCCAGATCTCATTACAGGTGGTTGTGAGCCGCCACGTGGTTGCTGGGAATTGAACTTAGGACCTCTGGAAGAGCAGCCAGTGCTCTTAACTGCTAAACCATCTCTCTAGCCCCAGTAATTTACCTTTCTTTTCTCAGGGTAGAAAGCGCATGGGTTCAACTTCAGTTGAGAATCAGATAAATCAGTGACCTGAGTTCAAATACCTATGTGTCGACACAGGCCAGGGATTGAGAGTTACCATACAAACCTTAAGGGGAGTGTTGTCCAGCACGCCAATCAACATGCCGGCCACCTCTGGCACCTTGGACTCCTACCTGGCCACATTCCCTTCAGTGTTTCAGCTGATCTTGATTCACCTTGCCTTTCCTTTTCTGGACAAGGTCTTCTGCAGCTGTGGCTAGCCTTGAGCTCACTGTCTAGTCAAGAACGCCATTTTTTTTCATTGTCCGTGTCGTGCCCCCCCCTCCACCTCCCTAGCGCTGGATTCGTACTACCAGGCCTGGTTCATGTGGTGCTGAGGATGGGACTCTCCCCGCATGCTGGGTGAGGGCTTCACCGACTGAGCCACATCCCAGCCCTGCTATGTCTTTTCTTAGATATTTGAAGTGTGACCCGTGGGTGCATCTTAGGGGCCCGGTTTCCCTTGCTTGTCATTGGACCGCACAGTTCATCTGCCTGTGTGTGTGTCCTTGGCTCAGCCCTTTTTACTGACCATACTGACCGTTCCACCTGTGGCTCTGCTGCTGCTGTCTCTAAGTCTGTGGGTCTCTGGTCTGCCTCTGTTCAGGCTGTGAGGGATGGTGTGAGCTACTCTGAGCGCTTGCGCGCATGCTCCTGGTGCGCACGCACCTCACGCATAGCCTAAGAGCACTCCACAGGATCATAGAGTGAGAGGGGCTCTAAGTCCAAAAGAACTGGCCCAGTTGCTGTGTGGTAGCCACTCCACCGCTCACCCTCGCCCACAGAGGGCAGAGACTGAGCACCTGCCTCCCTTCTCCACTGCTCAGCGGGAACCTGGGTGGCATCGTGAGTCCAGGTGCACCTGTTACTCTGTTCCCTGGCTCCTCCGCCATCACCTCAGCACACCCACCCCCTGCAGGGCAGCGTGTCTCATCCAGTGTGGGTCCTTAGACTGGGAGAAGGGGTGTCTGTCTCCAGGAAAAGCCTGCCACCATGGGCACCCTTTCTCAGTGTTGCCTTCACCAGAGGACTGGTGTTAATGCTGTGGCAGGGCAGGCAGTGTAACTGTCACTGCGCCTCTGAGGAGGTTGACGCCTGGGTCAGTAGTGTCAGTGGGAAGGAAGGGCATGTCAATCATCTCCTTCCGGTCTGGTGGGCCTCAGTGCCCAGCCCCCACTAATGCCACAGCTGGTCCCCTCCCCAAAGCTGCCTGGGTTCTTTCCTATGCATCTAGACCAATCCCCACTCCCACAACAGGGAGACTTGCAACCCCACAGTCCTTTCCTTCCATGTCACCATCCACTCAGGCATGGCTGGCTGGCTTCTGTCTCCCAGCTTGCCTTAGTTTGGGGGTTTGTGCTCAGACCCTCGGTTGGAGTGACGGGTGACACTGGACAGTAACAGCACCCTGACCTCACAGAGGTTTCAGCTGACCCCTCGAGCCCTCAGTATTTGGAGTCATCTCTCCAGCTCTCTTCTGCTGCATCCCTCCCCACACACAGGCAATCTGCCAGCAAGCACCTTCAGCAAATATTTATTAAGCTATGTGGAGTTTAAGCCTAGTGATGTTAGCTACAGTTAAACGGTGTGCATTTGAGAAAAAACAGAACCAGGCATGAGAGAAGAATTGACCTTGGGGTGTTGAGGGAGAGCTGTTGTAAGGGGGCCACCCAGACTTCCGAAATAACCACATAAAAACTGTATTAATTAGATCACTGCTTGGCCCATTAGCTCTAGCTTCTTATTGGCTAACTCTTACACAGCAATGTAACCCATCTCCATTAATCTGTATCGCCATGTGGCAGTGGCTTACCGGCAAGGTTCCGGCTTATCTGTCTTGGGGGAGGGGGAATACATGGCTTCTCTCTGACTCCGCCCTCTTTTTCCCAGCATTCAGTTTAGCCTCCCCCCCACCCCCGCCACCTAGCTCTGTTCTGCCCAGCTCTGCTATAGCCTCAAAGCAGTTTCTTTATTCATTAACCAACAAAAGCAACACATAGACAGAGGGACCTCCCACACCAGAGAACTCTCTCTCCAGACACAGAGAGTAGCAGGTACAAAGGCCCTGGGAACCCAACAGAACTGGCAGACATTAGGGACAGGACAATGGAGAGAGAAGTTCAGAGACAGAAAGATGGCCTTGTGATGCAAAGCAGGGGACATGCTGGAATTTCACGGCAGTCACGATGGGAGCCATGGGAACACTGCATGTAGAGGTAGGTGAGTCAGCAGCCAATGGGCATCTTTGCAGGGGATCTAAGGGCATCTGGGGCAGCCCACTATGGAGGCTGCCACTACTGCAGGAGGTGGAACAGCTCAGACTGCAGTGCTCAAAATTCAAAATGGCCAAGTGAACAGGTTTAGGGCAAGGCTAGGATGCAGCAAGGAGGCCTGAGAGACAGCGGAGGAGGGGAAGGGCGTTGTATCACTCATTTCCATGCTGCTGCGACCTGAAGCAATGTGAAGACCCAAAGGTAAGTTTTGGCTCACAGTTTTAGAGGAAACAGTCCATCATTGTGGATACTATGACCAACAGGAAGCAGAAAGAAGAGAATACAGGATGGAGCCAGGGCAGCACAGATCAGAAGAGGCACTCCTGCATTTCTCTCAGGTCTCTGAGGAACTACTGTTCCCAAAGCTGAGAGACTGTGCTACAATCCTGAACCTAGCTGAGCTACCAGTCAGAAAACTAGATGCAGTTTAGTAAGCTGCTGTGTTGGGAATGGTTGTTACACAGCACTGTCACAGCCATAGCTGACTAATACACAAGCAGAGGCAAACAGTCTTATATAAAATCATGAAGATCACCTACTATTGCATCTAGAAACCATCTTTGATACCAATTTAGAGTACTTCTTTCAGATCTGTTTTGTTTGCTTGTTTTCAGATAGGGTCTCCTGTAATCCAGGCTGGCCTGGAACTTGCTATGTGGCCAAGGGTGACCTTGAACTCCTGATCCTCTTACAACTCTTCCTCAAGTGCTTGGACTACAGCTTTGAGCCACCACAGTTGGGTTGTGCAGTGCTGGGCACGAAACCTTAGGCATGATGATGCCGGGAAGGCAGTCTACAACTGAGATCCCATCCCTAGAGCACACTCTCAGTCACTGCTGGAGACTGTGGACATACTGCGATCCCAGGCAGAAACTCCTTAGGAACCCATGCCTGGGTTTGCCAGTGTACGGCCCCTTGGGGCTTAGATGGGAAAATAGCAGAGCTCACTTCATCAATATTTACCACAGCCCAATGCAGCCTGTGTTGTCAGACCTCCGGCCTGTGGGCACTCGGCTCTGTGGGCACTCAGAGCTTGCCTGCTACTGTCCCTCCCTGCAACGCCTCCCTTTGACCTCAGCACCTCAGGATCATCTTCAGATCTGTCCCTGTATGTACAGCTCCCACTAGGCAGCCAGAGCCATGTGTGCGGTTTGGTTGGCATCACCTTGTCCTTCCTGCCACCATTAGTGAATTCTGATCTAACTGGTGTTTAGAGACTCTGCCAAGGCGTGACACCAGCCACGGGATTTGCTTGTGGGGGCACGTGGCATCAGTGTCCTTGTTGCAAAGGGGGGCTCTTAGGGTGAGCAGGGGTGGCCTTTGTGTTTAACCACATCCACCATTGTGTTACCCAGTTGGGAGAAGGTCCCCATATTCTCTTTGGTTTTTGTTTTTCAAGATAGAGTTTCTCTGTGTAGCCTTGGCTGTCCTTGAACTCTCTCTCTCTCTGTAGACCAGGCTGGCCTTGGACTCAGAGATCCTGCCTCTGCCCCCCAAATTCTGGGGTTAAACATGCAAGTCACCCCTGCTCCCATATTCTTGGGCTTTTCAGATCATGCTTGTTTTATTTTTTTTAATTTCTATTACATTTTATTCATTTATTGTGCATGTGTAAGTGTGTGCGTGTGTGTGCATGCCTGTGTGTGCATGTGCTCGTGAGTGTATGTACTGTGTACATGCATGTGTACACTGTGCTCCACACAAGTAGAGGTCAGAGGACAGGGTTTTGGGAGTCAGTTCTCTCAGAGTCAAACTCAGGCCATCAGGCTGGGCTGCAAGCTCTGTTGTCCTTTGAGACATCTAACCTACATGGCCATCAAAGACCTTCCAGAGGGTGTGTCTGGCCCGTGGCTTTAGGAAGCCTTTTGAAGATGATTGGGTCAGCAGGGGAACAGAGAAATGTGAGTAGGAAATTCTGGCATCACCATGTTAAATATTCCAAACTTCCTGAATAATTAAGTCTGTTTGACGCTGGTATTAGGTGATGTGTATAGAGGGTGTCCTGGGTGCCCGGAGCAGAGCTGAGTTTCCGTGGGTACCAACTTGTCCACCCTTTGCAGAGATCCATTTTTTACAGATGAGGGAACAGAGGCTCCAAGAGGCCACACAGGTTAGCCTGGAGCCCCATGTTTGTGGTCTGCCTAGCCTGGAGCCCCCCCACGTGTGGTCTGCCTAGCCTGGAGCCCCTGCAATGTGTGGCCTGCCTAGCCTGGAGCCCCCACACGTGCTGTCTACCTAGCCTGGAGCCCCCCCACGTGTGGTCTGCCTAGCCTGGAGCCCCCCCATGTGTGGTCTGCCTAGCCTGGAGTCCCCCACGTGTGGTCTGCCTAGCCTGGAGCCCCCACACATGCGGTGTGCCTAGCCTGGGGCCCCCAACATGTGCGATCTGCCTAGCCTGGAGCCCCTCATATGCATGGTCTGCCTAGCCTGGAGCCCCCTCCCCATGTGTGGTCTGCCTAGCCTGGAGCCCCCCACATGTGTGATCTGCCTAGCCTGGAGCCCCTCATACGCGTGGTCTGCCTAGCCTGGAG
Organism: Chionomys nivalis; assembly: GCF_950005125.1. Classification (NCBI taxonomy): domain Eukaryota; kingdom Metazoa; phylum Chordata; class Mammalia; order Rodentia; family Cricetidae; genus Chionomys; species Chionomys nivalis. Next base: position 46,858,206 of record NC_080107.1, read on the forward strand.
CCCCCCCCCCCCATGTGCGGTCTGCCTAGCCTGGAGCTCTCCCCCCATCTGTGGTCTGCCTAGCCTGGAGCCCCCCACATGTGTGATCTCCCTAGCCTGAAGCCCCTCATATGCATGGTCTGCCTAGCCTGGAGCTCTCCCCCCATGTGTGGTCTGCCTAGTCTGGAGCCCCTCATATGCATGGTCTGCCTAGCCTGAAGCCCCCCACACGTGCGGTCTGCCTAGCCTGGAGCCCCCCACACGTGCGGTCTGCCTAGCCTGGAGCCCCCCACACGTGCGGTCTGCCTCCAGAGTTGGAATGGCGGAGCTGCGTATTTGGAAAGCTGGCTTCTTTTTGGACATCTCTTTCCACTTTGTAGCTGTTGGTAAACAGCACCCCATGAACAGCCTGCTTCTCAGAACGGCCTCACACATCTAGGCCAGCCTCACTAATTATTCCCTTAGATGGATTCCCAGGAAGAGAATTACTGAGTCAAAGGGCAAGCCTGTCTTTAAGACACGCCGTTCCCTCGCTCAGCCCGGCCTTGCTTCTGCAGTTTCAGGATGTCTTTCCCACAGTGTCTAGAGCCCCGGGTGGGTGGGAAGGCTCCAGCCTTGGCCTACCCGTGTCCTACGGTGATGGCTTTCTCTGCACCGATGACAGGGGGCACCCTCTATCCCGACATCCCGGGTCCAGTCCTGCAGCCCAGAAGACAGGCTGAGGCTGCACTGGGGTGGCCGGGAGGCAGGGCTGTGATGAAGAACTAAGCTTGCTGCAGCACACAGTGGGCTTGGCTATGGATGAATGAATGGATGAATGAATGAGGCCTGTCTTCATCTGTTCCCAGTTATAGAGCATCTCCCTGTGGAGCAGCCTCTCATCTGATGTCACAGGCCCCCACATGGGGCAGGCAGCTTCCTGCTGTGGAGTGAAGGGAGGTGGGAAGAAGATTCAGTGTCTGTTGCCAAATCCCATCATCACTTTCATCTTCAGCTTCATCCCCACCATCATTGTCAGTACCATCACCGCCATGATAATTGTTACCCATCATCTTCATCACCATCATCACCATCACCACTACCACCACCACCGCTACCTTTGGGGTCAACTGCATCTCCTAGAACTGTACCCCTCGGCAGACTCTTCTCATCTCAGAGGCCTGACTTTCACCTGAGGAGCTACTTACCTTGTTAGTCTCTCCAGCTGTTGTTGGCCAGCTCCTGCTCCCTCTGCCTGGCTGGTTCCCCCACCATGTGACTACCCTAGAGCTTTGTTCTAACCAGCTTGTCTCTTGGAGGATACCAATACTCCACCCGTCCCCTCGGGGCTTGCTGTGGGCTCCAGGCTGAAGGGATGGCCCCTCTGACAAGGCCAGCTGCAGCTTGCCCCTCTCCCAGTCATCCCTGATGCTACCCAGCAGAATAAGTCACACGCTGCTGCATCACCCACTCAGAGGGAGCAGACGCTGTCCCTTCCCTGTCACTCAGGTAATGTGGGACCATCCAGGCTTAGGCTGTGCCTTGGGAGAAGGGCCTCCGGGGTGCCCCAGCTCATGACACCCTCTCCTTTCTGCCTAGCCTGCGTGTTTGAAGTCTCAGCTCAGAGAAGACAGCCATGTTAATCCTGTCCCGGGCTGGTGGTCACCCTACTTGGCGGGGGTGGGGGGAGGGGAGTGGAGCCAGCTGCCCAGAAACCTCGTGCTGAATCGGGGTTGACAGCCAATGGCATCGCAGCGCCACCTGGAGATTTTCTACCAGTGGCTAGCTCCCAGCAGCAGGCCCCAGCGCCCCAAAAGAAAGCGGCTAGCTATTAAAGAGATTCATGGGAAGGGGTGAGGTGTGAGGGAGGGCTAATCAAGCTGTCCTGATTGTAATTGTCCAAAGGTGCTGGCCTTGCTCATAAACAGCCGGCCTCACCCGGCCGCCTCGGCATCTCGGCAGGACTTCTCCCTGCTGGGACCACGCGAGGTAATGTTCTTTCAACATAACTCTATTTAAATTCACATTTCCATCATCCCCCAGAGGAGCTGAGAGAGAGCTGAGCTGCGTGGTATAAGCCGGCAAAGGATTATATGGGGTGGGTGGTGGGGTTTTTTCCTTTTTCCTTTCCCTTAGTGATGGAGATGGGGCCATGGTGGTGCAGGAGGGTGGGGGCTGTTCTTGAATCCTGCAATGTCAAAACAGGAAGAGCTGCTAATAGCCAGTCAGCTTAGCCCTCTTGATGTCCAGATAGGAAACTGAGGCCCGCAGGGGCCCTCAGCGTGCCCAGAGCCCCTCTGTGGCTCCTTCTCCAGGAGACCCTGGGGCCAATGACATGGAAGGTCATCTGGGAGAGGCCAAGGAGGGTCTTCAAGGGCCAGAGCTGGGTCTCTGCGCCTGCTCCTTGCCTGGGGACCTGACTTTCCTCCAAGTCAATGGGCAAACCGGCAGGAGCCCCAAGAGACCCAGCTCCTTCCTGGCTGCTCTGCTGAGCCCAGGAGGTGAAATAGGTCACCTTTCTCCAGCACAGCTGGTCCTCATTTCCTCCACAGGAGGCCTCTGGGAGCTGGCAAAGGCCATGCATACGATGAGAGGTAGGCGGGGTCTGTCAGGCTGACCAGGGCCCTGGCACAGGGGTGGATAGATTGGCCAGGAGTGTGGCTCCCTGGGGAGGGTGAAGTCTGTGTCGCAGGCAGTGAGAGGGATTTGGAAATTAAGGGAAACTGCAGGCCACTGGTTGTTGAGTTTGGCTGGGAAGCGCCTGTCTTGGGCACTGTCACCTACAGGTTGGGGGAGCTGGAGACAGCAGCCAGGAGGCAGAGAGAGGAAGGACAAGCATTTGGGGAGCTCCTACCTTCAGAGAGAATGCCAGGAGCGTTCAGAGAGGCATCTGTTTCGTTTTTCACATTGCCTTCAGCAGCTTGGGCACTGGGGACTACGGCCCAGCTAGGTCCCCCAGTCTGGAGGCCTCACCACAGGGACAGTGGGGTGAGCATGGGGTCCTCTTCCTCCTGGCAAGCTGACAGAGCCAAGTACCAATGCTGGTGCCATGCCTCCTGCCTTAGATACCCCTCTCTGTACCGCATGAGGAGGCAGCTCCACCTGGGCTCCAGGGAGGCTGGGCAGAACCTGGGAGTCAGGCACTTTGAGCACTTGGTCAGCAGCCTCCTTGTCTGTACTCTGTGACCTCTGTTGAATTCTCTCTGGCCTCAGTTTCCCCATCTGCTAATCAGCTTCCTTACGAAAGTCAAAGAGCTAAGGGACATGAAGTTACTCTGCAGAAGGGCTCATGAGTAGTCCCAGGCTCAGACGGCGGCTGGACAAGGGGGAATGCCAATCACCAGAGTAGAGACATGGCCTATGGTGGGTCCCTCCGGCTGACCAACGTCTGCAGCCCTGAAACAGGCATGAGTGCTGGTCCAGCCCTGCTGCTCTGAGGGACCTTGGGCAAAGGACAGAGACAGCGTCTCCCAAAGTCTCAACTCATTTATCTGTAGATTAAAAAAAAAATACAGTAGGGGAAACCTGCCTGGGTAGCCATAAAGATGAAACACAGCAAGTTGGCTCCACAGCCTGGGCCTGGCATGTGCAAGAGCTATTATTACCATCGTCATACCCTAGCTCATTGTGCTGGCTAGTTTATGTCAACTTGACACAAGCTAGGGTCATTGGAAAGAGGGAACCTCAACTGAGAAATGCCCAGCTGGTCTATGGGCAAGTCTGTGGTGCATTTTATTGATTAGTAATTGTTGTGGAAGAACCCAGCTTGCTGTGGGTGGGGCCGCCCCCAGGCTGGTGGTCCTGGGTGCTGCAAGAAAGCAGGCTGAGCAAGCCAGGAGGAACAAGCCAGTAAGCAGCTGTTCTCCGTGACCTCTGCATCAGCTCCTGCCTCCAGGTTCCTGCCCTGATGGACTGTGATGTGGACCTATGAGTTGAAATAAACACTTCCCTCCCCAAGTTGCTTTTGTTCATCACAGTAATAGAAACCTAAGACACTCACCATCACCAAAATTGCCTTCACTGCCTCACCACTATCACCACCCACCACCATCACCATCACCATGATCACCATCTTCATCATCACCACCATCACCACCACCACAATCACCATCACCATCACCATCATCATCATCACCACCATCACCACCACCACCATCACCACAATCACCATCTTCATCATCACCACCATCACCACCACCACCATCACCACAATCACCATCTTCATCATCACCACCATCACCATCACCACAATCACCATCTTCATCATCACCACCATCACCACCACCACCATCACCCACCACCACCACTACCATGATCACCATGATCACCATCACCACCACCATCACCACCACCACCATCACCACCACCACCATCACCACTATCACCATCACCATCACCACCACCACCATCATCACCACCACCATCACCACCACCACTACCACCATTGTCGTTTCCATCACCTTCTTTACCACAATCACCCCTCTACCATCACTCCCACCCCATCATTGCCGTTACAGCCACCACCCTCCCTGTCATCAGTGGTAACCTTCACCTCCACCATCACCACCAGCACCGTCTCCACCACACCTCCCCACCCTGCACAAAGGCCTCCCTGCCCTGCTCTCTGCAGAGACCACCAGATCCTTTCCCAGGGTCAGGCTTAATCTGCACCCTTGAACAGTGCGTACCACAGAGCTGAAACATGCCCACTCACAGACTGAGCATTAATTCCTTGATTACCAGGCTCCAGAGCTTTGCCGGCTCAGGGCCACCTGTGGGGCCTGATTAGGAAGCAAGTGCCTATTTTTGGCCTAGGTTTACTGCTCATGGCTCCCACGTGCCACTCTGTCCCTTATAGTCCCCATAAATTATGAACTGCAGAGGGCTCACAAAAGAGCCCAGAGGAATAGACCACAGCCGTCCCCACTCCCGGGACCCTAACCTCAGAGGGGTTTGACAAGGCCCTGCTTTCCTGCCCTGGAGCCTGGCCGCCACTTCTCCTGAGGTCCTGGAGGAGGACAGGTTTCAGGGACACTGACAGTGAACACGAGGTGAAAGCAGATTTGATTATTTTGTTCTGGAAGTTTCCTCAGACTGCTCCATCTAATCCTTGCAATTTGACTCTAAGCTGTCCAGACCAAAGTGACCTATGCAGTGGCCTATGTGACACCCCTCACAGGACGGTGCCCATCCTCTGTCCCTAGAGGCTCCGGAGCAAGTCTGAGAGCCAGGGCTGGTGGCTGATATCCTCCCAGGGTGAACTGTGGCAGAATGGTCAGCGTGCCAGTACACGGACTGCCCTCCGGGGAGGAGGCTCCATGGTAACCCTGACCCATCTGTCCCGAGAGGGAGAATGCAGATGTAAAGATCTTTGAGTGGGACCCCAAAAGACAACAGCTAGGATCCCACCCTGGAACTTCCTTCCAGGACGGTTGGAAGAATGTTTTTTTAAAGCAAGATAACAAATGGTAGAGGAATTGGAAACACCACTCACATGTGAGGCTGGCTTGTGCACGCCAGCTTGGAGGGTGGGCGTGGGCTGCCTGGGAGGGGGTGGAAACGCAGGGGGGGCTGGGGAGGCAGCAAAGCTACCAGGACACCTGTTTCTGAGCCGTGGCCCAGATGCGACAAGTGGCTCCCAAGCTGGCAGAGCCCCCTCTGCCCTTTGTACTGCAGGGGCCCACTGACCCAGGGCACGCCTGAGCCCCGGAGGAACCCTCCTGTCATATAGAGCCTGTCCCCATCTGTCCAATAAATGCCTGGCCTGACTTCAGTTGTGATGCTCTGCTCAAACAAGGTATCGTCTGGGGGGGAAAGAAAACAACACAGAAAAAAAAAAAAAAAAAACAAAAAAAACACACCAACAGCAGAGCAGTTCTAGGTCGGCCGTTCTTGAAGGGTCTGCGTCGCCCTGATGACCTCAGTGTCTGCCTTCAGCCGCTCCTGCTACTGTATGTGACCTTTCCTAGGGAGACAGAATAAGCCCCTGTTCACCCAGATAGGACATAGGTGGCAGACCTGTGACTCCAGCCTGTGTGGGTGACCCGGGCTTAAATACAGGCGTGGGTTACCACAGCATGGGTGGCCGTTCGCTATGCCAGACAGCTGTGCCAGACAGGTCCCCCCTCACCAACTGCTTACCGCTTTTATGACTTTGAAGAGGGGAATTACAAAACTTACAACTTGATGAGATTAAATATTTTTTTTACATCTTGTAGGAATTGGTTCTCGCCTTCCGTCACGTGGGTCCCAGGGATCGAACTCAATGTCTTGGCAGCAAGCACCCTTCCCTCCTGGACCACCTCACTGGCCCCTTCCTGAACTGCTTAAGTCCATCCGATTCCTGAGTCCTGTACATCTGCTTAACTGAATCCTGAGATGGAGATCCACTCCATAGCCCTGGCTGGCCTGGAACTCCTTATGGAAGCCAGACCAGCCTCAAATTCACAGAGATCTGCCTGTTTCTCCCCTGAATGCCAGGATTAAAAGTGTGGGCTACCACACCCAGCTTCCTGAGTCTCCCTCAGAGTAAAATAGCTACACAATAGCCCCACAGCAATCTCTTCAGAGAGCCAGAGGCTGTAGGCACAGGTGGATGTATATTTCTTGGTGTAATCTCTGTCTCTGTCTCTCTGCCTGTCTCTCTCTGTCTTTGTCTCTGTCTCTCTCTGTTTCTATGTCTCTGTCTTTGTCTCTCTGTCTTTCTGTGTCTGTCTTTCTCTGTCTCTGTATCTCTCTGTGTGTGTCTCTGTCTCTGTCTGTCTGTCTGTCTGTCTGTCTGTCTGTCTGTCTCTCTCATGTTGGGGATTGGACTTGGGTATGTAAGGCAAGCCCTGACCTACATATCTGCCCCCAACACCTCAGGTCTGCCCATGGCATGGAATCATCTCACTGATACAGTAGCAGGCTATCTTAAGATTCTAAGTAGATCTGGGCCCTGTGCCAGCCCAGCCAGTGACTGTATGGCTATGGCCACTGAGCCAGGGTCCAGACGCCAGCTGAAGCAGCTGACAAGAGGGAGAAGTTCTGTACTGGGACTGGGGACATAGTTCAACCAGTGAAGTGACTCTCAGAACCCTATGGGGAAGGAAGAGAGAGGCGGATCCCTGGGCTTCACTGGACAGTCAGCCTAGCCTGCTGGCGAGTTCCAGGCCAGCAAGAGAGTCATCTCTTAAAAAATAAAAGGTTGAAACTGGTTGGTGGTGGTGCACGCCTTTAATCCCAGCACTTGGGAGGCAGAGGCAGGTGATCTCTGAGTCCAAGGCCAGCCTGATCTACCGAGTGAGTTCCAGGACAGCCTGGGCTACATAGGGAAACCCTGTCTCAAAAAAACAACAACAAAAAATTTTCACAACTGCTTTTTACACAGAGAAACCCTGCCTTGAATAATAATAAATAAATAAAATTAAAAGTGGGGGATACCCAAAGCTGTCCTCTGGCCTCCTAAGCATTTGCACGTACACATATATACACACACGAAAGAAAATGTATATTAACTCTTCTGAGGGTGAACTCTGGAAGACTTGAGGTCACCTCGTACTGCTTTGGGGTCTAGGGACTAGGGTTCAAGCCTTGACGAGCACAGAGTGGAATCCCTGTGTGACCCCAAGCCCCTCATGGTATGGGGAGTCCTGGGGGACCAGAAAGGGTCTACACCTGGGTGAGAGCCAGAAGGGATTCCTCCAGAAAGCCTGTTGGAAACTCGCTGCAATGGTGTCAGGACAAGCAATAGTCCCTGGACCCCAGTGTGGGGGACACAGAGTCCCCAGGCCGGAGTAGGAACAATTCAGCCTTGGGCGTCAGAGAAGCGGCTAGGAAGAATGGTTCTGAGCCGGCATTCAGCGAGAACATTTTGACACGGGCCAGTTCCCCTCCAGGGAAGCTTGGGGGAGGACTGGTTTGGAGTCAATCTGAAGCTCCAGAATGGACAGACTGAGCCAGGGCAGACCCTGAAGAGGCCCGTGGGGGAGAGGCAATGAGGCAGCCAGTGAGCCAGGTGTGGACCCAGCCCAGATGGGCTGCAGGTGCAGACTCAGAGCTGTGCCATGGTGTCTGCATAACTAGAAAGCAAGGATACTGCCAGGGTGCTGGTGTGGGCCTTTGAGGACTCCATGTACCCAGGGTAGAAGGGGCTTCCTCCACTGGGGGCTACCGCTAAGGGCAGGTGGGTTCCCCATTGAAGACCCCCAGAAATACCTATGGGAAATCTGAGAGTAGACTGGAAGGGGCAGGGATGAATAAATAAAATGTCTTGGAGCCGATGTGGCGTGGAGCCGTGGAGCCATCAGCCTGGTCACTAGGATTCAGTAGTACCTGGCACAATCCAAGACTCCAGGGCTCTAAGAATGGGCCGGGCACAGAGAGGGACTTCCTCATCACAAAGCCTCCTGGGGCAGCTGCCCATGCCTCTTCTCCCACCCAGGTGTCTCCAGCTGACCCTCTGCCTCCAGCAGTGGTCCCTGGTGTTAGATGAAATCCGAGGGAGAAGGGGCGACCCTGAGCCTGCAGTTTCTGGGTTGAGAGTGGCCTGCCTGGCTCGGGGGCTCATCAGAGGGCCCCATAATATTAATAATGAAAAGACAGCTCCCTCAGAGACTCGGGGCCTGCGCTGGGCTCTGGCAGGAGTTTGGAATGCCAAGTCGTCCCAGGATGCCACCACAGACAGATGAGGGGCACAGGCTGTGGTGGGCAGGCTGGCCTTTGTGGCAGCCTGCCCCTAGCCCCCAGGGGCTGTCTGGGACGTCTTTAAGGACGCTTTGTTAAGTCCTATTAAATATGCATCGGCCTCCATTAAAATTTAATGCCCACTTTGAGGTGTCACATTCTTTACCTCCTCCTGGGGTGGGGGGAGGGATGAGCAGAAGAGAACATATTGGGGATCCAGGCATAGGCAAGGCCGAGGGGAGCCTGGGCTGTGTGATCTTCAGCCAGTGCCCAGGCTTTGGGCAGGGCAGAGCTGGGACACACTGCTCCAGCCCTACTGTGTCCCAGCCTCCAGGCTGGTAGGCTCTGTTCTTAGTCACTCTGCTAGCAGGAACCCTCAACTCCACAGAGAAACAGCAAACACCTCAGATTTTCCACAATTGTCTTTGATTTGTTTCTTTTGCGAGTCTTTAAAAATCCAAACAACATTCTTAGCACAAGGCTAAAGGATAGCAGGCTGAGCAGCATATGCCCCTGAGAGTCCTGGTTTGCCTACTCTTGGGGCTGCACTGTGCCTGCAGAGGTGGGGACCCCTCTGCAGTGTGGCGGTCCTGGGCCTGGCATGGCAATCTCAGAAAAAGCTCATAGCCTGAGCACCTCTGGCTTCCCCTGACGGGGACAGGACAGATGACAGTTCTGTGGGAGCCTCACCTCCCGGCATGACCGGAGGAATTGAGACAGATGGGGGACACAGAAGTAAAGCCACTAAGCATTCTGGTGCTTAGGAATGCCAGCAGAACTGCCATGAGAGGCGCTCACACCTGTGCAGCTAATGTCCCAAAGAGCAGAGCCGAAGGAAACTACACACAGTGTTGTTGTGGATGGAGACAGGAGCCCTCAAGGTGGCTGGCAGTGCAAACAGTATACCATTACGTGTGGAGAGCAGCGTGGCAAAACATGAAGCCGAGTCAGAGTCACCACCAGCCCAGCTCGTCCACACTCAGGTGCATGCATGAAAGGAGTAGGTTGATGTGCACACAAAAACATGCATGCCAATGTCCAAGGCACACAAATCACACATAAATATACACACCCATGTCCAAGACACACAAAACACACACAAACATGCACACCCATGTCCTAGGAACACAAAACACACAAAAACATACACACCCATGTCTGAGGTACACAAAACACACAAAAACATACACCCCATGTCCGAGGTACACAAAACACATACAAACATGCACACCCATGTCCAAGGCACACAAAACACACAAAAACATACACACCCATGTCCAAGGCACATAAAACACACAAAAACATGCACACCCATGTCCAAGGCACACAAAACACACAAAAACATGCACATCCATGTACAAAGCACACAAATGTGCACTCCCATGTCCAAGGCAACATTTTTCCTGATAGTCAGGCAGTGGAGACACCCATCCTTCCAGATGAGTCGGGAGAAAGCTCACCTGGACACACCGTACAATGGAATACTCTTTAGCCATAAGAGGAAGTGCTCCGATGGTGGGAAGGGTAACTTAGAGGAGAAAGGGTTGGCTTTAGCTCGGAATTTCAGGTTCCAGTCGATCATCGAGGGGATGTGAGAATGGTAGATCTTAAAGTTGCACTGCAACCCACACAGCTTAGGGGCTGACCTAACTGAGAGATGGGGAATGAAGGAACAGGTACAGAAAAGCTGGGATCGAGTGGGCCATGAGCTCGTGGGGCCATGTGCTCTGATGGAGAGGCACCAACAGCTTGGAAACTCGGTGTGTGTATTTCTTGCATCTGGACTGAGACAGGAATTTCATATACAACTGAACAGTAGGCAGGTGTTACCAATCTTCACAGGACAGTCATCTCTGACTACAAGCATCCACACAGAGGAAGCTGTGGTCAATACTTTCTACAGACACCATCAACAGACCAGGGGTCTCTGCTGTTCCCATGGGTCTGAGGCACCGGGGCTACTGACATGCCAAGCTCATGTCAACTCATTCCCTCAGGACTTCACCCACTCCTCACAAGGTAGCTGGTCACACCCACAGCCGAGAGATGAGAAGGAATCGTTCACACCTGTGCTGGGCTCTTTCTCTGTTCTTAGGAAATTCAGAACCCAAACCAGGGAATGAAATGGTACCATCCAGGCGGGATCTTGCCTCATTAGTCAACCTCAACACACCCACACCTGACAACCGCTCCTGGAAATTCCCTCCCAGCTGATTCTAGAGCAGGGGTTCTCACCCTTCCTAACTCTGTGACCCTTTAATACAGTTCCTCATGCCGTGGCGCAACCATCCAATTATTTCATTGCTGCTTCATAACTGTAATTTTCTACTGTTATGAATTGTAGGTGTAAATATCTATCCTGTATGCAGGATACCTGATACGCGACCCCAAAGGGGTTGTGACCCACAGGTTGAGAACTGCTGTCCTAGACTGTGTCAACCTGACAATTAAAACCAACTGTCACATGTACTAAACCGTGAACTAGCCTCAAAATCATGCTGAGAGGAAGAAGCCAGACTGGAAAGGCTGTGGGCCACAATTCCTTTCACAGGAGAGGTCCAGAAGTCACCAAGCCATGGGGAGAAGCCAGAAGTTTCCAGGCACTGGGTATGGGGGAGGGGCACCCACTATTCCATTAGTCCCAGTGTGGGGTGCTGAGAAAATTCTGGATCTGGATTGAGATGGCGGTTACACAATACTGAGTGTGCTAAATGTCAATACGTCCTATAGCCCAAAATGGCTAAAATGGTGACTCTTTGTGTGTTTGTTGTGGTGTTAGGAATGAAAGAGTGTGGCTGGCTATAAAGTACAAACTACTGTTTTTATAGAGTGGAGTCCTGCGCACAGGCTCCTGGGATCTGGGCCCGTCCTGAGGAGTCGGGAAACCTGGATTTTTCTGTCTTCTCAAGTAATGCTGGTGTGTTGCCAGCATTGGACACTGCCGAGCAGGATGGCAGCCATCAGACCTCAGGGAGGAAGAGTCTGCAACATGAGCTCGCAGGACAGAGATAAAATGGGACTGGAGAACTCAGTCGCTAATGGCCCCTATTGTAGGAAACTCCCTCTGGGGCCTGGAGCAGCCAGCGTCTGTCATGGAGGGTGACTACAGGCCTGGGGTGCGGGTCAGGGGCTCCCCAGTCTATTCTCAGGTGCAGCCTCAGCGAGGACACCTGTGGGGTTTCAGAGGGGGGAAGAGGCCTGTGGTCCAGTGTCCGGAACACGCAGTAAAGACCCAAAGAAGAGCAAGCGACAGAGGAGCCAGCGACAGCTCATTTTTTAAAATGTATTAATAATTTACTAGAGCCAGACACTGTAGTAGATAATTCACACATGTGGACTGTGAATTTAAGGCTCTAGAAAGAGAGCAGAAAGAGGGAGGGACCAAGGGAAGAGAAGAGAGGGAAGTGCTCCTGGGAGGGGGCGTCTCCCCATCTCTAACAAGTACTGAGCTGGTCCCCATCTGTCTGCTTTTATCGTAAGAGCAGACTTGGGAGGCAGAGGCAGGAAGATTTCTAGCTCCAGGCCAACCTGGGCTACAACAGTGAGAAGCTATCTTAAAACAAAGGAACAAACAGCAAAAGCAAAAGAGGAGAAGGGTCATAAAGCCCTTTATTCACACCCCTTTTACTCACTCCCTTCTGTCAGGAGCCATTTTCCCCAAAAAAATTATTATAGGGATTATTGCCCTGAGGAGTTTGCAGAGGGCTCCACTTCCCAATTGTATTGAGAATTGTTTTATTGGCAGAGCCTATCCCGCACCCAATTAACTGTCAATAGAGAGCTAGCTGTTACCGGAACCCGCCTCACACTCTAATTATCCAGAGAACTAGGTGTGTCAACCTGTGAACTCCTGGCCGAGGAATCGTGACCTGACCGATCGTAACCTCTTGGCCTACGTGACCTGCGTGGACCAAAAGGCAAGATCCCATGCCCCAGCCCCCATCCCAAGCCAAACTCCTCATCCAGAGGATATATAAGCTGTACAATGACTCTAATAAAACGGAGGCTTTGACAAATCTGCCTGGCCTCCTTCTTCTCTCCCGCCCATATTTTCCAGATAGTGCCCCTCCGTGACCCTGGAATTACTGGACCTGCCAGGCAGGTTACACCCCTAGATTAAGTAACCCGCCAAGGCGGTCAACAGTGGCGCACACCCTTCTCTAGTCACACCCTACTTTATTCATACCCTTCTTTACTCATACCCTTCCTTACTCATACCCTTCTCTATTCACACCCTTCCTTATTCACACCCTTCTTCATTCAAATGAGGAATGTTCTAGGCTCTTGCTGTGTTGCTTTGACAGGCCCCATGTGTGTAGAAGCACTATTTCCATCTGAGGCACTAGTGGTCACGGGAACTGACCTCAGAGGAGGTCCCCACAGATGTGGCTATGTCCCCCCCTTCCCTCCTTTTGTCCTCCCCTGACTTGCACCCATTTCAGAGGTGGAACCCGATGCTGTGCAGGCTCAGAGACTTGGCACTGTGGGAAGTGACACCTCCCTGTGCCCCTGCACCTCAAATGCTGTTACCATGAGGCCCCTGTTAGGTCCTGAAGAGTAGGGACACAAGGATGACCAAAGATAAGAGACCTGTGCTCTAGAACCTTCTAGAAGCTTCTACAGCTTCCTGAGGAGGCTCAGAAGCCTCTGGCTCCTCCTTAGCCCAGAGAGAGGATTTCCCAAGTCTGTTTGGGACTTTGTTTATAAAATGAAGGGGTAAGAGACAAAAGAAACCAGTTTGTTCCAGAGCATCCAGTCCTCTTCGGGGAACCATCATCCTGAAGGTCAGGCTGGATTTGATTATTCTGCATGCCAATATTCCAAAGGGTGGATACATCCCTCTGAGTGTTCTCAGAGCCGAGGAATGCCCAGCACATCTGTAACCGCCCAGGGGGAAGGAGCTGGAGTGACTTCCCGCACTGCACCCTGAGCTCCAGGTCCTCAGGAGTCTCACCCTCCCTGAACTCTGGTCCTGGAGGAGTCGGGTTCAGGGGTGGCGACCCCATCTGTGCTCAAACCTGGTTCCTCCAGCTTCAGGCCCAGAGGCTAAAACCCCACACTCTACTCCTAACTGGGTCCCTGGACCTTGCATCACAGGGGGTAACCCAGCAAGAGCCTCCCATAAGTTACCAAGACAACCTTCCTGCCCACTGCTGGCTGGAGAGGATGGCCAGTTGGGAGATCCCAGCCCCACCTGCTCAGCCCCCATATAGCCTCACCCTCACCTTGGGCCAGGCTGGAGTCCCCACCTCGGGGCTGTGCCTCGCTCGCAGTCTGTGCTTTGCTCCTTGCCTGGTCCAGCTCTCTACCACCTTATCTTCCATCTTCCGGGAAGGGGCCGGTGAGTCACACCCACCTGCCCCAGATCTCAGCTGCCCTGTATGGAGTCTGGCAGGGGCTTTCCTCTGTCAGAGCCTCAGAACTGGTAGACATGCTGCTTACTACCTCCGCGGTCTTGTGAGATGCAGTAAGAAGTGTATAGATGGCCACTCCTGGGAGGTTAATAAGGCACAGTACATAGCCGGGCGGTGGTGGCGCACGCCTTTAATCCCAGCACTTGGGAGGCAGAGGCAGGCGGATCTCTGTGAGTTCGAGACCAGCCTGGTCTACAAGAGCTAGTTCCAGGACAGGCTCCAAAACCACAGAAGAAACCCTGTCTCGAAAAACCAAAAAAAAAAAAAAAAAAAAAAAATAAGGCATAGTACACAGTGCATGGTAGTGCCACTGTGATCACAGGGACCACTCTCCCTCAGCTGCAGCATCCAAGGGCAGAGTACAGAGGAAATGGCATGAGCCCGGCTGGTGTGAATGCAGAGCAACGTGGGATCTGGCCTACTCAGTGGTCTGCTCAGCTCTTACATCTGCCACTCAACACACAGTTGCCACTCAGCACAAACACCTGCTCAGCACATGAACCAAAGCAGCACTCACCTGCTGCTGAGTACTCGTGCCTGCTTCTCTGCATTCACACCTGCTCAGCACTCACACCTGCTCTGCATTTACACCTGCTCAGCACTCACACCTGCTGCTCTGCATTCATACCTGCTCAGCACTCACACCTGCTGCTCTGCATTCACACCTGCTCAGCACTCACACCTGCTGTTCTTCATTCACACCTGCTCAGCACTCACACCTGCCGCTCTGCATTCACACCTGCTGCTCTGCATTCACACCTGCTCAGCACTCACACCTGCTCTGCATTTACATCTCCTCAGCACTCACACCTGCTGTTCTTCATTCACACCTGCTCAGCACTCACACCTGCTCAGCACTCACACCTGCCGCTCTGCATTCACACCTGCTGCTCTACATTCACACCTCCTGAATACTCACAGCTGCTGCTCTGCATTCATACTTGCTGAACACTCATGCCTACTGTTCTGTATTCACACCTGCTGAGTACTCACACCTGCTGTTCTTCATTCACACCTGCTCAGCACTCATACCTGCTGCTCTGCCTTCACACCTGATCAGCACTCACACCTGCTGCTCTGCCTTCACACCTGATCAGCACTCATAACTGCTGTTTTGTGTTTACACCTGCTGGTCTGTATTTACACCTGCTCAGCACTCACACCTGCTCAGTACTCACAACTGTTCAGCACTCACAACTGTTCACCATGCACACCTGCTGCTCAGAATTGCTATTCCACAATCGTACCTGCTCAGCACTCACACCTGCTCAGAGCTCACACCTGCTCAGAGCTCACACCTGCTCAGAGCTCACATCTGCTCAGCACTCAGACCTGCTCAGCGCTCACACCTACTCAGAGCTCACACCTGCTCAGCACTCACACCTGCTCAGAGCTCTCACCTGCTCAGAGCTCACACATGCTGTCTAGAAGACCAGATTAAGCCATGGCTCAAGGCTGTTTCAACTCCTAGGTGAAGCTTGGGAAAATGTGCCACTTGCCCATAGCAGTAGGCAGGTAAGGCCAGGTGGCAGGAGAGTTCCCTAGACTTGTGTGCTCCCAAAGTCCATGGTTTTCTGCAGCCAGCCTTCTCTTCCTGGGTATGTGTGGTGCTGGCTCCAGCCAGATGCTGTTCCTGTAAGCTGTCCAAAGCAGCGCAGGGCATCCCTATGGCCTTGGGAGCATACATTTTGTCCCCCATCGTGCCTCTTCCTGGGTAATAATGCTTCCCTTTACTTAGGGGTGACCTCAGCGCTGTCAGAAAACCCTAGGAGAGCCACAGAATCCAATCACTGTCATTAAATGTCCTCCACAGTCCCTGCACCAACTCGGAGGATACGGAGCAATCGGCGCAGAATGAAGCTGTAAATAGATTAGCCCAACCCAATCAAGTCAGGGGCCCAGGGCAAGTACTCAGGCTGGAGAGAGCAGAGAGAGAAACCAGAGGCTGGGTGGCCTGAAAACCAGGCCACTCTTGGAGATGGTGGATTAAAAGGAAGGCATGTTCAGCAAGACTATTAATCAGCTGAGAAGGTAACCCCTCAGTCGCCTGGAATGGTAAAATCATTTCAGTCCTAAGCTAGCATCACTTGCCCCAAGAAGCCTTAGAGTTCACAGAAATGTGTTCAGGGAACCCAGAGACTCCTGCGAGGGTTTTGTGCCAAGTGTGCACGCCGTGGTGGCTTTAGCACTATGGAGTTGTAGAGAATCCTGTTCAAGGCAGAAGCTCAGCCTCTGGCTCTCCCCGGAAGCCTGGTCCTGCTGTAACATGGAATTGTGAGTTGTAGTCTTTGAAAGAGCACCAGCAGCGCCAAGGTTGACATTCGCTAACGCAGGAACTGAAGTGCAAGAGATGAACTTGGGTTGGCAGTAAGGCTGGTCTCTCATGGGCACTGAAGACTCAGAAAACCAAGTATTCAGGCTGGAGAGATGGCTAGTGATTAAGAGAACTGACTGCTTTTCCAGAGGACCCGGGTTCGATTCCCAGCACCCACATAGTGACTCATGACCATCTGTAACTCCAGTTCCAGGGGATCCAATGCCCTCTTCTGGCCTGGAGGGTACTGGGCATACATATGGTGTACGTATATGCAAGCAAGACACCTGCATATATATAAAATAGTAAAATCATCCTGTTAGTTTTTTTTATTAATCTGAACATCCATGCATGATGTAGGATTCTCTTCTGTATGCTATGAATATGTTTTGTTGCCATTGGTTAATAAAGAAGCTTCTTTCGGCCAATGGTTTAACTGAATATAGCCAGGCTGGAAAAGATATAGAGAGAGAGTAGGTGGAGTCAAAAAGACGCCATGTAGCTGCCAGAGGAGGCAGACACTGGAGAACCTTACCAATAAACCATGAGTCTTGTGGTAATATATAGATTAATAGAAATGGGTTAATTCAAGATGTAAGAGTTAGCTAGAAATGTGCAGAGCTAACTGACCAAGCAGTGTTTCAATTACTACAGTTTCTGTGTGATTGTTTTGGATCAGGGCAGCTAGGAAACAAATGAGCAGCCCTGCCAACACATGCATCGAGGGAAGTGATTTGATGCTGATACATAGCTCTGGCCTGAGGAATTTAAATATTGCTGTTACTTTAAGCACCCAGAATACACTCCTCACTTAATTTTTTTATTGTGATGCCAGGAATCAAACCCAGACCCTTATGCATGCTAGGTAGACATTCTATTGCTAAGCCACTTCCTACCTAAAATAATAAAATCTTACAAAAAAATTGTTCCAAGTCATCCTCAGCTACATAGCAAATTTGAGCCAGCCTGAGCTGTGAGGTCTATCTCAAAACAAAACAAAAAAGAAAAAGAGCCACACACAAACAAAACAAAAACAAAACCGTTTAAAAATCCAAAGCAGAGGGGGCTGGAGAGATGGCTCAGTGGTTAAGAGCACCGCCTGCTCTTCCAAAGGTCCTGAGTTCAATTCCTGGCAACCACATGGTGGCTCACAACCATCTGTAATGAGGTCTGGTGCCCTCTTCTGGCCTGCAGGCATACACACAGACAGAATATTGTATACATAATAAATAAATATTTAAAAAAAAATCCAAAGCAGAATAGAAGTTGTATCTTTTCTGTTTATACCATATCTGGTTGTTCTTTCCCAAGAGATGTAAGCCCTCAGAACTGTAGGCAATGGCTGGGTGTCCCAAAACAGAAGTGG
The DNA here is from genome assembly GCF_950005125.1 of Chionomys nivalis. Taxonomy (NCBI): domain Eukaryota; kingdom Metazoa; phylum Chordata; class Mammalia; order Rodentia; family Cricetidae; genus Chionomys; species Chionomys nivalis. Next base: position 46,875,922 of record NC_080107.1, read on the forward strand.
GGGAACTCTGATCTCCCATCCAGGACCTTCATAAGTTTTGTTTACCCTATCACAGTAGGGAATGGGGAGATTCCTAGAGCCCAAACAATGTTCAGGAAGCATCCAAAGTACTGAAAGTGGGATTGGAGTTGGGGAGTTGGGGTGGGATAGGGGATGGGCATGGTGGAGTGGGATGTGGGGGTGTGGGGTGGAGGGATGGCGGTGGTGGGGGCGATGAGCTCTAAAGCCTTTCTGGTGTTTGCTACAGGCACGGTCATGTTGAACCTGGAAGGTGCCAACTCTCTCCCTACCGACGCCTGTCACAGCTGAGGAGTCCTGTCCTGCAGACCCACCAGCTGCTGATCTGACGGGCACTGCTCTACCAAGCAGCCTATGTATGGGTCATGCTCCAGCCCTCTTAAAGTCATCCTCCCTCACCTCTGCCTACTGACCTGATTATTCCATTCTACAGACGAGCTAACTGAAACTCATCACAGAGTCTGCAGGGTCATCCTGGCCAGGGACAAGCAGTTGCTAGCCCCGCTGACCTCTCTGTGGTCCAAGCCCACTGGGGGACACAGACCTCATGGGACATCAGTGGAGGATGTTTTGTGTCAAAGAGCAGAGGCAAGCAAGAGGGAGGCTGGCCTAGTCTGAAGGCAGGAAGGCATGGTCAGGGTTGGGTGGGAACTGGGCTGTAAAGGAGCCTGTTACCCTGTAACCTGGGCTCCTGGTGGCCAAGAGGGACATGGGTGGACCCACTGGAGACACAACCACAGCAAGCAGAAACAGGAGGCCCTGGAGCAGTGGTTCTCAACCCTCCTAATGCTGTGACCCTTAAATACAGTTCTTCATGCTGAGGTGACCCCCAGCCATAACATTATGTCTGTTGCTACTTCATAACTGTAATTTTGCTACTGTTGTGAAGTACAATGTAAATACCTGTGTTCTCTGACGGTCTTAAGTGACCCCTATGAAACGGTTGTTCAACCTGTGAAGGTCGTGAACCACAGGCTGAGAACCACTATCCTAGAGGAAGGTCAGTAGGAGGATGGGCATGGGGTGGTACCAGGTGGGCAAAGCCTCAGATGCATTCCTGGTGATGTTCTCAGAACAACTAGGGTCCCTGGAAGGCTTTAAGTAGTGGAAGAACACTGGCTTCCTGGAGCACAGCAGGGTGAGACAGCAGGGTCACCATGGGAACCCAGACAATGAGGGTGGAACCTGTTCAGCCTTGAAACCAGAGGGAGATAAGGTACCATTTAAGAGTAGGGAAGGGTGAGAGGACCAGGCTGGACCACACCACACTGGTGCAGTGTCTCAGAACTTCCCACGTGGCAGGCTGCATGGGACAGAAAAGCGTAACCTCAAGGATGCCCGGCAGGGCTGTGCAACTGGCCTCCTCAGAGCCCCCAGGGCCTGGCCCGAGGTGCCCTCACCATGACCCGAGCCTCCTAAGTCGTCCCAGAGGAGTGTGGGTAATTTGGTCTGTGTGTTTACTCCTGCGGTGCGCGTCTCCGAATCTTTCATCTTGACTGCTGACTGTATCAAAATTCCCGTGGTAATTGGATCAGGTGCAGTATTTTCCATGAGGATATTAAATCAGGCCTTCTGCCCGCGTCCAGAACGATCCGCTTCAGAATATAAAGACGCAGGAGATGGCATTAACGGACGTATCTGTCCTCCTTTAAACTGGTCCCCCCACTCTTAATCGGCCGGCTCTTTATTTGTTGCCAAATAAATTGGGTCTTCTTCCCCTCCTCCTCCAGTTAGAAGCTAGAGAGAAGGAAAGATTCCTGTGGGCGAAAGGGAGGCAGGCTGGAAGTGTGGGATGGCAGAGTCAGGTCACCCTGGATTGTCCCAACTCTGTCCCAAGGCAGAGTCTCCACTGAGTGGAGAATCAGTGTCCTCCACTGTCACCTTCTCAGGCCCAGGGTGGCCACATGAGAGGCAGTGGGCATCCAGAGTGGAACCCTGTCAGCCAACCTGTTCTCACGAGTAGCTCATTTCACTTTAGTGTGTGGGGTGTGTGTGTATGTCATGGGGTAAAGGCACACATGTATGTGGGCGTGTGCACATGTGGAGGCCGAGATCACCATCCATGTCCTTTTCCAGGCACTGTCTTCCTTGTTTCTTTTCTTCTTGACTACTGTTTTTCAAGACAGGGTTTCTTGGTAGCTTTGGAGCCTGTCCTGGAACTAGCCCTGTAGACCAGGCTGGCCTCGAACTCACAGAGATCCACCAAGTGCTGGAATTAAAGGTGTGCACCACCACTGCCCAGCTTTTTCTTTTCTTTTTTAAAGATTTACTTTTTGCTACGGTGCTTCTCTCTGTGTGTATTTCTCTCCCCCCCTCCTCCCGTGTGTGAGTGTATACCACCTGTGTGTCTAGTGCCTGTAGAGGCCAGGAAAGGACACCGGACCCCCTAGAACTGGAGTTACAGACAGCTGTGAGCTGCCATATGGGTGCTGGGAATTGAACCCAGATCATCTGAAGAGCAGCCATCTCCCCAGCCAGCCTCTGTCCCTGGTTTTATGAGACACAGTCTCTCTGTACATAAGAGAGTTCATCAGGTAAAGGCACTTGCCACCAACACTGAAATCCTGCTTTTGCTGCCCAGGATCCACTTGGTAGAATAGAAAGCTTCTACAAGTTGTTCTCTGACCATCAGATGTAAACTGTGTTTTTGCATGGCCACCCCCATAAATTTGCATAGCCACACCCATGAATAAATATATTGAAACAATTTTAAACACAAGGAGTCTCCTTGGCCTGGAGCTCCTGATTTAGTTGGGCTGACTGGCCAGGGAGTCCCTCCTGTCTGTCTCCCCAGGGCTGGATCCTGGCTTTTTGTTTTTATGTGGGTTCTAGGAATCAAAGGCAGGTTCTTGTGCTTTTGTGACAGGCACTTTGTGAACTAGCGTATCTCTCCAGCCTTGGTGGCAATTCTGATGTCTCCTGTAATGCTGTAGGAAGACTTCCAGACTTACAAGCCTAGGGTTGGAAGGGAGGGGAGGCTCAGAGTGGTTCATGTCTAGAGATGCCCACCTACAATCCCAGCACTCAGGAGGCACAGGCCGCATGATCTCCATAAACCTAAAGCCACTCTGCAGAGCTGGAGAGATGGCTCAGTGAAGAGCACTGACTGCTCTTCCAGAGGACCGGGGTTCAACTCCTAGGATCTACATGGTAACTTTCCGTAACTTCAGTTCCAGGGGATCCAACATCCTCATCCTTACACAGATATACATGCAGGCAAAAACGCCAATGAACATTTAAAAAAGAAATCATTAAAAATAAATAAATATAGCCAGCCTGGAAGCCAATCTGAGCCTCAGAATGAGGCCCTGTCTCAAAAAGGAAAAACAAAGAGGGCTGGCTGTAGCTCAGTGGCAGAATGCTGGCCTGGTGTGTGTGAGGTTCTGGGGTCACTCTCCCAAGGCATTAAACAAAGAGAGAACTAAGATCATAGGAGAGGAGACAAAGTCTTGGCAAGATGGCCACCACGGGAGGCAGTCGGCGGGGTTGCACAGCTGTGTGTGAGCGGAACGCCCACAGCTGTTCTCTAGAGAATGTCTGGTTTCACGTTCTGCAAATTTTGCCTTCATGCGGCGCTAAGGGGGCTCCTATCAGTTGCCTGCCGGGTTTATCTCACTGTTGATTGAGCCTCTGGCAATTGGCAGACCCTGTCACCCTGAGTCTGTAGGGAGGCAGTCTGTTGTGGGAGGAGAGCGTAGTGGGGTGAACCCTGGCCTGCTCATAGCCTCCTCTCTCCTGTGGCCCCGGATGTCACTGTAACTACCAGCAAACTGACATCATATAGAGACCAAGGAGGCTGCAGAGGTGAGTAGGAAGGAAAGGCAGGCTGAGTCAGGTTGGGACGGGGAAGGAGACAGCAAGCAAATGGATAAGGGGAGAAGAGAACCAGGCAGGCATTGTGGGGAGGCCAGAGTCCAGTCCTCAGTCACTGGGGGTGGAGGATGGGGGGTGGAGGGAATAGCAAGGTCCCTCTAGAGGGCTGATGGAGCAGGGCAGAGTGCAGGGGACTGTCACAGGGGCAGGGGAAGCAGCCTGAACAGTCGGGATTAGCGGGCCATGGATATCCCCGTGCACAGCCAGGCACTGCTGACTGCTGAAGTCAGTGGGACACCTCGGATTCTCACGAGTCGCTGTAGGGGATGAAATGTCACAGTCACTTTGAAGAACAAGGCATCGATGACCAATGATATTCACAAAAGGTCTCACTTAAAGGTTCATAGCTGCTTTCTTCATGATAGCCTCAGATCTGGAATGGTCCGGTGTCCACCCAGGACAGTAGGTGAAAGTGGACTACTGCACAGCAATTATCAATGACACAGGTGCGACTCATGCATATTCATGAGGGAAACAAGTCAGCCGATACAAGAGCCCAGGTTATGCGATTCCCTTCACCTGAATCTTCTGCCTATTGAGTAAGTTCCCGGCCACATGGACAGGTTATGCTCTACCACCCACCACCCCCGCCCTTGCCATGATGTGCTGCCTATCACAGGCCCAAAGCTACAAGGCTGGCCGGGGCTGCAAACGTGGGAGCCAAAGCAAACCTTTCTTTGTTATAAGGTTGTCATTTCTTTTCTTTTTTTTTTTTTTTAAGATTTATTTATTATGTATACAACATTCTGCCTTGATGTATGCACGCATGCCAGAGGAGGGAGCCAGATCTCAGTACAGATGGTTGTGAGCCACCATGTGGTTTGCTGGGAATTGAACTCAGGACCTCTGGAAGAGCAACCAGTGCTCTTAACCTCTGAGCCGTCTCTCCAGCCCCAAGGTTGTCATTTCTGTTATGGCATATTGTTATAGCAATGGCAGGGAACCCAAGGTCCCATACAGAGCGGTTCTGAGAACGTGGCGTTTCATCTCTGGGTCTGTAGCACTGTGACTGGCCACTAGGCGACGGAGTCCCTGGGGATACTCTCTACCAACACCAAGCTTTGTGCATTCGGACCTAGGTATCCTGTCACAACAGCCACTTCTTGTCCTTTCTCTTGGTGGGGGTGGGAGGCAGACAGATGCCTGCCTCAAAGGGGGCAGGTGGTCTGAGCAAATTTTTATGTATTTTGGGGATCCAGCCTGTTTGTCCTATGGGGAGGGGGCTGGCAGTGAGCGTCAAGGGGGACCAGATTCTGATTATAACTTTGTAACAGGCGCTGGCTACTCGCGAGGCGCTGATATTTATGGAATAAATACGGTGCAATTTATGGCCGTATCTCCCTCTGATGTCCTATCTGATATGCAATTCAATTTCTTTTATTGTTTTTGGATTTTTGCCACCGAGGAGAACCCATAAATAAATAAATATATGGGCGAATGGCAGCCGGCAGGCCAGGCTAGGGCTGCCAGCCCGGCGTCTCCAGTCCCATATTAGGCCCATCGATCACGCGTTATGAAGCCCGAGCCTGTCCCCCGGCTGGGATGAGCTGCAGAAGGGCCGGTCAGTCGGTTATTTAGGGGCCTCAGTTGGCAGCCTGCCCTGCCTGTCCTCCTCTGCCTACCTCCATTCGGGGCTAAGGAGAGGGTGTCCCCACTCCCGCGTGGGCAGAGAGCACCTCGGTCATTTGACATTTGTCACCTGTCAGGCCCTCCTGGATGCATGCCAGGCAGCCTGACAGGAGGCTGTGCTCCAGGGATGACCAGGCTCACGTCCTCCGAGAAGATGTGCTAGCCCCTTGGGTTCTCTTTGGAGATGAGAAGAGCCCAGGCACACGAGGCACAAACACACAGGCACTCACCTTTTGGTGGTGACAAAAAGCTCCAATAGCTGGCCCCAGGACTGTCCCTACTGCAGACAGGGCCCTGGAGTATAAGAAGACCAAGCAGGGGCCCTGGGGTGACTTTGGTGCATGGACACATGCACAGCACATGTGTGTCATAAACCCCAAAGCCTCATGCACATGTTCATACACCAGATACACACTGACACATCACAAGCATGTACACCTACATGCCATACCGCCTTACATACATGTACATACCACCCATGTTACATACTATGTGCATACACACATCACACCCTTCCACAGCACACACAAACATGTACATACACACATACCATGTGTCTGTACATACATACATACCATTCCATACCGCACCCACTTAAATGTTTTTCCAAATACATGTGCATGCACACACCATGGACACCACCTTCAAACTCACCATGCCTGCATACACAAGACATCCACACAAACACAGATCCCACTTCCCATGTGTCTCCAACCCTGTCTCTGCCCCCAGGCCCACTGGAAAGTCCCACAGTCCTTAACTCTCCTTTAAGACAAGTCACCTGGGAAAAGCGGGTTGCAAACAAGCAGGCAGTCTAGAAAGGCAGCAGCCCCAGCTGAGACCCCACCACGAGGACAGGGGTGGCTTTGGGTGCTGTGCGCTCACCATGCCCCAAAGCCCAGCAGCAGCTCCCAATACAGACCTGAGGATGCTGGGCCATGGTGGGTCTCCACCCTTTGGGAAGCAAACAGATCTTCACAGGGCCACATATCACATGTCCATTATATCATTACATTACGATTCATAACAGTAGCACAATTACAGTTATGAAGCAGCAATAAAAATTTTATGGTTGGGGTCGCCACAACACGGGGAACGGTATTAAAGGGTCGCAGCAGTAGGAAGGATGAGAATAGGAGACCTGGGAGGGCTGGAGGCAGCCTCGCTTCCATGTGAATTACTTGGCCTCTCTGAGCCTCATGGGATTAAAGTGCTCCCCACAGCATCCCGAGGGGAAATCCCCTGACCAGGAGGCAGGAAGAGGGACCTCTAACGTCACCGCCCCGCCTACCTACCTCTCCTGCTGCCCACCTCTCTCTCTCTCTCTCTCTCTCTCTCTCTCTCTCTCTCTCTCTCTCTCTCTCTCTCTCTCTGCTCGCCGCCTGCGCGGGGACTCAGATCTAGCAGCCGCACTGTTATTTTCTCCTGTCCCCTGGCCTTAGCTTTCAGCAGGGGCCCCAGCAGGCGGGACATAAATTTCCCACCACCCCGAAGAGCCCCATTAGCAAAGCCATGCAAATGCTAAGCGGTTCCCAGAGCAGTCCCAGACGGGGAACTCGCCTTCCTCTGACATTTGTAAAGTTCACGTTTTCAAAATAAAGGCACGTGAAAGCAGAGAAGGTACTGTATCACTTCCGTCAAGGGCTTGCCAACTCCTTCCCTGCCCTTGGCCTTCACTTCCCCTCTGAAGGGCCCAGGGCCTCTGGGGGGGAACCCTCAGTGGGAGGTGGGAACCACCCTTTCTCCAGGCCTGCTGCCTGCATCGCCATCCCTCCTGTCTCCTGCTCACTCCTTTATGTGTTCTTCGTCCCATCTGGTCAAACCCATAGTATTTTCTAGAAGAGCACCAGCCCCAAGGAGGGCCACTGGGTGCCAGAGAAAGTGAGAACAGCCAGGTCCCAGGCGGGAGTGCCTCAGGGTAAAAGGGCAGCCTGTATCCCAGAAGAGGCGTAGAAAGGCCAAGCTGTTCCAAATACAGCCTCAGAGGCTGCCCTTCAGCTTATAGCTAGGAGTTCCGGGGCCCAGAGAGGGAGACAGTCTTGCCCAAGGAAACACAGAGTGGCTTCTAGACACTTCTCTCAAACAGTCTCTGGTATTTACAGTTTAAAATAGGAGCTGTCTTCTCCAGGCAATGTTCCTTGGTCCTAATGGACACTTCAGTGCTAGGGCCACAGCCTCACCCGGGCAGCAGTTGGGGATCCGCCCCCACGTCCCTTCCTGCCACAGACACTCCCCCTACTACATGTGTGGGCCACACGGCTCCCTTGGCCCCGCCTGCCTCTGCTAGGCCACCACTCTCCTCTAGGTCCCCGTCCCACACCTATGATTCTATCCCAGCCGGGGTGGGAGCGTGGGTCGGGGATCATACAAGCCCACCCACACCGTTGGTGTGGGCCTTCCACACAGCCTGGCTTTCTGAGCCTTCGGGAAGGCAGGCCCTCAGTCCCATGCTCCTTGCCTTCCTTTGGGCACCTACATAGTGCCCACCTTCCCCTTCATGCCCCACCCGCCTCTTGGCAAACTCCCCATTGTTCTTCTCTTCTTCCCTCTGAGCCTCTCACATGCTGTTCTCTTTGCCTGGATGCTCTTCCCCCTCTCCTCCCACCTTCTCCAGGTCTGTGGAGACCTTGCCTTCTCCAGGAAGCCCTTCTTGGCCTCTCCAGACAGGCCAGACACCACCTCCTCCTCCTCTTCTTTTTCTTCTTCCTTTCTCGAGACAGGGTTTCTCTGTAGCTTTGGTGGCTGTCCTGGAACTAGCTCTTGTAGACCAGGCTGGCCTTGAACTCACAGAAATCCGCCTGCCTCTGCTGGGATTAAAGGTGTGAGCCACCACCGCCCGGCTCAGACACCTCTTCTTTATCCTCACTGATGGAACTGACACATAACTCCTATTTAAATTACTGTGTGGGCTGGAGAGATGGCTTAGTGGTTAAGAGCACTGGCTGCTCTTCCAGAGGTCCTGAGTTCAATTCCCAGCAACCACATGGTGGCTCACAACCATCTGTAATGAGATCTGGCGCCCTCCTCTAGCGTGTGGGCATATATGGAGGCAGAATGTTGTATACATAATAAATAAATAAATCTTTAAAAAAATAAAAAAATAAATTACTGTGTTATTCTCCAGGTCCCCCAGTGCAAGGACAGCTCTGTCATCACTCATTCCTTGGTCCCCTACATCCTGCTCCGGCCTCTGCACCTCCTCATCTCTCTGGGCCCATAGCCGACTCATCCCGCCTTGGGGTTGGGGGGGCTAGCATGGCTGGGAGCGGCTAAGGAGCTAAGACAGTGCTGGGCTGAGTGGTGACATGCCCCCAGGACAACCTTGTCCTTCTGCCTGTCTAACGGTGTTACCTCCCTGAGATAAGATGCTCCCAGAGTTGACAGCTGAAGGACCCTGTCCACTCCAATCTGTCTGACCCCTGCCACTCCATGTTCCCCGGTCCTATGTGACAGGACTCTGCCAGACTGCCAGCTCCTCCAGGAAGCCTTCCCGATTGCCCTACCCTTGTGCCTTCCCCCGGGAGCTCCTCCAGGCTCCTCAGCAGACACAGAAGCTTTGAACTTTTCTGCTTGCGTCCTGGATCCCTGATTTTCCAGGGAAGTTGGTGATGTCCCTGACAGCCCATGCACCCTGTTCCCCTGTGACCCCAGTGCTTGGGTGGGCACAGAACAGGCAGCCCTGGAGGAGCGAATGAGTGAGTGGGTGGGCAGGCACACTCAGAGCAAAGCAGAAAGACCACAGCCTGGACACCCGTCAGGGTCCCCCACATCCATGCCCACAGCAGACCCCAGTTCTTTCCCCATGCTTTTGGAGCTGCATGTAGAGCAATGGCACCCCACTAAACACGGGAAAATTGAGGTGCAGGCACGTGGGTGGACGCATTCATTGTGCAGGCAGGGAAACTGAGGCGTGGCTCTGCCCAAGAGATCTCAGTGTGTCAGACCCGAGTCCTGGTTCCTCCCAGGCATCCAGGATAGGACCCTGGGCTGGGCTGGGGAGCACTTTTCCCCTCTGGGGTGCTGGACTCTGAGCCCCAACAGGCTGCGCTGCACTGAGCTGTCAGGAGGGATCAGCAGCCCCGGCATCTCCCCAGATTTAATTAACGAGTCTTTCATCTCGGTCCGGGAGGAGTCAGCTATCTTCTGTCTCCTTAATTAACGTTCATTAAGCAAATCAGAACAACGGAGGCTTTGCTCCCTCCTCCTTGCCTGGAAGGTTTTAACCCTTGGTAGGTGGGCTTTGGGAGGGGAGCCGGGACAGCACTGGGCGCTGGGCACCTAAGCGCCCCCGCCCCCTCCCCACAGGTGGGGATGAACCCGCCCACCCGCACCTCCAGCCCTACCCAGCTTCCTTTGGGACAGTATAGGCCTGCTGTCACTTCAGAACCGCGCAGGGCTCCGGTGGCTGCCCTTGCCTAGACCAGAGTCTTTCCTGTCTCAGTCCGTCCCTTCACCAGCCCAGCCTCACCTTCCTTGTTCCCTGCACCCCCACACATTGTCCCTTCCCACCCCTGCTCCAAAGGCCCGGAAGCCCTGTCCACACAGTCCCTTTCCCACTCAGGTTGCTGCTCCCAGAGAGAGACCAGACAAAACTCTCCTGGAGAACAGGGTTCAAAGTTAGCAAGCCATGTGACCGTGCACGGCCCTCGCAGGGGCACGTGGTCTTGGGATGGGGGTTGGGACTTTCATTCTTCAACAGAACGCAGGGGCTGTCACACAGGGTTTAGAGACTAGGCCTCGAAGTTCCAGGCTAGAGGGAAATAGGCCATGTGGCTTGAAGCGTCTGCAGGTTTAGAGTTACACTGGGGATTGTGGGTCAGACACTGGCCCATCCCAGAGGCTCCTCTTGGGGACCCTGGGCCTTGTGTATGCTAGGCATGGCTCTGCTACTGAGCCGCCCTGCAGCCCTTCCAAACCTCATCTTTACAGAACGGCACAGGGGAGACCCCCCGCCAGAGGAGTGAATATGAGAGTTGGCACAGAGTAGACTTCCCACCCCCCCAAGGGGTGAGTGTGGGGTTGGCACAATGTGGACCCCCACTCCCCCACCCCAAGGGGTGAGTGTGGGGTTGGCACAGGGTAGACCCCCACTCCCCAAGGGGTGAACGTGTGGTGTGGGTTAGCATAGGGTAGACCACCTTCCAGAGGAGTGAACGTGAGAGTTGGCACAGGGTAGACCACCTTCCAGAGGACTAAACATGAGGGTTAGCACAGGGTAGACTCCCCCAGCCTCCCCAAGGGGTGAACGTGGGGTTGGCACAGGGGTGAACGTGTGAGTGAATCCTGAACGCACTGAAATGTAAGCAGACCAGGCTCCTTGATAGACATGTGGCCATGCCCTCTCTTGGTCCAGCACTGCACACAGGCAGTCCCTATCTGTCCTGCTTAGCCCTTTCCAGCTGTTATAGGTAAATTCATTGCCACTGTCACCCATATCAAGGGTGCACAGATCCCCTGTGCATTGGACTGTGCCCATCCCAAACCCTCTCCTAAGAAGAGCCAACCACACGGAAGGGAGGAACTTGGCCTCTTACTGTCCTGATGTGCCACTTCCCCACTAAAAGCCCCAGTTCCTGCTTGGTACAGCCAGACCCAGACCTCAGGGATTTTACAGAGATCCCAAGAGTCTGGGAGTTGGGTGACAGGAGGGAGAAATGGAAGCATCTGGTGCACCTCTCCTCACCCAGCGTCATCCCCACTGAGCCTGAAATGTGGCACCCACCCATCTGCCTCTGCCTGGACAGAGACTCCCCAAAATTTGTGGTGAGTGTGGGAGCAAGTGTCTGTCCTGGATAGTGGGGTGAAAGATGGCTGAAGACCCACAGGCGGTTGGAGCCCTGGCTCTGCCCCATCCTGCTGTGTGTTCCTGGGAGTCACTCCTGTCTCCGAGGCCCTCTGGAGTTGTTTGCCCAGTTACAGGACGGTCCCAGGCTGTACACAGCTGTCACGTGAGCCCTCGGAGGCAAGGGACAGGTCTGGAGGAGAATGAGGCAGGCAACCTTCCCTGGACTTCATTCCCTTCTCAGGTCTGATTGGCTGACTCCTGGTCAGCTCCGCACAACGATGCAAACCTGGGCTACCATGTTTGGGGCCTCTAGGGGGCCAGAGAGGCCTGTCCCTGTACTACAGCCAATGTCGCCACCTGGTGGTTGACACTGTACAGCTTGGGGACTCGGGAGAAAGGAAAGTAGGGACTCTTGGATTCCTCTAAGGACCTCCACTGAGGTCACCAGCCAGGGCAGGGATGCTGGCCCAGTTGATGATCATCCAGTTGGCCCTGAAAGGGGCCATGACCTCTACCCCAGGCTCCCAAACCAGCCTGGAAGTTTGTGCATTCCTCAAACATGCCCTGGATGCGCTGGGTACAGGCATCCTCCTCTCTGATGGTCTTTCTCTGCTCATCCTGTCAGGGTCGGGGTGGGGCAGAGGGTAGGTACCGCTAACAAGCAGCCCAGCCTGCTGGGATGGAGAGCAGGTCCTGGTGATGGGACGAGGCTAAAGCAGGTACCATGGTATCAGTCCCACACCATGCCATGAACTTGCCTTTGTCCTATACAGGGACTGCAGGCTGGGTGCTTTCAAGAGGCAAGAGTCAAATGTGCCTCACCCTGGTGTCCCCAAGGCCCGCACAGTGAAGGTGGACAGAGGGCGGTGCTTGCCCGAGCCCAGTCTAGCCAGCCTTCCAGGGTCTCAGAGGTCTCTCTTAGTGTAGAGTAGGATCTTGGCTTCACTGTAGGGATCGTTGTCAACAATCTGGGCTCTGAGCTGCTGTTTAGGTTTTTTTTTTTTTTTTCGAGACAGGGTTTCTCTGTAGTTTTTTTTTTTTTTTTTGGTTCCTGTCCTGGAACTAGCTCTTCTAGATCAGGCTGGCCTCGAATTCAGAGATCCACCTGCCTTTGCCTCCCGAGTGCTGGGATTAAAAGCATGCGCCACCACCACCCGGCAATGTTTAGGTATTTCTGATGAAGCCTTATATGTGCTCAGGGAAAGGTTGGAGGGACCTGATGGGCTGCCACATAGAACATTGCTCCCAGGGAAGCTGCCATCATAACAGTGCAAGCGCCTCTGCTGGCTCTGATTGAAACCGCCCCCTCCCTGGGGCTGGGCATCAGGAAGCTAGGGCTATGGCTACCACGTAGGGGCCTCAACACAGACTGTAGAGTTGAAACAGATAAGGCAAACCCGCCTTTCTCTGGGATCTCCTGTGTACCAGAACATTCCGTCAGAAGGGCAGAAGACATCCCCAGGGATGCTGGCTGCAAAGGCAGCTGGGCAGAGATTTGGGGGCAGTCTTAGTGGGGCAGAGGCTGAGGGCTCTGCCACAGCCACATGGGTGGTACAGAAAGGACCCGAATGCCAAGAGGCTAACGGTTTCTGTGTCATGCAGTGTGGATCCCTCGCCTACTCAGTCTCTCAAGCAAATCAGCAAAAGCTCCATAGGCTTAACTAAGAACCTCATCCAAGTCAAGTCCCTGACTGAGAGTTACTAGGGGTGTGGTGGGGGAGTCGGCTCTGCTCTGCAGCCAGGAGCAAAGGGCACTGGCCTCCCCAGTCTGCCATTTCCACAACACTGCCTCCAGATCACCTCTTCCTGTGGGTCCAGCCCACACAGGCCATCTGAGTGTTGCTCAGAGGAGCAGATCTGGTCCATCTTCATCCTGTAATTATGTACCAACTCTACATGCTCGTGAACCAGCTTGGCCTTTCCATTCCACCAGCTGCTCATGCAAGGAACCCCTGTGACCCCCGTATCCATGTATCCATCTGAGCGAGGAAGGAAGCCCCAGAGGCAGGCAGCACAAGGTCCTCGCCACAGGTTCACACCCAAGAGAACCACTTCCCTATTCCCAACCCTCACTCACATCCATGCAGGGCTGGAGGCTTGCTGGGTCTCTCCACCCCTGGGCCTGGTGCGTCTGCCAGTGTCCAGCTCAGGGGGGTGTCCCTATCATGGGGTCATTTTGTTTCACTGTCTACAAGGGTCCTTAGCAGCCTTGGGAAGGACATACCCTTGGTGGAGAGAAGGGAAGGCCTCTGTTGATGAGAGGGAGCCTCCTTGAAAAGTTCCAGTTGGATAAATAAATAATATATCAACTTTGGGTGAAAAGAAGCCAGGTGCGGCAACCACTTTTGAAGTAGAAATGCGGACAGGTTTGGAGGGAAACTCCCAGAGGTCACTCTGCCAGGTGAAGAAGACCTGTGCTTGTCTTGCCCTTCAGTTCATGAGTGTTCACACGTGCAAGGCTTCCATAGAAAGGTCCCACTGGCAGAATGAAGTGGTGTCTCTGCCAAACCCATTTTGCAGAGAGAACCGCGGGCCAGGCTTACAATACGTGTCCGCAGCCCAGCCAAAACAAGCAGGCACTCCCGGGCACGTCCAGCAGGTGGGGGTGAGCACGAAGGGACTGAGGTCGAATGGTGGGGTGTCGCCTGCGTGGGTCCCGCCCTCAGATGCCGTCGGGTCCCGCCTGCAAGGGAGGGCTACTGGGCCAGTGGAGCGCAGAGGGGCCGAGCGCCAAATGCAACGCAGAGTGGACCGCGACACAGCCCGGAGCCGGGCGCGGGTCATGGCTGTGTCCGGGGTCCTGTCCCGCATGGCAACGGTGGCGTCGGTGGCGCTGGGGTCCCTGGTGATGCTAGTGATGCTAGAGGCGCATTGCGCAGTGGGTGCGGGCATGGGCTCTTGCTACGACGACGCGGGGCGCGCACAGCGCTGTCTGCCTGAGTTCGAAAATGCGGCTTTCGGCCGACGGGTCGAGGCCTCGCACACGTGCGGACGGCCCCCAGAAAACTTCTGCCCGCACGTGGGGGTGCCAGGCGCGGGACCACAGTGCCAGCGCTGCGACGATGCCGACCCCCAGCTCCGCCACGACGCCTCCTACCTCACAGACTTCCACAGCCCCGATGACAGCACCTGGTGGCAGAGCCCATCCATGGCCTTCGGGGTGCAGTACCCCACCTCGGTTAACCTTACCCTGCGCCTAGGTAAGCATGTGTCCCCTGTCACCTTGTCTCCATTCCATGGAGGCCCAGGCAGAGGAGGAGGGCTGTGCAGCTGGGGCGGGCTGCAGGAGACCACCCCGGGGGCACCCCTAAGGGCAGGAGAAAGCCTCCCTCGGCTTTGGCAGAGCTGTGGAACTGGGTGCAGCAACAATTCCCAGGAAGAACCGTTAGAGAAGTGGAGGGGGTGACACCTCCATGGATAACCTGGTCCAGGCAGAGAGACTCCAAATCTGGTCAGCTTCAAAGACCCAGTGAACCTCCAAGGTTGTGAGAACACTGGGGCAGCTGCCACCACACCCTGGGCAGGACAGGTTTTTCCTACCACTGGATAGCCGCCTGGGGCATTTGATGTGGTCCCTCTGACTTGCCCATGATTTGCCCCACCCAGCCTGAGCCAAGGTGTGGGAGCATTAGGTCCCTGAAGGTGGGAACCCAGGGCCCCACTTCCACCCTGAAGCTGGAATATTCTCTGACCACTCCAAGCTCAGAGGAGCCCAATGTCCTTGGGTTCCTTGCTATTTCCTGGACACAGTGCAAATCTTCCAAAGTTTTGATGACTTGGATTTGATGTTTTCATAACTGACTTTGGCACTAAACCTGATCTGAGGCTTTATAGACTTTGTGTATCCCAGTAAGAGCCAATATTCATACATTTTGCTGCTGAAATCTCATTTGAGTACAGCCGACAGCCCCAGAATGAAGCCCGTTAGGAAAATTCTCCATTCCTTAGCTATATGCATCCTCAGAATAATACCTCGGAGAAGTTTTGAATTCCAAAACACACCTGGAGCCGAGTTTGGATACCAGATGTTGAACTGTGTCCCCATGAAAACCTGGAAGCTCAGAGAGGTTAAGTGTTTTGTGCACAGACACACAGCTGCTAAGTAACAGTCAGGACACAAACATTCTTGTGCCACGGAGGTCAGAATATAAACTTGGCATGTGCTGGACCTCTCATGACTAAGCTGGTCCTCCCTAGACATGGGTGGCAAAGCCCTGGCAAGGGCTAAGAAATGGCCTCGTCCTCGGAAAAGAGTGGTGGGAAGGATATTTAACCCCTTCAGCAGCGCTAGCAGGCATATTCCTCTTGTACCCCAAACCCGTTTCCAAGGAGTGACAACGTCGTCTCTCTGGTGGAACTTGGATGAGGTGGGGTCTGCCCTGACAGGAAGCAGGAAGTTAGGGGAGTTGGTTGATGAGACTGGCAAGACCCCAAGGCCATGAGAGGAATCTGGGGCAGGGTGGGGGACTGTGAGGGAGACACAGTGTTCCCTAACAAAGGCTGTCATGTGTGCCCATGAAATCCAGATGCCAAGGAGAGGGCTCAGGCCTCAGACATGGAGGCGGGGGGACAGGGTGGGAAATCCTTCGTTTGCCTTAAGGGGCAGCCCTGTTCACAGCGGTGCTTGTGCTGTGCCTGATAAATGCTCCTGCAACCTTTAAATGCTTCAGCCGGCAGCCTCCAGGCATCTCAGATCCTGGGCCGTGAAAGCGAGCAAAGATTCCACGCGCTCACACATGGTACAAGGCATGTACATCTGGTGGGTCCTCCGCTAGGACAGCTTTCCCCCATCCAACTAGACAGCACCAAGCTCACAGGTGGAAGGCCAAAAGAGTTTGTACTATGAATGAATCAAGGAACGAAAGAATGAATGAATGACAGTGTCACACTGCATGCTGGCTCCAAAAGGGGGACAGGGTAGCAACCATGCAATGGGACTTTGGACTCAGGCAAAGCACAGCCACTATTGGGAAGCTGGGACTCCGTGTTGTACCTCAGTTTCCCTGCCTGTACTGCGGGGACAAGGGGGGGGGGGGCTGGGGTAGTGACTCAGTTGGTGGCGTGTTTGCCTAGCATGTACAGGCCCTGGGTTTGATCCCCAGCACTAAATGATACTGATGGCACTCAGGAGGTAGAGGCAGGAGAATTAAGGAGGAGGCTAGCCTTGCCCTGTCTCAAAAAAGAAGTTGCTGCCTCTGAGGCCAGTACTGCAGTGACAGGTATTCCGGTTGGAGCCCTCACGGCAAGCAGGAAGCCCTGGTGGATGCTGAGGCCCGTGGGTGGGCTCTGTATTAGGGAATAAGAGCTCACCCTGTTCCACAAGACATCCAGACCCAAGGCCTGATTGTGACGGCCCAGTTGGAGGCTGGGTGTCTCAATTTTGCTGCAGCTAATTCGTGGACTCGTGATATCCAGGGATCAAAAGGCCATTGGCTGAGGTGGGCTGGTGACACCCCACCAGTCTGCTGCCTCTGTCTGATAGGTCTCCTTCCCTTTCATCAAGGCCCCTGGGAGGGGCAAGCAGAAGGCAGCTCTGGTCAGGGTCTCCTGGAGGGGGTGAGGGTGAGGAGTGGGAGAAGAGGAGGCGGAGGTCAGCTAGGGATGGAGGTCACAGCGTTCCCAGCTCCCCGCTGCTCCTGACATCTGGTCCAGATCCTATCCTGCAGTTGCTGCTGAGCTGGGCCTTCCTGCCTGGGATGAAAGGCCACAATGGGGATGGTGAGGTTGGCTGCTTCCCTGAGGCCTGGGGAAGACAGCAGGGCTGGGGAGAGGAGGAAATACAGGGACATGGGGTGACAGACTGTTCAAGGACCAATTAGTGATTATGACTGCACCAAGGACACTCTGGCCAGCGCTTCAGCCGGGCGGAATTTATTCCTCACATATGGGGAAACCGAGGCTCTGAGGATAAGGTCAGTTGTTCAGGGTCACACAGGGCAAAGAGTGGCTCCACTCAGAGCTCTGCGGTTTGCCCTAAGACCTAGTGGGAGGGACGGCTGGCCCTGAGCTTTCTTACCTCCATCCCAAAAGAAACCGGAGTAGCGGCTCTTGGTGTCCTCTTGTCTTGGATTGTCACGACTCTCCCAGGACCCAAAGAAAGATGCAGCTGGGTCCCAAGCCCCCAGATGGAGGGGGAAGTAGTCAAACAGGCCACTGACCCCCACCTGCCCAGTACTTAGGGAGCCTACGCCCTTGGCTCTTGGCCGTAAGAATACAGCTATACCCATGACTGCAGAACAGCTATAAGACACAGCAGGAAGAATCAGAGCTCTGAGAACACGCATTAGCATAGAAGCCTCAGTTGGGGCAGGGGGTTCAGCACCGGCCTTTCAAGACTTGAAGGTGCTAAGGGTTGAGAGAAGCCAGAACACTCCAGATCTGAGGGAGCAGACAGTGGCAACTCAGCAGATCTGGACTCTCTGAGCCTAGATGGCCCTAGAGGAGGGGAGAAGAGCGAGGAGATTAAGCAATCACAGCGAAAGGTCTGGCTCAGAATGGGTGCAGGGACCCCCCCCCCCCAGAAGCCCCAAGACTCCGGAGTCTCCTGAGTTTCGGCTCAGTTTTGCCTCCTACGGAGTGGGTGGTATGTTTGCCTTGGCTAGGACCGGAGTCTGGGGACAGAGTCCTCAATCCACCTCCTCAGGGGATTTGACTGGAATGCTAGGCCCCAGGCAGGTCAACAGTCAAGGCAGTGGTCTTGGATGGCCTCCCTCCACCCACAGAAGTGGCCCTGGGCCCAACTGGCCTTGCCCCCACTCCTCAGGCCCTCCTACAACGATCCAGGAGCTGCAAAGGTGGAATATCGTGCAGGGGGCGGGGGTAAGTGGCTTCCTGGTCTCCCAGGATCCCTTTCCACCTTTTCTGTTCTGACGATGACCGTGGCTCTCTCTCCGGGCCACAGAAAGGCCACAGCTCTGCTTTTCCTTCCTGCGGGCCCTGCTGTAAACACCCTCCATCTTTTCAACTTCTGGTAACCCAGACTAGCTCATTGGCCAGTGGACATCCACTAGATGCCAGATCCCAAGCCCTGGGGATGTGGCAGAGAGCCTGTCTGTCCACTCAGCTTAGGGTGCCCTCCTTCAGGAACTTCTCGCCAGGCCTGCACTCACCTGCCTTCCTGCCTTGGCCCTGTTTGCCACCATCCCCAGCTCTGAGCTGCTACAGAGAGGAGGAGCACCCTTGTTTTAACAGCTTCATCCCACACCCAGCGCCAGGCCCCCTGGTCAGTGTTAGTGGTGAGTACCCAGGGTGACCCAACAGCAGCTGAAGTTCACTCGCGAACCTGCTGCTCAAGAGCCTCGCAGACATCTGATTGCCTTGCCCTCAAATTGTTATGCTCATTTTGCAGACAGGGAAACTGAGGCACAACACTGAGGAGTCAGGCATCTGATGGGTGAATCTCCAGTACCCTGTGTTCTCTGCTGGAGCAGGGGAGGGTGCTAGTGGAGAAATGTCGGCCCTTCTAGAGGCATTGCTGAAGTCTTCCAAAACACGGCCTCCTCCCTGCCTGGCCCCGGCCCTTCTGAGGCCAGTCAGCCCCTACCCCACCTAATGGCTTGACTTCACAGACTAGAATCATGATCACCCTCTGAGATAACCCTCCCTCTCCCAAAGGTAGCACTCATCTTGGTCCAGCTCCCCACCTGAGCCCTCAACCAGGTCATTTAAATAGCTTCCCTGGATCTCATGCACAGGCCCAGGAGCAAAGGCCCCTGCAGCGCTCCCTCTGCTCCCTCCCAATGGTCAGGCTTAGCACAACTCAGCTGCGTGAGGACCATCTCCACAGTGCAGGGTTACACAGCCCAGAAATGAAGCAGAGAGATGTGTGCTACAACAGAAGTGAACGCTGAGGCTATGTGCTAGTCACAGGTGACACATACTTCATGATTCTACTTCTAGAAGGTTCCTAGAGCTGTCAGATTCATAGAGGCAGAAAGTAGAACAGGGCTCTGAGGGGTTGGGGAGAGAAAGGAAAGCAAATGTTTAAGAAGACAGTGTTGGTGACTGAATAGCTGCGTGAAACCACTTAATACTGTGGACTGCACACTCAGAAACCATGGACTGCACACTCAGAAACCATGGACTGCATACCCAGAAACCGTGGACTGCATACCCAGAAACCATGGACTGCACACTCAGAAACTGTGGACTGTACACTCAGAAACCGTGGACTGCTCACTCAGAAACCATGGACTGCATACCCAGAAACCGTGGACTGCATACCCAGAAACCATGGACTGCACACTCAGAAACTGTGGACTGTACACCCAGAAACCATGGACTGCTCACTCAGAAACCATGGACTGCATACCCAGAAACCGTGGACTGCATACCCAGAAACCATGGACTGCACACTAAGAAACTGTGGACTGTACACTCAGAAACCGTGGACTGCTCACTCAGAAACCATGGACTGCATACCCAGAAACCGTGGACTG
This sequence comes from Chionomys nivalis, assembly GCF_950005125.1. Lineage (NCBI taxonomy): Eukaryota > Metazoa > Chordata > Mammalia > Rodentia > Cricetidae > Chionomys > Chionomys nivalis. The sequence continues at coordinate 46,895,665 of NC_080107.1, forward strand.
CATACCCAGAAACCATGGACTGCACACTCAGAAACTGTGGACTACACACTCAGAAACCGTAGACTGCATACCCAGAAACCGTGGACTGCATACCCAGAAACTGTGGACTGCATACCCAGAAACCGTGGACCGCACACTCAGAAACTGTGGACTACACACTCAGAAACCATGGACTGCATACCCAGAAACCGTGGACTGCACACTCAGAAACTGTGGACTGCCCACTCAGAAACCGTAGACTGCATACCCAGAAACTGTGGACTGCATATCCAGAAACTGTGGACTGCATACCCAGAAACCATGGACTGCACACTCAGAAACCATGAACTGCACACTCAGAAACCATGGAGTGCACACTCAGAAACTGTGGACTACACACTCAGAAACCGTGGACTACACACTCAGAAACCGTGGACTGCACACTCAGAAACCGTGGACTGCACACTCAGAAACCGTGGACTGCACACTCAGAAATGGCTAGGAGCATATGCTTTGTTTTATATACTTTTTAAAAAGAAAAGCAACACCCACCACTCCCCATGTACTTAGGCAAGTATTTTCAAGTCAACACCCTCTTCAGCCCCAAGACTTACTATTTCCCAAAGTGTTCAGTCCCTCTGGATTCCTCATTAGCCCTTCTCTCCACCAGTCCCTCTGCCCTTCCTCTGTTTATTGCGTATGTTTATTTATGTCCGGCTGTGGTTTGGATGTCCATCCCCCTTCTTGTAAACTTGTATTCTGTAGACGCCAGCGATCACAGCTGGGACCGGACTTCAGAATGTTTCTTGACACAAAGCCTTATGCAATCACCAATTAGAGGAAACCTGTTTCCTCTCCAAGCTAGACAACAGACTTGTCAATCCCGACGTGTGTTAGGTGTGGTGCAGAGGTGGGAGGGCCGGTATGGGGCCAGGCCTGATTCATTCTGTGGCCTGTGGATTGTGATCTCAGAGGGACCCCAGTTTCTCACGGGGAACAATTGCCCAGGGCTGCCAAAAGCTGACTTGAGAAATGAAGTACTTGACAGCGGATGTCAGGACCTGGGGCTCAGGCCTGGGATTGCTTTCCCCCTAGAAGTGACTCCCAGTGGTAGGTATCAGCCTGGCCTGCCCATGTGTTCCAGCTCAAATCTTGCTGCCCCCTCTGGCGCCACCCCACTCCCCCTCCTGAATTCCCAGATTGCTGTAATTAAAGTTTGCTTTGCTTCCATCTTCTCAAAATAAGCCTGGCCTACCCACCAGGTCCTTACCGGATGCAGACCGGCTTGGTTTATGGCCGTCCCGTGTCTCGACAGGCTTAATGCCCCAGCTGGTGGGGTAGATGTGCCTTAGCACCTGGTACTTGGCTCAGGGGCCCTCCCAGCCGCTACATCTTCAGGTGCCAAATTCTGGGAGGCAAATCTCTGCATCTCCATGAGCATCTTTATCCCTTTTCTGGAAACCCTGTCTCCTGGACACCCAGGGAGCCCGGGAGAAGGGTACCTGGCTCTATATAACCTTTCTGAGGGCCCGAGGATCACGAGAGATCTGACTGTTTTCTATGTGGAGATGGCCCCTTCTCTCTGAGCCATAGGCTTCTCATTAGCGGAATTCATACCACAGTGGGACTGGAGCGTCAAGACAGTAGGCAGGTGTGCTCGGCCGGCACATAGTAGGTGCTCAGCTGAGCCGGGAAGCACGGGAGGTTGTTGATTGTAATGAAATAATCCTGCACTGGCTCAGGATACAATAGAAATGGGTTAAATTAAGGTGTAAGGGTTAGTTAATAAGAAGCCTAAGCTAATAGGCCAAGCAGTGTTTTAATTAATACAGTTTCTTTGTGATTATTTTGGGCCCGGGTTTCCGGGAAACCAATAAGTGGCCTCTGCCTACAGAAGTGAGGGAGTTGGATAAAACAACATATTTTTTGTTTGTTTGTTTGTTTTTGTTTTTCGAGACAGGGTTTCTCTGTTGCTTTAGAGCCTGTCCTGGAACTAGCTCTTGTAGACCAGACTGGTCTCGAACTCACAGAGATCTGCCTGCCTCTGCCTCCCGAGTGCTGGGATTAAAGGTGTGCGCCACCACCGCCCAGAGGGGAAAACAATGTTTGAGGTAGAGGAACAGTACACTGGGTGACCTAGAACTAAGGTGCAAAACCAACACCCTGGAATGACTCTGGCCCCCGGAGCCCACAGGAGCCTGGGTGGCCATGGGTTTAATGCCTGTCAACCGTATCTTGGGGCCACTTCCTTTCCCAGCCTTTCAGGCTGCCTTCCTCACAGAGCACGCTGGAGTCGCTCTTCTAATTAACTCTCCAACAAACCATCCCGCTGGGCCCTCTGATGTTGCCTCAGCACCTCTCACCTCCTGGCTTGGCAAGGAAGGAGCCACAACGCTCCCCAGCTCAGATGCCACGCTTGCTCGCACGCAATGCCAGTGACCCTCTTTTTTCCGTGGGCAGCCTCCCTGGCAGCCACCTTTGAAGTGTCTTCTGGCCCCCTCCTGGGAGGCATCTGACTGCTCTTTGTTTACCGGGTTTGCAGCACCTGTGTCCACCCTGGCGGGTGCACATCTGGACTGGGGTCCCAGTTGCAGAGCCAGCCAGGCACCACGTGACCTTGCCTAGGCCCCTGCCCACCCTCCAGTGAAGGGCTCAGAAGCCCGATGCCAACTGTGCTGCCACGGAAATCTCGAAAACATCTTAAAAACGGAAACTGGCAAGGCGGTTGCTTTTTAAAAAGTTTCGTAAAGCTGGGTTCTCTCCAATTTTAAATTAGAACAAGCTTCAGGAAGGAAAATTGGGGAAAACAGGGAAACTGAAGGAACAGTTGCACTGAGTTCCGAGGACAAACATGCTCGCCAATTAGACGGCTGTCTCTGGGGCCCGTGCCTTTTGTTTGGTTTTTCTGAGACAGTCCCAGGCAGCCCAACCAGCCTTGAACTCCCTGTATAGCCAAGGGCGGCTTTGAACTCACAACTCTCCTGCCTCCACCTCCCAGGTGCTGAGGTGACAAGCATACACCACCGCATCTGACTGGGACCTACGATTTTAATTTAGTTTTTTTTTTTTTTAATAATTTCTGTGTGTGTGCACACGAGGCCGACTTGGGGTGTTGCTCTTCAGTGGCTGTCTACTTTGCTTCTTGAGACAGGAGTCAAGGCTCAAGGATTCAAGTCGGTTGACTGGTCAGTGAGCCCCAGGATTATCCTGTGTCCACCCCAACTTCTGGCTATAGGCATGCATTCCAGCACTCAGTTCTTTACGCTAAGGATTCGAACTCAGGCCCTGGCGCTATCTGTCAGGGTCTCCTTTATGACCCCGCACAGTGCCTTGGGTCTTTTTTTCTTTACCATTTTGACTCTAACTTTCCTGGTGTCTTCCACTCTGCTGACAATCACTGGCTTTGGTCACGGTGAGAACTGCTGTCCTGGAGGTCCCTTTAGCCATTTCTTCAGATCCTCAGTTTTCCCAAGTCTATAAAATGCCTTGATGATTGGTCTGCGCTTTTTTAGGCCACGACCTCCCCACCCACGAAGGCTTTTTTGTCAGTTGCTGGGAATATTCCTGCGGCTCCTCATCCCTGTCACCAAACTGCTTCCCAAAGGGACAGTATATTCACTCTAAATTTTCCTTTTGTTGTGGGGAAATACACATAGCTTAGGAGTGGATCCACTTTTAAGTGTATGCAGTCTGGGGTCACAAACACATTCCCCCTGCTCTGAAGCTGTACCGAGGGCTTTCAACTTTTAAGAAACAGAGTAAGGCCCTCCTCCAGTCCCTGCAACCCCTTATAAAATGTATATTTTTTAAAAAAATATTTGTTTTACTGTTTAATTATGTATATGAGTGCATATGTCTGTGTGTGGGCATGTACACAGGAGCAAAGGTGTCGAGGAGGCCAGAGAGGTGTCGGGTCCCTTGGCGCTAGAGTTAAAGGCAGTTGTGAGCAGCCCAGTGCTGGCAACTCTAGTACTCTGTGAGAGCCAAATACCAGGCCCTGTACTACCGGCATGTGTGTATGGTGTGTGGGGGGTGTGGTGTGTGTGTGTGTGGTGCATGTGTGGGTATGTGTGGTGTATTGGGGGTGTGAGAGGTGTGGGAGTGTGTGGTGTGTGTGTTTGGTGGGTGGTGTGTGCGCTGTGTGTGTGTGGTGTGTGAATGTGTTTATGGTACGTATGTTATGTTGTGTCGTGTGTGTATGTGATGTAGTGTATGTGGTGTGTGTGGCATGTATATGTGAGGGTGCATGTGTGTATATGTATGTAGTATGTGTATGTGGAATGTATGCTGTGTGGTGTGTGTGTGCATGTGTACATATGGAAGTCAGAGCAGGTCAACAAGTGTCTTCCTTTATCTTTTTTTTTTTTTTTTTTTTTTTTTTTGGTTTTTCGAGACAGGGTTTCTCTGTAGCTTTGGTGCCTGTCCTGGAACTAACTCTCGTAGACCAGGCTGGCCTCGAACTCCCAGAGATCCGCCTGCCTCTGCCTCCCGAGTGCTGGTATTAAAGGTGTGCGCCACCACCACCCGGCCTTCCTTTATCATTTTCCTCGTCATTGCCTTTCGACAGGGTCCCTCACTGAACCAAAAGCTTGCTGTTAGGCTAGGCTGGCTGGCACTAAGTGTTTGGGGTCTGCCTGTCTTTGCCCTCCCCGGCTCCCGTCCACTCCATTCTGGGGTTACAGGTAGTTGCAGCCTTGCTTGACTTTACACGGGTGATGAGATTTGAACTTGGGTCTTCACGCTTGCCGAGCGGGTGCTGCTATCTACTGAGCTGCCCTTCAGCCCCTCCCGGCACTGTGTGTGTGATACCAGGCATGTTGGCAGTGTTGATCTGACTTAACACACTCCTTCCATCAAGCACCGCACCCTCGGGGCTTGACTGTACTTTAGCCCAGGGGTCAAGTTGTCCCACTTTCCCAAGCTGAACAGCTGTCCCTCGCATGGCAGAGCCATCTGTGTGACATGTGCTTGGCTGTCCTCAACCGTCGGTGCTGTGAACACAGATGCACATGTGTCTTCCTTGATGCCTGCCTCAGCTTTTTTAGGATGTGTCACACTGAGCCTACCAGGCTGTCGGGTAAGGCTGGCTTCCGCTTTTCTAGTGACCTGCTCCTGTTAGCCCCAGCGGTGGCATTTATTAAAACTTACCATGCACAGAGTGGCCTCTAGGTTGTCACCAACACTTACTATTGCCTGGTGTGAGTTGTGTGTGTGTGTGTATGGTGTGTGTGTGGTGTGTGTGTTGTGTTATGCATGTGGTGTGTGTGGTGTGTGTGTGTGGTGTATGGTGTGTGCATGTGGGGTGTGGGTGGTGTGTGTGGTATGCGTGTGTGGTGTGTGTGGGGGTGGTGTGTGGGGGTGGTGTGTGCATGGACAGTGTGTGTGTTATGTGGTGTATGCATGTGTGTGTACGCATGTGCGTGTGAATGCGAAGGGCACAGCCCAGCGGTACAGAGCTTGCTTAGCTGAGGTGAAGTGCTGACTTTGCCTCCCATCACTTGAAAGGAAAAGCGAACAGGTTCACAATTCAGCTCCCCTTAGCAATCATTTCACTTATTCTACAGTTTCACCCTGACATGCAAACACTGCTAACCTATTTACTGTCTGTGGCTTGGCTGTTTCTGGGCACTCAGCGTGAGGTCAACTAGCAGGGCCTTCTGTTCTAGCGGCTTCGGCATCACCTCTCCATGGCCACGACTGGGTGGCGCATCAAGTCGTTGCTCTTTGTTGCCTAGTTGCCAGTTATCGGGGCTTCGCTTACCACACACCCTCCATGGTACTTAGTGCTAGTCTTTATTTTAATTAATTCATTAATTAACTATTTGATTTACTTATTGAGCAAAAAGCATTCTACACTGCTAGTCAGGGTATAATGGCTCAGACTCTCATACAAAGGAGTGAGTGGAGCTGGATAAAAGACAGACAAGTAGCTGGGAAGCCTGTGGTGGCGCTCCTGCCCTCAGCTCCAGGGAGTTCCTGCTCCCCGCCCCGCACCCCCTCATTCCCTTCTATAAGAGGGTCTGCATCTGCCTGGCTGCAGGGAAGGCCTACGAGATCACCTACGTGAGACTGAGGTTCCACACCAGTCGGCCCGAGAGCTTTGCCATCTACAAGCGCACGCGCACCAGTGGACCCTGGGAACCCTACCAGTACTACAGTGCCTCCTGCCAGAAAACCTATGGCCGTCCTGAGGGTCACTCCCTGTGGCCGGGTGAGGATGAGAGGGTGGCCTTCTGCACCTCTCAGTTCAGCGACATCTCCCCCTTGAACGGGGGCAACATTGCCTTCTCTACCCTGGAGGGCCGTCCCAGTGCCTACAATTTTGAGGAGAGTCCTGTGCTGCAGGTCAGTGGGCAATCATGGGGAATCATGGGGAGATGGGCAGGCCTAGGAGGGGAGACAGCAGACCAGCCAGAAGAGCTAGGACCTGAGACCTCCTGGCTGTCAGACCTCAAACCCTAGAATCCTTCTGTGGGTGCCTGGTTCTCACTTTCACTTTTTTATTTATTTATTTATTTTGTCTTGTTTTTCAAGGCAGGGCTTCTCTATGTAGCCATGATTGTCCTGAACTCACTCTGTAGACCAGGCTGGCCTTGAACTCAGAGATTTGCCTGCCTCTGCCTCCCGAGTGCTGGGATTAAAGGAGTGGGCCATTACTGCTCCTTGCTATTTATTTATTTATTATTTGTATTTTAATGGAAGAGAGCCAGTGTGGCAACTCATTCTTGGGATCTCAGCACTGATAGGCTGGAGCAGGACGGTCCCAAGTGGCAGGCTCACCTGCAGCCCACCTGTTTCCCTCAACCGTGTGAGGCTGCCTAAGGGATAACGTGGTGGCATAGTCGTGGGACTTCCACTGGTGATTTATTTTGTGTCCCCGCCCAGGCCTTGGCTCCCTGGTCCTCAGAGGCCTCAGCATCTCCCAGGGGTTTTTCTGAGAACACAGAGCCCGAGGCTGCAGTGGGCGTAGAGATTGCATGCTTGCCCAGCATGCACAGGGCCCTGAATTTGACACCAGCACCACAAATGAGAAGAAACGCAGGGGTCCCAATCTGCACAGCTCAGTTGGGGGAGCATTTGCCTAGCAGGATGGAAGCCCTGGGGTCCCTCCCCAGCCACATATAATCTGAGTATGGTGGGGCACACCTGTATAATCCTAGCTCTCGGGAAGTGGGGTTCTGGCCATCTTGGGCTACATGTAAGACCCATCTAGGATGAATGCAATCCCAACAGAAGAAGAATAAAAGGGAGGGGGAGGGAGAAGAAGAAAGGAGGGAGGGGAGGGAAAGGTGGACTTCAGCCTCGCCTCGACCTCACAGCCAGACCTGCCTTCAACAGACCCCTGAAAGCATGGTGACCTTTGCAAATCCCAGCCGCAGGTGACTTGGAGAGTGACAGGGACCCGCAGCCTCAATGCTGTACAGACGTCTCAGGACTGAGTCCTGCTGGGGTGAGGAGCCACTGTGCCAGGAGCTCATTTTCCATCCTGACGGCCTGATTGCTAAGCCAGGGGCTCCTGGGCTGAATTAAAATGTTGATTAATATTCAGCCGGAGCCGCCTCTGATTATAACAGCAGGCGGATGGAAATGTCACTCTCCACGTGCATCCCCCACTTCCTCACCACGCGCTTCCACGGGGAAGCTGCTCATCCAGCCCGTGATCAGCAAGTATTTATCAAGTGTCTGCTCTGTGCCAGGCGGAGCCCAGGGGCTCTGACTTGTGGGGCTCATGTTTTGGGGTGTCAGTTCTCTGCATATGAGGAATTACGGGGAGAAGGTAGGCAGCCTGCATACAAGGGTCTCAGATGGGCTGCCTCAGCCGCTGTCCTCACGCGCACACACACAAGCATGCACACACATACACACACACACAAGCATGCACACACATACACACGCACGCGCACACACGTACCCGCACACACACACACACACACACGCACACACACACATACACACGTGCATACCACTTCAGTGCAGATGCCAGGCCCCACACCATGTGGTTGACATTGCCACCCTCGTGTTTACACCTCAGGGAACCTCTAACCTGCTGCATTTTACAGATGGGGACAGAGGCACCAAGGCATTGGGGCTTCTCACCAGAGCCGTACAGCCCCAAGACTGACCCAGGCCTCCTGATTCCTGGCTTCCCCTCAGGATTTGTGTCAGCCGGGCCTGTCCCTGTGCCCCAGGACCACCTCCACTTCCCGGGGACCAGGGAGCAGGATTTCCCAGTGGAGCAGGCCGAGAGAACTTGCTGATGGTGTCCTTGTCCCCTTCTCCAGGAGTGGGTCACCAGTACTGAGATCCTGATCTCTCTGGACCGGCTCAACACATTTGGGGATGACATCTTCAAGGACCCCAGGGTGCTCCAGTCTTACTACTACGCTGTGTCTGACTTCTCTGTGGGCGGCAGGTAAGGCTGCAAGCGGGCCCGGAACCCGGGGGAGGCCAAGGGACCAGGCCCCATCCTTCTGAGAGCCGCAGAGTTGGTAAGGTGCCCAGTGTGACCCGGATGAGAAGGGGTGAGCAGCACCCAGCCCCTGCCGGCATCGGAGGCCTTGCTGCCAGCTCCATTCTGCCTCCACAGACCACCCCAACAGGTCCCCACATCACCTAGCCCTCACTGGGAAATGAGAAGAGACAGTAAGTTCCTACCCCAAGCCTGTGGTGTGGAGGACACGAATCCAGTGACTCTCAATAAATACATCAGTGTACACCAGAATAAAAGCCCAGGGTCAGCTCTGCAGAACAAATGACAGGGAACACAAGACAGTCCAGGCAGAAGCCTCCGTGATGGGAAGGCTGAGCCTGAGGATGGAGAAGACTATGAGGCTGGAGTGAGGACAGGGTGGTGGGCAGAGTTAATTCCCATCCCTCTGTCACTAGGGAGTCATCGAAAGCCTCAGAATGTCAAAACACTCAACCCCCGTTGTTTGTTGATTTTCCCCACCGCTGTGACAAAATGCTTGACAAAGATGGCTCAGGGGAGGGGAGATTGACTTTGGCCCACCAGAGCAGTTTGAGGTCCAGTCCATCAGGATGGGATGGCCCAGCAGCGGGAAGTGAGGCAGGGAGGCTCAGCTGACTTCCTGCTCTTATCCACTCTGGGACGCTAACCCGGGGATGGTACTGTTCACGTTCAGCTGGGTGGTTCCTGCTCAGTTAACCCTCATCTAGAAACTCCTCTAGAGGCACACCCAGAAGGTGACCTAGGTCCTGCCAAGTTGACGATAGGAGCTGCTGCACCTTGGTATAGCAGGATGGGAAAGGGTGAGAAGATGAGGGGTGGAGACAGGGAGCTGGGACCGTGCAGGCACGGCCAGGGCCAGGAGCCTGGGATGACATCTAAGATGAGAAAGTAGCTCCAAGTGTGAGTGAGAGGCTGTGGCTGTGGGGAACGGTGAGGATGGCCCCGAGACGCTGGGCTATCGTGATTCACGGGTGCTTGGGTGATATTAAAGACAGGGAAGTCAGGGAAGAGCGTGTGTCCAACAACTGGCGCTTTGAGATGCCTGCTTCATGGAAGACAGGTGTGAGGGAACCTGAGCGGACTCTGGTGAGGAATTTCAGATGAATTCTCTGAGGTGCGAGCTGAGTCAAACCTCCCAGCCAGACTCCAAAGACGGTGGCCATGACCTCCATCTGGTACGTTGTTGTCAGGGCCTGCAAGCCAGAACACATCTGGAACCCAGCTGTGGGACCCAGACCACCCTTGGCTCCACAGCTGTCTGTGAAGGCTGCCTTCAAGAAGGAACAACACCTTTCCCTAGGTCAGAAGGATTCTGAGGAGTGGGGAGCTTACGAGTTCCCATGACCTCCATCTTCTAAAACTGACTGGTGTTAGACTCAAACCTCCTGGTCACAGTGGGATGTTGCTGCACCCCCTGTGCCCCTGAGCAAACAGTACCATACTCCCGTGTCCCCCAATTAGAGATTGCACAGGGGGCCCTGGAAGTGATCTGTCATCCATCACTGCCCTCTGAGGACAGAGGGAGGGTGGGACTTGTCTTTGGGGAACCAGGATGGGCTCTGGCTTATAGCTTTGCCCCTTGGGTCTTCCACTGTTGTGTCCTGAGCCTGCTTCACCATCTGGGAAGCTGGGGTACAGAGTCCTTGCCACCTCCAAAGACTCAAGCAAAGTCTGGAACTGTTTGGTCTGTCTGGGACCATCTCAGTGCAAGCCAGGAGCAGGATATGGTGGGCTCTAAGCCACCAAGGATGTTGGCCACAGAAGGTCAGTCTCACCCAGTTCTCCACATTGCCCACCCCCCAAAGCGCTTCTTGGTTCTTGCTGAATTCACCCATCTCTTGACCTTGTGGGTATCATGAGAACATAAATCTAGGGCTGCCTACCACGGCTCAGACTCTGGGGACTTCTTGAGAGCTGACCCCTGCACGGGGCACCTCTTTTTTACCCTTTTAGACACAATTGCAGAATTACCTGTCATAACCTCAGTCCCTAAGAACTGACCCTGTGACCCCTTGTCCACCCCCACCAGGGGACTGAATTGGCTTCTTCCTGGGTCCCAAGACCCCTGAGCTGGGACTCCACTCAGGCAGAGACCTTCTGTGACAGCCACTTACTAGTTGGCAGCCACGGATGGACAGCCTTCTAGGCCTCAGTTTCCCAGTCTGCTCAAAGGGGACAGCAGGAGGTTGGTGTGCTCGTTAGTCAACACAACACAGACTGGAGTCATCTGAGAAGAGGGACCCTCAACTGAGAAAACAGCTCCCTCAGACTGTCGTGTAGAGAAATCTCGGAGACATTTTCTTGATTTGATTGATGTGGGGGATCCAGCGTACCCTGAGTGGCGCCACCTCTGAGCACGTGGTCCTGAGCTGTATGAGAAAGCAGGCTGGGCAAGTCATGGGGAGCAAGTCTGTAGGCAGCCTCCTTCATGGCCTTCCTTCAGTTCCTGCCCCTAGCTTCCTGCACTGACTTCCCTTCATACTGGGCTGTGATGGGGATGTGTGAGGTGAAATAAACCCTCTCCTCCCCAAGCTGCTTTTGGCTGTGGTGTTTATCACAGAGCAGGAAGCAAACTGGGCAGCAGGGTTCATTCCATGGAGCATTTGGGAACCCCAGTGCTCTCTTTATCACAACCCCCGGGTATGTAGTCGGGACTCAGGGATCCCCACACTTGCGCCGCAATCAAGGGGTGCCTGACAGTGACACCCTCACTTCTCCCAATGTCCGTGGCAACTGTCTCCAGGTCCCCCCTCCTGCTGCTTTCCTCAGGTGCAAATGCAATGGTCACGCCAGTGAGTGCGGCCCCGACGAGGCTGGTCAGCTGGCGTGCCATTGCCAGCACAACACCACAGGTGTGGACTGCGAGCGTTGTCTGCCCTTCTACCAGGACCGTCCGTGGGCCCGTGGCACCGCAGAAGAAGCCAATGAGTGTCTACGTGAGTGTCCCTCGGGCACAGGCTAGTGATGCTGGCTGGGAAACAATCCCCCAAACCTCACAGCGGGGCCTGCTCCTGGGTGGGCCTGGCAGGCAGTGTGGAGTCCTGAGCTCTGAAGGAGAGTTAAGGGGGGCTGAGGGGAGCACCAATCCTCCCTCACAAGCCATTCCTCCAGGACAAGTCCACCCAGGGAGGCGCCTGTGGTCGGAGGGCAGGAAGGTCCCCAAACCAGACTTAACCCTTTGTTTTAACTGTTCCAACCCTGGCAGCTAATGAAATCCAATCCCACCACCCCCACCCACAGGGCCCTGACCCGCCTACCCCAGCCTTTCCCACAGTCCCCCACAGTCCCCAGAAGTCCTTTGATGTTCCAGCTGTGTGTGGTGTGGCTCTGCCTGCCTAACCTCAAAGAGACACTGGTGAAGGGAGGAAGGGGCCCTGGAACCTTCTATAGGGACGGTGGGAAGGGAGGAGCCTTCCCAGGGGGGTGCATCCCACTTTCCCTTGTCCGGCCTTGTCTCTCCTCACAGTTCTCTGTTCTGCCTCGGGCTTCATGCGTACCGTGCCTGGAGCCAGACACAGAAGTCCACATATAGCCTCATGGGCCTGGGCTGCAGTCTGCCTGGGGACCATGGGAAGAAATCAGCTTTGTCCTCGGGACAGACAGCTTTTTCCTATCTGCAGTAGCTGCCCCAGGGGGCGAATGCAGTGCTAAGTTCCTCTTGGCTTGCTGGCCTGCCTCCCCCAGGGAAGCTGCGCTGCTGGCTCTCTGCTTGGGCCAAGCCCATGTCTGTTTCTATGGCGGGGGTGTTACATGCCAGACCGCCCCCCTGCCATGTCTCATTTCTGTTCTCATAGTCACCAGTCTGGATTTTCATGCCTGACCCTTCACCTCTGACTCCTAGCCCAGGCAACCTCTGAGCCCCAAATTCTTTTTCTTTCACATCTCCCGAATCTATTCCTCCGTCTCTGGGCATTTCACTCTCCTTATGGCTGTCTCTAGCCTCCAGCCTCCACCACCTACAGAGAATGGCTTTCAAAGAGTGCCCTCCCCTCATTACACCCCGCCCCCTTCCTGAATATCTGGGCTCCCAGCCTCCTGGCACCTCTGTTTCCCGGCCGCCTTGCCACATGCCAGTCACCTCGCGGTATGCCCATCCACTGCCCATCACATGGCCTGCTGTCCACAGCCAGCCTCTTGGCACACACACACACACACACACACACACACACACACACACACACCGAGCAGACAATACTTCTCCAGTCCAGACCTTCTCCTCCTGGCAAGCACGGGCTTCCTGCTCCATCATCTCCCCTACCCCAACCCATTTCTGACTCCCTCCAGGAAGACATCATTTTGGAATATTTATTATAGGGACTACCTAGTTCTTACAGAGCATCCTGTTTCAGAATATCAGATGCCTGGGCTCAGTGGCCTTGGTCACGCTGAGCCTGCCGGCCATCCTGGACTCTGGCCCTTGGTGTTAACCACTTCCTGTTGCTTTTACAAAATGCCTTACACAATAGGATAGGGAAGGAGAGGCTTGTTTAGGCTACAGACTGAAGGTGCCATCCCCTCGTGATGGTGGCAGGATTGTGAGACTCTGGTCACATTGCTTGTGCAGCCAGGAAGCAGAGACAGGTCAATGTTGGTGGCCAGCTTGCTTCCAAGCTCCTTTTCCAGTCCAGGACCCCAGCCCAGGGCATGGTACCACCCATATTTAAGTTGGGTCTTGCCGTCTCAGCCTAATGTAGAACCGCTGAGAGGTTTGTGTCCTCTGTGATTCTTGGTCTCGTCAGGTTGACAAGATTAACCAAGCACATCCTTTCTGAGATGCCTGCTCCAGAGAGCAGAGCCCCTCCCCCCCGCAGAGCCTGTCACTCATGCACACGACCCTCCATCTCTCACAGCCTGCAACTGCAGTGGGCACTCTGAGGAGTGCACGTTTGACAGGGAGCTCTTCCGGAGCACTGGCCACGGTGGGCACTGCCATCACTGCCGTGACCACACAGCCGGGCCACACTGTGAGCACTGTGAGAGGGACTATTACAGATGGGGCCCGAGGACACCGTGCCAACCCTGTGACTGCCACCCAGCAGGTGAGTGGCCCCAGCGTCCCCTTTTCCCATCTCCCATCATCCTCCTGCCTCCACTGCCCTGTGTCCCTCCTCCCCAGGCTCCCTGAGTCTCCAGTGTGACGACTCGGGCACCTGCACCTGCAAGCCCACAGTGACAGGTTGGAAGTGTGACCGTTGCCGGCCCGGGTTCCACTCCCTCAGCGAGGGCGGCTGCAGGTGAGGATGTGGGGATGGGTGGCCTGTGTTGACCATGCTGTGTGTTTGTGCTAAATCAGACACAGAAGGAAAGAATGCTAGCTATCCCCACTTTACACCTTCATCTCACGTGTTCTCATCCGTAGCTACCAGACCCCAGACTTACGAGAACTAGAGCTGAAGAAACGGAAGAACTAACCTGCGCAGTGGGGATGGGGGTGAGATGGGGGCGGGGCGTGACCGGGGAGACCCAGTGCCAGGGAGAGGGACAGAGTCCCAGGTTGAACCTGAGTGTGAGGCCTGGTGAGTGAGGGACACAGAGACACTCTAAGCGGGTGAGTACAGCCAAGGCTGAGGCAAGCGTCAGGTGAGGCTCAGGTCTGGAAGAAGAGGGCCTGATGCAGAGGGGACCTTGGGGGGCTGAGGGCTGTTGTGAGCAGGGAGCCAAGGCAGGTGGCTGTGCCAGAGGATACCGGAGGCTTTGGCAGGAGTGGGGCTGGCTCAGAAGAGGGGGAGGAAGCAGGCAGTTTCCAGAGTCCAAGTCTGTGGTGACAGAAGACTGAGGAGGAGGGAGGGATGGAGGCTGGTCCTTGTGGCACAGGGCCAGGTGGAAGCTGGGCAGGGAGCCAGGCATTATATACATATTTAGGGTGTGTGGTGCCTGGCCATAAGGAGGGAGACCAGCGAGGGACCAGCAATCTGCCACAGGCTGGATCTTAGGAGAGGGGCCAGACGCTCACGGTGGAACCCACAGTGAGCAATACTGCAGACTCAGAAGGACTTTATGGGTGTAGTCTTACAGAGCATAGGCTGACCTCAAAACTACTACAGCCAGCAGTGGCCTCCTGTCGGAGTTAGAAATGGGCAGCTTTATGTGGTGCCAGGGAGTGAACTCGACTTCGCACTTTCTAGACAAGGACTCTATGGTCCCCTAAAGCACTTTTAAATGGACTTGCCAGGGCTGAGGAGATGGCTCAGCAGGTAAGGTGCTGTTGCGCATGCATGAGGATGTGAGTTCAATCCCAGCCCCCAGGTAAACCCACAAAAGCCAGGTGTAACCGTGCACATCTGTAAGCCCAGTGCCAAAGGCTAGAAGGCCGGCAAAGGCAAGCAGATTGCAGGAGGTGGCCGGCCAACCAGTCTTGGCAAACTGGTGAGCTCCAGGTTCAGTGAGAGACCCTGTCTCAAAAAAATAAGGTGGAACACAAGAAACCTAACTTCAGCCTATGACCTCCATACATACATGCACACACTTTCATGCACATGTGTACACACACAGGAAAGAAAAAACAAAATAAATGAACTTGGCTCTAGTGAATACCGAACACTGTCTCCATACATTTGAAAGACAGCAGAAGTGTGTTGGGTAGACATGGTGCACAGAAATGTCCATTGAAGCCAGGACCAGGTCTCAGTGGTGGAGTAAGTGCCTGCCCAGCATGCAGAAGGCTCTGGATTCCATTCCCAAAGCAACACAAAACAAAAATTCTGGAACTGACTGACCCTGGCTGCTTCCCAGGTCTTGGTCTTGGGACCTTTGCTCATATTAGTCCCCTCCCCTAGAGCATTTCCTTTTGCCAGCCCCACCTCCTTGGCCTGTGTCACCCACTGCTAGCCACTCTCCAGTCCTCAGCTAAGGCACTGCTCCCCTCCCTGCTCCCTCTCCAAGGCTGGACCAGAAGCACCTCCCTAGTCCATCTCCTTCACAGCACATAGTGCAGGGCAGGGGCCGTCTGTTGGTCTGTTCTCACTGGATCCTGGGGTCTGTGAGAACGGGAACCTTGTCGTAGCAGATGATGAGTGGGTGGGTGGTTGAGAGAGTAAACGGATGGGTGGGTGAATGGAGATGAAGAGATTAGGAGCAGAAGGATGGGTGGATGATGGAGGTGGGTGGACAGATGTAGGAGAGAATGATGGGTGAAGCTAAGGGATCGAAGGATGAGTAAACAGGTGGATGGATGGATGCACTAATGGAGGGCAAGTGGGTGGATGCCAAGAGCGTGGGTGATGGGTGGATGGACAGATGGACCAGTGGAGGGGTGAATAGGTAGGTAGACAGTGGGCAGATGGTAAGTGATAACATGGATGGGTGGATGGATGGGTGGGTAGATGGGTGGGCAGGTGGATGGATGGATGGATGGATGGATGGATGGATGGATGGATGGGTAGACAGGTGTGTGGATGGATGGATGGATGGATGGACGGACGGACGGACGGACGGGCAGGCAGGCGGGAGGGCGGACAGATAGACAGGTAGATGGATGGACGGATGGGTGGGTGGATGGATGGATGGATGGATGGGTGGACAGATGGGTGGACGGATGGGTGGATGGATGGGTGGATGGGTGGGTGGATGCACCAGTAGGGAGGGGTGAGTAGTGGGTGGGGCATCATTGCATGGGTAAACGAGGCACTTCCTGGCAAAGAAGTAAGGATGACCCCAAGCACAGTCTCTTGGACAGGCCTATCCCTGTTTCCTCTGGAGCAGGGAAGGGCATGGAGAGTTCTAAGGAAGGACAGTCCACTCTGGAGTTGCTCAATAGAGTCTGTGTTTTCTCTGCTTCTTTGGCAGACCCTGTACCTGCAATGTTGCTGGAAGCTTGGGAACCTGTGACCCCCACAGTGGGAGCTGCCCCTGCAAAGAGAATGTCGAAGGCAGCCTGTGTGACAGGTGGGGTACAATCTACAAAGAGCTACTGGAAGTGATTGCGGGGGGGGTCTCTGGGGAGGCACCCAAGCTATGTAGTAAGGGGAAAGGCAGGGCGGTGTCCTCAGGGACTTGGACAAGCCTGTCACCCCAGGTTCTTCCTGAAACCCCAAAGACCTTCTACCCAGGAAGATAGCCAAAGGCCCCAAGGGCAATGTGGATACTCTGATCCAATGCCACTGAGGGTTTCTTAGCTGAGGAAATACATCATTGCTTCACGATCAGAATCCTGGAAACAAACTCTAAACAGATAGGAAGAACATGCCTAATCCAGACGCAAATACCTGGTGTCATATTTCAGCTCTTTTGCCTCACATCCATGGTAGATGTCACAGCTGTGACAGTCCTCCCATCTCACACCAGTGGCAGACATCACTAATGGAGAGCTGTCACAGCCCTCCCATCTCACACCAATGCAGACATCACTAATGGAGAGCTGTCACAGCCCTCCCATCTCACACCAGTGGCAGACATCACTAATGGAGAGCTGTCCAGCCCTCCCATCTCACACCAGTGGCAGACATCACTAATGGAGAGCTGTCACAGCCCTCCCATCTCACACCAATTCAGACATTATTACTGGAACGCAACAATCTTAACCTTAGCTCCTTCTCAATGCCTTGCTCTGAGAAGACCCTATCAACTGAGCTAAGACAAGAGTCATTCTGAAGTCTCAAAGCAGGAACTATATGAATAACAAAATTAATAAAGATGTGATTGCATTATAAGCCTAAGAATGAGGCAGATATCTTTAATGCCAGTCCATGATTGGCTAAATAAACAGATGACAGTGGGCAAATCTTCCTTCAGAATTGTAGATGACGGAGAGGGTGGAGTGGGAAGTCAGCCTAGAAGTGGCACGCCCGAGTGACTGGCCTGCCAACAGCAGCGATGAATGCTGGCCTTAATGGGAACAGGCATTTGCATAGCCTCGAGATTCAGCTCTGGGAATAGTTACTAATTACAATGGTGGCTTCAAGCCGGTTGCAAGCAAGTTCTTTGATGTTTTTCCTCCTGGAAGGTTTTTTTTTTTTTTCAAATTGTTTTGTGGGGTTTTGTGTTTTGTTTTTGAGACAGGTTCTCACTGAGCAGCCCAGGCTGGCCCCACACTGTTAGAGCTCTAGCTGCCTCTGTGTGCCTCCTGGGTGCTGGGATTAATTGTTGTGCTTCTCTGCACCCTCAATTTTTTTCTTTTTTGAGACTGTCTCAGGAGGCCAAGCTAGCCTTGAACTTGCTGTGTAGCTGAAAATGACCTTGAACCCCTCCCTGCCTTTCACCTCCCGAGTGCTAGGGTTACTGGTGTGTACCCCACTTCTAAAGACTAAACTGCAGCAACTGTTTAGACAAGAAACCTGGTGGGCAGACGGTAGCTGGGAGATGATGACCGGAGGCTGAGACAGGAGGACCGTCAAGAGCACAAGGCCAGACCAGAGTATAAAATAAAACCCTATTTCAAAACCCAAGGGGGTGGAAGGACGGCTCCGCAGTTAAGAGCACTTGCTGCCTTTTCAGAGCACCTACATGGTGGCTCTGAGCCATCTGAAACTCCTGTTCCAGAGGATTCAACTTCTTCTGGACTCCACAGGCAGCAAACATGCACATAGACAAGTACACGGACATGCCTGCAAACAAGACACTCACAGGACAGTTTCAATTAGAATTTCTTTTTTTGTTATTTGTTTTGTTTGTTTGTTTGTTTGTTTGTTTTTCGGTACAGGATTTTTCTGTAGCTGCCTGACCTGGAACTTTCTCTTGTAGATCAGGCTGGCCTCAAACTCACAGAGATCTGCCTGTCTCTGCCTCTTGAGTGCTGGGATTAAAGGTATGCGCCTGGTTAAAATTTCTTTTAATAAACAAAACAAACAACAACAACAAAACCCAAACTCTGTTGGCCCCTTTAGTGCCAGCCCTCGGGAGGCAGAGGTAGGAGGATACCTGTGAGTTCAGGGCCAGCCTGGTCTACTTAGCAGGTTCCAAGCCAAGCAGAGCTGCCTAGTGAGACCCTGTCTCAAGCAAAGAACAAACACCCACAGAAACAAAAGTGTCAAGATCACAGGCGAGGAAGAGGAGATGTCAGCAAATCAGAGGCGACAAGGGCATGGCTAAATGCAGTGTTAGGTCCTGGAGCAGGGGAGCATTAGTGAGAAAGGAAAGAACCCTGACACAGCCTGGAGGTAACGTCGGGTGATGCTGATCTCTTGGCTTCGAGGCTGTGTATCAGCAGCAGAGACACTGACCCAGCAGGCAAGAACTGTCTGTCCTGTCTTTGTAATTCTTGTGATTCTAAAAGGATAATAAAAATTGAAATGTTCTCTTAAATTTCCCCAGGATTCCGAACAGTCTAGCTGGATCCCAGTCCTATCGCATCCTGGCTCAGAGATGTGACCCCGCCTCTCTTACAGATGCCATCCTGGAACGTTTAACCTGCAGCCCTACAACCCAGCAGGCTGCAGCAGCTGCTTCTGCTATGGTCACTCCAAGGTGTGTGCCCCCGCTGCCGGTTTCCAGGCACACCACATCCTCTCAGACTTCCGCCATGGTGAGCAGTGCACAGAAGCTGCCTTGGAGGGGGAGGGGGTGTTCCTCCCCTGGCAAGGGTTCTCCCTTTGGAAGCTAGGATGGGGACAGCCCTTCCACCAAGGGTCCTTTGGAGAGATGCCCTAGGCCACAGAGCTGGGCATCTCCCTTTGGAAGCTAGGATGGGGACAGCCCTTCCACCAAGGATTCTTTGGAGAGATGCCCTAGGTCACAGAGCCTAGGCTAATAGTGTGAAAGGTGTCTTCCAGGACCTGCCTGCTGCCCCTCGGCTCCTTCCCCAACCTCCGTTTTTCCAGCCTCCAGGGCTCTATCCTCAGGGTGGTACCAGAAGACAGGGTGTGTCCGCAGGCACCCTGAGTCCTGTAGACAGCCTCCATTCACCCCCAGGAAAGTTAGTCTCCCTTAGCATATCTGAGTTCCCGCTTAGAGTCTTGGCCTCCATGTATTAAGCACCTGCTGAGCTCCACATTCCAGGGAACCTCAGCATTGCTGTAGGCAGGTATTCTCATTCCCATGTTACAGACTAGATCCGGGCCTGCCTGAGATCGGTTCTGGCAGCCATCGTTGTGTGTTTGGAGAAAGGGGGATGGAACGCTAAGCCCTGCAATCCATCAGAGCTAGTGTGCCCAGCCATGCTCCTCCTGGGGACTGGTCCTTGGGCCTCCAGAAACAGGGGCAGTGTGCCCTCTGCTGGACACCATGCAGAAGGCAGGACAGCTCGTGGCAGTGGCTGGCCAGAATCTAGCATAGTACATAGTCTCTATAGTCCCATTGGGCTTGTCTTTGGAACCCTAAGATAGCATGAGAGGACTTGGGATGTGGTTGAGTTGGCAGAATTCTTGCTGAGAATGTGCAAAGTTCTTCCAGGATGTGGAACCTCTGTCCTACCTCGGGCCCAGCCTAGTCTTCAGAGAGTGGTCTTCCCCCACCGTTCCTCTCTGAGACACGGTCTCATCTAACCCAGACTGACTTCAAACTCCCTCCCACTTTAGAGCCCTGTGGGACTTGTCACTGGAGACCAGCCTTTGGGGTCTCACAGTTGGGGCAAATAGTCTGTCTTTGATGTTTAGGAGCTGACGGTTGGCAGGTCAGAAGCACGGGGTCATCAGAGCATCCTCTGCAATGGAACCGGAACGGGATCCTCCTGCAAGGAGAGGAGGGACTCTCAGCACCAGGTAGGTAGTGGTCCCTACTGATCTCACCACCCAGGTTCCTGCCAGCTGCTCATAATACAGTACCTTAGAGTGGATGAGGTCTGAAAGACAGGTTAACTTCAGCTCGGTTCCTGTACATCTTGTGGCAGCCTTCCTGTAGACGGAATCCTGAGGCGGCACACGGCACCTTGTTCCTGTTCCTATGAAGTCCCCTACCCAGGTTCAACCATGGGGACCCCACCCCAGCCACTTTGCCTCATCCTAGCCGTCTCCCAGAGACCACTATCCCGACAGTGCAGCCCGACTAAATTTTCACTTCCAAACAGCTTACTAGAGGGGTTCAATTTCAGCGCATATTTAGGGGTGCCTGCCACAACAGGGGCTGCCCAAGTGACCGAGGTCTCCACGGCTGAGAACACACACATTTATTCTCTCGGTGTCACAGGCTGTGTCCCTTCAGGCCGCCCCAGAGCTGAGACCACGTCTCCCTTGCAGCACTTACACCATCCCCGACCTTCAGAGCAGCGGCTTACATTCACAGCTGACCGCCCTCCAGGGGATAATCCTACAGACCTCCCTTATTTCACAGACAGAGGACTAACACCCCCCAACTCTGTTTACAGCTTTAATCCTTCTTGCCTGGCCAAATCCCCTCTGTGCAGACCCATCTCTCAGGGTTTAGGGTTGGGGACACCTTTGGGTATGGGGACACCTTCAATCAGACCACAGCATATGTGAGCTCACCAAAATACCGTGTGTGTGTGTGTGTGTGTGTGTGTGAGAGAGAGAGAGAGAGAGAGAGAGCATGTGCATGTGTGTGTGCATGCGAGTGTATATGATGCATGTAAGTATGATGCATGTGAGTGGGCACAGTTGTGTGTACGGGTGCAAGTGCATGAGGAGGCCACAAGTTGATGTCAGGCACCATCCTCCACCCCTCTTCACCTTGTCCACTGAAGCAGGTGCCTTTTTTTTTTTTTTTTTTTTTTTTTTTTTTTGGTTTTTTGAGACAGGGTTTCTCTGTGGCTTTGGAGCCTGTCCTGGAACTAGCTCTTGTAGACCAGGCTGGTCTCAAACTCACAGAGATCCGCCTGCCTCTGCCTCCCGAGTGCTGGAATTAAAGGCATGCGCCACTACCGCCCGGCTGAAGCAGGTGTCTTAATCAAGCCCAGAGCTCGCTGATATGACTAGTCTCAGGCCGGCCAGCTTTGTTCTGGAGATCTCCTATCTCCACTCTCTAAGGCTGGAATTACAGTGGGCCACCATGCTCACGTGACAGTTACATGGGTTCTGGGAATCCAGACACTTTTGTGTCTGCGCTGTCTCCAAGCACTGACCTCGGATTTTCCACCCACCACTGCACACAGTTTGGATGGTTATCGTTGCGGTCGATATAGACGCTAGAATCAAGCATGTGGTGCTATCAAAGCCTTTCCTTCTTGCCTTTAGAGAAGTTCCTGGGAGACCAGAGACTCAGCTATGGACAGCCAGTCATACTGACCCTCCAAGTACCGCCTGGGGGCTCCCCACCCGCTGTGCACCTGAGACTGGAGGGGGCAGGCTTGGCTCTGGCTCTGAGGCCCTCCAGTCCACCCAGGCCTCAGGACTCCAGGCAGCCAGGACAGGTTCAGCTCCGGTTCCTGTAAGTGTCTCCCTGTCCTAAGAGATGGGAGTGGGATGGTTAGGCAGGGTCATCTCCGAGGGCTAGGCACGCTGGAGGCTCCTGAGGATCCCAGGCTCTTGGCACCAACTGTTCCTACATCAGGCTGTCCCACTGACTTCCTGTCCCTTCCAGCCTGCAGGAGACCTCTGAGGAGGCAGACATCCCTCTGCCTGCCTTCCACTTCCAGCGGCTGCTTGCCAATCTGACTGCCCTGAGCATCTGGACCAGGGGCCAAGACCTGGGCCATTCTGGTCAGTATGATGGCCATCACCCCTAAGAACTCGGGTCCTGGCCCTGCATTGCTTGTGGAGGTTCTCACAGCATGGACTCTGAGACTGAGAAATCAGGACACTTACACAGGCAGAAGTGTGTCTGAGGATAGAGGCAGTTGCTGGACTGTGGGGAACCAGGAGGCCTGGGGGAGGAAAGTCCTTGACAGAATCCAGCGCCGCCCCATCCTGCCATAGCATCTTTTTGTGGGCACTGTCCCCCCTGCTGGGAAATAATGGCATTGCAACCTTGGAGACTTAGCTCACCCAACTGCTTTTAAGACAGGGTCTCACGGTCTTGAACTCTTCATCTTCCTCCCTCTGACTCCCAAGTGCCGGGATTGCAGGAGTCTTACTACGTAGACCTCTCTGATCGGGAACTTGTTAGGCAGATCAGGCTAGCTTTGAAACTCAGAGGATTAAATTTACCACCATGCCCGACAATATTTATTGACTTGTATATATGTATATTTATGGGCACACATCCATGTGTATACCACACGCGTGAGGGGCAGAGGACAGCTTGTGGGACCCTGCGAATTGAACATGCGTCCTCAGGTTTAGTAACTTGGGTTCTTAACCTGCTGAGCCATCTTGCTGGCCCCAAGCATACACATCTTGCAGTCTGGTTGCTCTCTGCCCCACCCACCTGGATTAATCAAGATCTAGCAATGCTAGCCTTGCACATTCTAGCACTGGCGCTGGGTCTAAACTCATCTGCTCCCATTGCTCTTGACTCTTTTGCTTGTCGTTTTTAAAGCTACACTTAAAACCTGGCGTAGTAGCCATGCCTGCGATCCCAGCACTTTAGAGGGTCAGGCAAGAGGATAGCAGTCTGAAGACAGCTGCACCGCAAGACCGTGTCTCAAAAAGCAAACGAAAATAACAGTTGACTCACAGGCCTTTGTATGCGTGGGCCTGTCTCTCAGGTGCCAGGGAGACATGCATGGAGGTCTCCCCTTCTCTTCCCATTCTACAGGAGCAGTGGCCCTCTGTGAAGTGCAGTTTACCTCGGCCCGGGCCCAGCAAGGGCTTGCCCCACCAGCCTCTTGGGTGGAGTCTTGCTCGTGTCCCCAGGGATACACAGGCCAGTTCTGTGAATTCTGTGCCCTGGGATACAAAAGAGAGATACCTCATGGGGGTCCCTACACCAGCTGCATCCCCTGCACCTGCAACCAGCATGGCACCTGTGATCCCAGCACAGGTGAGTCCCGGAATCCCATCCCAAGGACCCCTCGGCTGTACGTCCACACAGTGTGATGAGGCCTGGCCGTCACAGGTGGCTCTTGGGGACATAGGCTCTGGTCTGTCCTTGCCGTGCTACCTGGGCTTCTCCTGATTGGAACACAGGTGCCAGAGACTTCCACCATCTGCGGAGGCCTGCAGGTGTTGTCTGTCTACAGCCCGTGGGCAGGCCTGGGAGGGGCTCCTCAGGGCCTTACTACTTGGCAGGTTCTGAGGAAAGGCAGAGGGATTATCAGTACAGACAATAATGAAGGAAGATGTTCAGAGGGTCATGCAGGTGACAGCAACTCTTGGGTGTCAACCCCGAGCCACAAGCCTACCATCCTTCTCGTCATGGCTGTGGCCTCGGGAAAGTCACTGCCTGAACACCCAGGGTACACTCCCTGGGTACAGTTCAGATGGTAATAGTGTGCACACAGCCCAGGCCGTGCACACAAGGCCACATGAAGGTCAGTGAGTCGGGAATTGTCCAGACTTCAAAAAACAGCCCTGCTTTGCACCAAAGCTCAGGGGTAGTTGACCAGGTGAGCTGAGGAGTCTTTTCCTGGGTGAGGCAGATATGGGATGCCATTCCGTTTCTCCCTGGGGTCGGCACTACATCTTTGAAGACATCGGAGTGGTACGTTCTCCATTACTGTCCCATTCTCCAAGACAGGGATCTCATGACTGGTAGGTGGCAGAGACACACCTCCCACTAACCCCGGGGTAAGACTGTCATTTAGAGCCGGGCGGTGGTGGCGGCGCACGCCTTTAATCCCAGCACTTGGGAGGCAGAGGCAGGCGGATCTCTGTGAGTTCGAGACCAGCCTGGTCTACAAGAGCTAGTGCCAGGACAGGCTCCAAAACCACAGAGAAACCCTGTCTCGAAAAACCAAAAAAAAAAAAAAGACACCTGCTTCAGTGGAAAAAAAAAAGAGCTCTTCCCCACACCTGGAGAGGAGCAGAAGCCTTACCGGGGGTCACGTGACCAGGGGCTGTTAGGGGACAGACACAGGCTTCTCCACCTCTGTACCACAGGCCTTTCACCCTGCTGTCTCCACGGAACAGATGCTGGTCTCTGTCACTCTTGATACACAGAGCATCATCTACCCATCCTGCGCCTGGCAGACATCACCAATCGAGCCTAGATGAGGCCTCATAATCCTTTCCCACTCAATGCTCCCTGCAGCTGCTATTGAGGAAACAGAATCTTCTCATGAGATAGAACTGGAATAATTTTTTACCGCCACTGAGCCCTTGATGCCGCCGCAACTTTCCATTCCGTATAAGAAAGCCTTCATTTGTAAAATAGGGTTGGAGAAAGAAGCCTGAGGGTGTAGGGCTGAGGCAGGAGCCCTCCCCTGAGCTGAAGCCTGAGGGTGTAGGACTGAGGCGGGAGCCCTCCCCTGAGCTGAAACCTGAGGGTGTAGGACTGAGGCAGGAGCCCTCCCCTGAGCTGCTTGTCCAGGGAATGAAGGTTCGTTTCTTTTCCTTCCAAACCTGGCTGGACACTGCTGGTTGCCTCCTGTAGGGGGCAGTGTTGCCTTTCTTTTTGTCCCCATGGCCAGTTGTCCCCTCTAAGATCCCAGGCACTGAGCAGACACTAGGGGCTGCTGGACTGGAGAAGGAGTCTGTGATGTCCCGTCCAGGCACCAGCAGGCAGAACAGATTTGTTATACTGACAATCGGTGTGTACTCACGGTCACTGCACAGAGTAAGCCCTCGTGAGCCTGGAAGCCTGGGCCAAGGCCTCCTTAGGTGGGTCCTTCAGGAAGAAGAGGACACAAGAGCAGAGACGATGTCCCTTCCACTACTCTGAGATACAAACAAGCTTCCTTCCTGGCTCTGGTACTCCGTCCTTGACTCCTACAGACTTACCTTTCCATCCTCTAAGACAGGGATTTGAGGTGCAGGGTGGCCACATGGCCAATAGGTGGCAGAGCTGCACATCCCACTCACCAAGGGATGGGTTAGATGGTTTTCCCAGATGATGCAGGCATGGTGGACATGAACTCAGACAGTCTGGTTCACCTGGACCCTTCATCCCCAGACCCTGCTGCCTCCGGTTCTTACTGGTCTACCAGGATGTGCCTCGTGGCTCCTCCACCAGGATACTCACTGTTGTCCAGGCCAGTGACTTTCAACGTGTGGGTCACAACCCCTTTGGCAAACCTCTATCTCAAAAAATATTTACATTACGATTCACAACAGTAGGAAATTATAGTTATGAAGAAGCAACAAAAACAATCTATGGCTGGGGTCAGCACAACATGAGCAACTGTATCAAAGGGCCGCAGCTTTAGGAAGGTTGAGAACCTCTTCTCTGGGAAGTTCTGGGCCAAGGTGATGGACAGGTATTTGTCTTGCTCTATAGGGATCTGCCTGTGTGGCCACCATACCGAGGGTCCTTCCTGTGAGCGCTGCATGCCAGGTTTCTACGGCAACGCCTTCTCAGGCCATGCTGATGACTGCCAGCCCTGTCCGTGCCCCGGCCGATCAGCCTGCACAGCCATCCCAGAGAATGGGGAGGTGGTGTGCACACATTGCCCCCCTGGCCAGAGAGGTGAGTGGCCTGTGTCTATTCCCCAGGGAGATCAAACTCGATGCTCCAATCCTGCCCCAGCTCTAGCTGAGCAGTCTGGGTTTGGGTGTGATGGGGGGGGGGGTGGGAAGAGCCTGACTTTAGGTGTGGCAAGTATGACTACTGGGAACAGTGCAGACCTACCTGGGCCTTGGCCGTACAGAACTGACCCTTATATGGGCCTTAGAGCTCGACTCATGGCTTAGGATGAAGCCAGGGGACCCGGGATCCTCATTGGGAAGATGGGAAACCTCAAGGCAAACGTCTCATATCTCAAAGGAAGGCTCAACTTGTAAAGTGCTTGCTGAACAAGCCGGGTGGCCCTACTCAGACTCAGAACCCATGTAGAAAAAGGCCGAGAGCTGTGGCACGTGTCTATACTCTCAGCACTGGGGAAGCAGAGGCAGGCGATCTCTGTGAGCCCAAGGTCGGTCTGGTCCTCAGAGCGAGTTCCAGGATAGGCTCCAGAGCTACACAGAGAAACCCTGTCTCAAAAAAGAAAAAAAGAAAGATTGATTGAGGGTGATCCCCAACATCTACTTCTGGTCTTCATGCACACATATATATGTATACACACACAAACATAAAGGCGCATGCACATACACACGGACAAGTGTATACATACATGCACACAGGCACATGTATACACACACGCAGGCACCTGTTCACACACACATACATGCAGACACGTGTACACACACATGCAGATTTTCAGCATTAGTTTTTAGGAAAGTCTATGGGTAACATAAGGGAACACAGAGCCTTCCCACACCTTCCCATGCTCCTGCACCCCTGCTCCCTGCCGCAGAGCTGATGCTATTCCCAGAGGTACATTTAATGGCATTTGAAATGTCTACATGCCCCACAAAGTCACCCACTTAAAGTGGACAATTAAATGGCTATTGGCGTATTACATCATTAATTTTTTATCATAATAAAACCTATATCATAAAACTGTCCTCCTTGGCCATCATTTTAAGCATGTGATTCATTGGGCTCAGGGGCCCTGGCATCGTATGCTGTCCCCTGTCACCATGCAGTCCTGTGAGCTCTGTGCCCGCTGAACTGTTGTTTGATGGCCTCTGCCCCCACCACACACACACTCTATTTGATTGTGTCTCTGAATTTGACTCTTGGGGTCTTGTTTAAGCAGAAGCATGTGTTGTCCTTCTGTGTTGCTTGGCATCTGGCTTTGTGTGGGATTGGTGTCTGCCTGAGTGGCCTTGTGGAGTTGTTCTGCTTGCGGGAGCTTCTTCTGAAAACAGCTTCCTGTCCTGCCGTCGCCCCAAGGTTGGCTGGATGGACTCTCAGGGAACACTGAGCCTGATGTGTGTGTGTGGGAGAGTCCCACGGTAGGACTCTGTACCCCACGGGCATCACGCTTGCCCTGCATCTCTACCCATGAAACCCACGTTTGACCCCCGTGTGGCTTCCAGAGCCTTCAGAGGTGAACAAAACTCTGACAGTGAGAGCGAGAGGCTCGCATGGTGGGCGGGACACTCCTGAGAGGGCACATCAGGGAGCAGCGGCTGCCGCCAGAAGGAACCATCCTGGCAGGGCCTAGAGTGACTTACAGATCAGGGACTCCTGCCAGCCTCCAATTCCGCATCACCTCCCAGGGCCTTCCTTGGGAGAGAGTAGCATGGAGCTTGTCTGGTCATCTGTACTGAGCCTGACCGACATCCTCGTGACGCTGTGGAAGCTGCTGGTGAGGGGAAAGGATAAAGGCGGACACGTTGGTACCTGCTGCTGCTGAGCGCTTAGCATCGAGTGCTTTGCACAGATAACCGTGTGGAGGCCTCACAGCAGGGCTTTGGGGCGTCTAGAGAGTTGTCCTCACTAGGCAAGGAGCACTGTGGCTTGCCCAGGGCCACACCAGGGGGTGGTGCTCTAGGACCTGGCTGCAGGCCAGCTTGGGTCATAGACCCTGCTCACCTTCCCAGAAAAATGACAGATTTACTGCACCCTGTGAGCCAGAGCTCCAAACCTGCCCCTTCCACACACAGGACGGCGCTGTGAGAGCTGCGAAGATGGCTATTTTGGGGATCCTCTGGGACTCTCTGGAGCCCCCCAGCCCTGCCGCCGGTGCCAGTGCAGCGGGAATGTGGATCTCAATGCTGTCGGCAACTGTGATCCTCGTTCCGGCCACTGCTTACGCTGCTTGTACAACACCACAGGTGCTCACTGCGAGCACTGTCAGGATGGTTTCTACGGGAGCGCCTTGGCCACCAGGCCTGAGGACAAGTGTGCACGTGAGTACCCACTTCCCAGACCCGTGGGGTAAGGCACTGTCCTCAGCCCTCGTTCAGGACCCACACAGGATGCTGAGAGAACTACTTAGACAGGCCTCTTACCTTCTCTGTTCTCTAGAACATCAGGGTTTGTTCTTCCCCAAGGCCTCTTCGGTGCTGGCATCTCATAAGCTCTGATCCTACAGTACCCCCCCCCCCCCGTTCTGCTCACTCAGCACTGTCTCACATCCGCCCTTAGCACATAAGGCTGATGCAGGGATGGGGAGGCCATGCCTCGTCTCATGTGCCCCCCTCTCCCTGCCTGGGCTGCCCTCCACCTTATGCATGTCAGAGGGTCACAGCCTGCATTTGAATCGGGCTCCTGGAAGTCCTGCATTGTAGCGACTCGGCTTTCCCCCATCCGTGTCCCCAGAGCCCTTTCACACGGTGCCGGCCACACCTCACTGCGGCTGTAGGAGTCCCTCCAGGAAACCCCATTCTGGCATCGAGAAGGATGCTACACTATGGTTCCTGGGAGAGCAGAAGTGTGTGGCTCCAGATGGGGCTGTCAGGCTCTGCCTGTGTTCGGCAACCACATCGCTGGCCCTCTCTCCAGCCTGCAGGCTTGAGACGGACTTGGGGAAGGGCGGTCCACACCCCCACTCTTCTGGGCTGGCTCACCAAGGACCTGGCAAATAGGTTGAGACCCAAGCTTGTCCCTCAAGCCTTTTCCAGAAAGGTCTCAGGAACATGGCCTGTGTAACAGTCATCTCTGGGGCTCCTTTGGCTTCTTGGCTTCTGCCTGTACCCTTAAAATTTAAGCAAATGATCCCAACATTTTTTTTGAAACCTAGCCTGCAGTTGTGACCTGAGGGGCTCAGTCAGTGAGAAGATAACCTGTAACCCAGTGACCGGCCAGTGCACCTGCCTGCCTCATGTTACCGGGAGGGACTGCAGCCGCTGCAGCCCTGGCTTCTACGATCTTAAGTCTGGGAGGGGCTGCCAGAGGTAGGGGTGAGGCTGTGAGTACCCTGGGAGGGGCTGCCAGAGGCAGGGGTGAGGCTGTGAGTGCCCTGAAAGGGGCTGTCAGGGGGTAGGGGTGAGGCTGTGAGTGCCCTGGGAGGGGCTGTCAGGGGTAGGGGTGAGGTTGTGTGCGCCCTGGGAGGGGTTCTCAGAGGTAGGGGTGGGGCTGTGAGTTCCCTGGGTGTTTTGGCTGGGGGAAGAGGGCACCATGGAGCCTCAGAGAAGGGCCTGGTCTGGAATGTGTTGTCCCAGGCCCTTTTCCACATTCACGGTGCCCTCCACCAAAGGGCATGAAAGCTCAGTCTCTGGGTATCAGATTCCTGGCTCTGCCAGCCCTGGAGGCAGGTCAAGAACAGCCCAAGGGCTGGGCAGGTGGGCAGGCAGCTGGTTTGGTCTGATTCTCTGTCTCAGTGACAGGGATCACTGAGTGGCCTTTTGACCACAGCTCCTGAGACAATGTGTCAGCCTCAAAGGAAGACTCCGGGGAGGCTGAAAAAGTGGTGACTGTCCTTGTGTGGTTCCTTGGTGCCCTTAGTGTGGATTTCATAGTGACTTTCCAGACCCGTGCCAGTGACTTGGTGCTTCCCTGGACACAGGCAACCATCAGAGGCTGGGTTAAGGGACGGCAGCATCAACCTTCATACTTGCCTCTTGTTGCAGGTGTAAATGCCACCCACTCGGCTCCTTGGAAAACAAGTGTCACCCCAAGACTGGCCAGTGCCCCTGCCGCCCTGGCATCACAGGCCTGTCCTGTGACAGATGCCAGCTGGGTTTCTTTGGCTTCTCCATCAAGGGCTGCCGAGGTGAGCAAGCCGCATCCCGCTGGGCCATGGGAGGGAAGGCAGAGGTCTCCTGCTGGAGATGACCACAAGAAGCAGGGATGGTGGGGGAGATGATAGGTAGCCGCTGGCTGGTTGCCTGAGCCTGGCCTTAAGAACATGGAGTGTATGAGTGCGAGGAAGTCGGTGTTGTAGGTCATGTCTGTGACCACTGAACTCTTGTGTGTCATCAGACACCATGTCACATGTGAGCCACCGTTTCCTCACTGTACAGCTAGTACTTTGACAGTTCTGGGACTCTGGGAACATTGTACTAAGTAAGCCTTAAGGCTAGGTTGCCAGCTCTAGCCCTCTAACCTTCTAATCAGTCTGTGGCGTGGAGCCCTGGAGTCTGCAGTTGAGGACACACGGGGGTTGTGGGAATTTCCAGGTGGGGTTTGAGGATTCGGGGTCGGAGGTGGGAGATGAGTCTGAGCGCCTCATCGGGTCCCCAGAGCTGACTTCTGTCCCCCAGACTGTAGGTGTTCCTCACTGGGCGCTGCTTCACCTCAGTGCCACGAGAACAGCACGTGTGTGTGCAGGCCCGGCTTCGTGGGTTACAAGTGTGACCGCTGCCAGGACAATTTCTTCCTCGTGGATGGTGACACAGGGTGCCAGGAGTGTCCCACCTGCTACGGTCTGGTGAAGGAGGAGGTGAATTGCTATGCCTAGACGCCCCCTCTTTCAGGATCATTTCACACCTCCAGGAAGCAAAAACTCCATGCTGTGGACCAGAAGCTGCCTGCTCATTCACAGACCTCGAGCGTTTTATTCCTGCTGGCCACCTTCTCCTGAGTTCCCCCAGCCTCCTCATTCCAATTCCCCTGACCTTCACCTGGTCCTCCTGTCCTGGATGAGCTAGAGGTGGCTCTTGTCACCTCCCTTCCTAGCCTCCCAGGGCCAAGGTCTCATACCTGTATAGTTCAGTAGGGGTAAGATGACAGGGCACCCCAGGAGCAACACAGACAACATTTCAAGCGGGGAAGTGTGTGAAACTGAAGTCAGGAGTTGGAGCCTGAGAGACCCCAGGCAGAGGGCATCCTTATACGCGTTCATGTTCTACTCCAGAATAGCTAGTTCCAGCCTTCCAACCTCCTGGGCCGGGTGGGGCTCTGAAAACATGCGGTGCTGCAGGAGAAAGCGGTGTGTCCTGAGCTCTAGCTACGAGCGCAGAGAGCAAGCAGGCCAGGCCCGTAAGCAAAGCCATTTCCAGTTCTGCAGGACGGTATGCATTTTGCATCGCTGGGTAAATTAAGCTACCACATGGCTTCCTGCTGCCTGCAACAGTTTTTCTTCCAGACGAGGTCACAATTCATTTGTCATTGAGAAAGGCATAGAGGCTGGGCGGTGGTGGCTAATGCCTTTAATCCCAGCACTCAGGAGGCAAGAGGCAGGCGGATCTCTGTGAGTTCGAGGCCAGCTTGGTTTACAAAGCGAGTTCCAGGAGAGCTGTTAAACAGAGAAATCCTCCCTCGAAAAATGAAATCCCAAACCAAAACAACCAAAAATACAAAACAAACAAAATGTAGCAAAGAGGGTGGTATCTAAACAGAAACAACCTCCAAGGTTGACCTCTGACCTCCAACACATGAACCTCCCGAGGCCAACACATGAACCTCCCGAGGCAAATACATATGCATATGTGCACATACAAGCACATATACACGCAGGTACTTACACACCAACCTTCACGAGGCTCCTTTTCTCGCCTTCTGTCCCTCCCTCAGTAGCACAGGGGTGTGGCTGTCAGGGTGGCAGCAAGAGCTAGGCTGAGAAGGGAAGTAGTTGGTGAGCTGGGCAGACAAGGCAGGCCCTAGGGGCTAGCAAGTCCTTAGCTCTGAGACACAGGCAGGATTGGAAGGGGAGAAACCGTGGAAGGGGTGGACTAGGCAGAGGCCAGGGACAACTCCCAGCACCGAGAGATCCCAGGCTTGCACAGTTTTTCTTCCCATTTGTCCTGGCAGGCAGCCAAGCTGAAGGCCAGGCTGATGCTGATGGAGGGGTGGCTGCAGGGGTCTGACTGTGGCAGCCCCTGGGGACCACTAGACGTTATTCAGGGAGAAGCGCCTCGGGGGGATGTCTACCAAGGTCACCACCTACTTCAAGGTACAGGGAACGGGAGAATGGGAGGTGAGGGTGCTGGTGGAGCCCGGGCTGGCTGGACATTTCCGGAGCTCTTAGGATAGTCATGACACCCCATAGGCCTATCCTCCCATGTCCCTAGCACATCTGTGACGATGCTGACATGGGTCTCAGTCCCCTGCCTCATGGGTCTGGGTCCCCCGCCCCCTACCCTGCACTGATCATAAACTCAAGGCAAACCCTGGCTGGGTTCATTCATTTTAACCATTTAACCACACCCTCGCCTGGGGCGCTGTTCCAGGTGCTGAACCGGTAGAGTCCTCAGGGGTTTTGGCTTTTGGTCTGTTTGCTCACTGCCTCGTCTCCAGGCTGTGTTTGGCAAGTGGCAAAAATGATTAGCAACTAAGAAAAGCAGACCTGTCATTAAACCAGGGGGAATGTGGCCTTGGGGCACAGGAAACTTCCAGAACATTGAAACTGGGTTGGTCCCTTTGTACAGCTGTGTTTGCAAATAGCTGTGCTTCAGCCGCTGGCTAAAGGTGAGGCCAGTGCCTGTGCGCTGTCAAGCGAGGGAGCAGTCAATTGGCGCCCTGTGAACCTCTGTGAAGAGTCACAGTCCTGAACTGAGCTGGGGGTCCACTGCCAGCCCAGATTCTAGAGCTACTCACTGTGGTTTCACAGGGTCTGCTTCCAAGTCTCTATATGTGACTGATTGGCTAGCCTTCTCTGGGCCTCAGCCTTGGCAGCTGTCAAATGGGCAAGTTTCTCCTTTGGAGTACTTGGAGGCAGGGGCAGAGTGGCACTGGGGGCCCAGTTGTGCCCAGGCAGGTGGAGGTCTCAGATGAAAGCCTAGTGAGGGGACTTTCGTGTAGAATCTCAATCAGCGATGATCACTGATTCACTGGCTCCCCACAGAGGCCCGGGAAACCTTCCTGGAGCAGATGGTGGACCTGGAAGGTGCCATGAAGGCCACGTGGAAGCAGTTGCAGGTGCTGAGAGGAAGCATCTGCTGTGACTTGCCTGGAGCTCAGAAGATCTGCGCCCAGCTGACGGAGCTGGGGGACACATTGCGGTCCTCAGAGGAGGGGGTGCTGCGTGCAGCCTCAGCTCTTCCGTTTCTGGTACCATGGTCTCCCCTGAACCCTGCTTCCCCTGGAGCCTATGTAGGACCCTTTGCCCTAGTCCTGCCCTTAACCATTTGCCCATGGTGTGGTATATGCCTTAAAGGATGCTTGGTGTCACCTGCAGACCCGATCACACTGGGTCTCGTCTACTGGCAGAGGAAGGCACTGTTTGCAAAAGTCAGATGTATTTGGAGTAGACAGTGAATGCATAATGGCAGGCATGTGCCTGCTTTATGTGCAGCCATGGTTAGCTTTGTGCATTTTGTAAAGTTATTGACACTATCCTATTCTACCCAGTCAGTTAGCCAGCTGTGACCCTTGACCTTCCAGGATGAGCCTCAGTTTCTTCCTCTGTTCTTTAAGGTGAATCTACAGGAAGGATCCAGCCCACCCACCAATTGGAGCCATCTGGCCTCAGAGGCCCACATCCTTGCCAGGAGGTGAGCCCTGAGGTTCCAGGATCTTGGGAACTGTGCCCATACTGTTGACATGGGAGCCAGGCCTTCCTGGACAGGCTCCAGAGTCAGGGTTAGTCTCTAGGAGCCCAAGAGCCGCTCAGTGGGGAGTAAATATTACCAGGATGGGAAGGGGTTTGGTGGAGTGGAGGTGGAGGTGCAGACATGATGGGGAAAAGCTTGCTCAATGGAATGCATCTCAGCATCTGGTGGCCTTTAAAAAAATCCACAAGTTTATTGAGATGCAATTCACATGGGCCTGGGAAGACCGAACTGGCCTTGAACTCATAGATTTGCCTGCCTCCTGAGTGCTGGGGTTAAAGGTGTTCACCACCATGCCCAGAACATTTTCCTCTTAAAAAAAAAAGATTTATTTTGGGGGCTGGAGTGATGGCTCAATGGTTAAGAGCATGTATTGCTCTTCTAGAGTTCAGTTCCTAGCACCACACTGGGTAACTCACAACCTCCTGTAACTCTGGCTCCAGGGGATCTGACGCCCTCTCTTCTGCCTCCAAGGGTACCTGCACTCACATGCACACAGACTCACATGCACATAGACTCACATGCACACAGACACACATGCACACAGACACACATGCACACAGACACACATGCACACTGCACACAGACACATTCACACAGATACACATGCACACAGACTCACATGCACACAGACACACATGCACACAGACACACTGCACACAGACTCACATGCACACAGACTCACATGCACACAGGCTCACATGCAAACAGACACATGCACACAGACACACATGCACACAGACTCACATGCACACAGACTCACATGCACAAAGACACACATGCACACAGACACACATGCACACAGACTCACATGCACACAGACTCACATGCACAAAGACACACATACACACAGACACACATGCACACAGACTCACATGCATACAGGCACACATGCACAAAGACACACATGTACACAGACACACATGCATATTTATAACCTAAGAATAGGCAAATAATAAATATTAAAAATAAAGAGTAAGTCCACCCACGGGAGTTAGAAGTACAGGACTGTGTGGAGCCGGAGGCTCAGACAGGTGTGAACTGATGCATGTGGCCGCTGAGAACTGAAATCTGCGCTGTGCACGAACAGAAAGTGCTCTTAACTGCTGAGCCATCTCTCCAGCCCAGTTTTCCTCTTCAGCTTGAGGAACCAAAGTCACTTTGGAGACGAGGAGACAGATGCAGAGAATCAACTGACTACCTCATAGATACACAGCTGGGAAGCGATAGAGTTTGGGTTCCATCACAGGCCAGCTTTCCGCTCCCTGCTGTGATGTCCATATGAGGGGCCATGTGGTGAAAGGCCTTGGGCTAGGAGCACAGGTGTGACTGATCCATGACAGGAGCAGGAACACAGTGTCCCTGTTGTTGCCGCAGTGGCAGGTGGGCGGAAAGGAGTCCGTCCTGCAAGCAGGAATCTGGACACACCTACTCTGTGTGTGCTCTTAGTGATTGTCAATTCACACAGCCACCAGGACACAGCCACCAAGATTGAAGCCGCTGCACGGAGGGCCCTGCTCACCTCCAACACCAGCCATGAGCACCTGTGGGATCTGCTGAGAGGGAAGGAGGCCTTGGTGGTCCGGCGGGAACTGGAGGACAGGTAAGGCCTCCACAGCTGTGTGGAGAACCTTGGGCTTAGCTTCCAGGAGCCATAGAACCAGCCAGAGGTCAGTGCCTCCAGAAGCAGCTCCTCTGAGCCTGAGCCCTTCAGGGTGTCTTGGGACAGCACTCTTGTAGGAATGAGGCTGTGGCAGAAGGGGTGGACAAGGTAGCTAATCTCTGCCCCCACAACATTCCCTGAGGGCATCCTGTCAGCCGCAGGGCGGCATCCGTCCTGACTCTCTTGTTGCTGTTCCCTGCCACCAGCATCCTTCCCTGCCTCTGGAGGCCAGGCATCTGGGCATCTCTGTTCAGCCTTGAGCTAGGCAGCGTGGCAGGGTGAAGTCACGTGGTCCACCTCCAGAGCTGGCTGCTATGGAGTGGTTGCTCAGCTCGAGGCCTCACCATTTATCAGTGGAGAGTAACACACAGTATTAATTATACAAAGCGATTTAAAGATGGACAGGTTTATTCTGTTCACAGTTCACGGGACTTCTTCCTCCATGGCGAGGGAGACATTGTTCCTGGGCTTGGGGTTACAGCCTGTGCCCCAAGAAGCCAAGTTCAGTCACCCATCCTTGATAAGCCAATTAAGAGGCCACATTAATAATGAAAAGCAGAAAAGGGAGCTTTATCGATGTGGGTGCATTGGAAGGAGGGGCAAAGATATCTAGGGGAACTCGTTAGTGCCCCTTTGGGTCCTGAGGAGAGGCTAATGTCTAAGCATTCCTGGTCAAGGTGTGGCCCTGTCCATGGGAGACCCATCGTTCTTCTGGCTCCTTTTCCTGTGATCTTCTGGGGGAAAAGAGCTTTCCCCTCAGGCTGGTTCAGACTGTAGGCTTTCCCCTCTGGATGGTTCAGACTGTAGATTTTCCCTTCTGCATGGTTCAGGTGTAGGCTTTCCCCTCTGGATGGTTTGGCCCGTAGGCTTTCTCCTCTCCAAGCACTAAACTCCCGAGGGAATTCTAACTCTTGGGGTCCGCAGTTGCAGTAATCTGATAATGAAGTGAGGGACATGAGAGACTCAGAATATCTTCATCTCTGTTGGGTCAGTTATAACATGGCTGCATGCAGGGAAGGCATGGGGCAGGAACAGGACGTAGCCTGGTCACATTGCACCTATAGTTAAGAAACAAAGAATGAACAGGAAGGTAGTCAGACTATAAAACCTCAAGGCCCTCTCCAGAGGGACCCACTTCCTCTAGCAAGGCTCCATTTAATAGAGGTTTTGCAAATTTCCCAGTGCCACCAACTGGGGACTAAGTGTTCAAACATATGAGCTTCTAGGGGTCATTTCACATTCAAACAGGAGCATATCTAAAGGTCGGAGGCAGGGCATGGGCAATCA
Organism: Chionomys nivalis; assembly: GCF_950005125.1. Classification (NCBI taxonomy): domain Eukaryota; kingdom Metazoa; phylum Chordata; class Mammalia; order Rodentia; family Cricetidae; genus Chionomys; species Chionomys nivalis. The sequence continues at coordinate 46,932,188 of NC_080107.1, forward strand.
AGGTCGCAGCTTAGGCCGCAGTCCTTCCATCCCAGGTAGATTCCCCTGCAACCTTCCAAGAGGCTCCAAGGGTCTGCAGAACGTGTCATCCTTGGGTGCACTGGAACCTGGAGCCTGGGCAGCGTGGCATGCCCAGACTGAATAAGGAGATAATGAGTCTGTTCACTTGAAAGCTTCAGAGATTGGAGAGGTGGTTCAGCTGTTAAGAGAACTTACTGCTCTTGTAGAGAAGCTAAGTTCAGTTTCCAGCACCCACATTAGGTGCCTTACAACTACCTGGAACTCCAGCTCCAGGGGATCCGATATTTATCACCTCTCTGGACATCGGCACTCACAGGCAGGCAGACACACACACACCCTGAAAGCTGAAGATCACAGCTAACTTGTCGGTTCCCTGAACATCTGCACTCACACGCAGGCAAACACACATACACAATCACACACACATACACACACACACACACCCTGAAAGCAGAAGATCCCAGCTAACTTGTCAGTTCCCTGAACATCTGCATTCACACGCAGGCAAACACACACACACACACATACACACACACACACCCTGAAAGCAGAAGATCCCAGCTAACTTGGTTCCTTGAACATCTGCACTCATAGGCAGGCAAACACACACACAATCACACACACACACACACCATCACAAACACACACACCCTGAAAACTGTAGATCACAGCCATTTTCCCAGGCCAACTGCTGGGTCCTGACCTGCGCAGGGTTGAGGCTGTCAGGAGGTAGGAGAGGGCTTTGCAGGTTAACAGCTCCAGCCAGCAGTTCTGATAGAGATAGAGAGGGGTGTCCTACACCCTGTTCTGTGGCTCATCCTAACACCTTGACCTCTTTCCTCCCAGGTACCAGGAGGTGCAGGCAGCCCAGACTGCCCTGGGCACAGCTGTGGCAGAGGTGTGGCCCAAAGCTGAGAGGGCACTGACCACTGTGAAGCAAGTCATTGGTGATGCTGCCCCACATCTGGGTTTGCTGGTCACCTCTGGAGCAATGGTCAGTTCAACATCCCTGGAGCTCCTTGTGGGGTGGCAGTGAAGGTTCTAGATCATGGAGAAGCCAAAGGGTCATGCAGAGGTGGTCAGGGATTCTTGTTAACTGGGAAGTGGCCTACTCAGACAGGCAGGGCTCAGCCAATCTTCCACACCAAGGCTGGTTACTGTGAGGTGAACAAGGACATCAGAGGGGTGGGGATGATACACTCCCAGTTCCCACACCAGCAGTGACCTTGGCCAAGGATATTCTTCCCCAAGTCTCAGCCACCAGGGACCCTCTGTCCTGTAGACTAGGGCTCCCTTAGCTTTAGTTTTGGAGGTGGGAGCTGGAGGGCATCCAGTCAGTCCTTCATTCAACACTCATCACGTCTGCACACCCTGCCCAGCTTGTCTGTCAGGTAATCCTGAGATCTCCAGCCTCAGAAACCCGGCTTTAACAGGGCACTAAGCAAGCTCATCACGCAGCTCAAGGGGAGAATGTGTGCCCAGCATGCTCAAGGTCTTGGGTTCCACCCCCAACACCAAGGAAATAAAACCAGGAAACTATCCAAACCCAGTTGGGACACAGGCTGCCTGTGGCTACTGCCTCATGGCTTCCCCTGCTCTTCTCGCGTGCAGCAACCTGGATGACCCGGATACTGCCAGGGGCTTGGGATCACACACACCTCTGCCTTTCTAACAGCTGGAACACCCTGCACTCTGAAGCACTTGGTCAAGGTTCAGGTGGAGGAAGAACTGCGGGCTTGAGGAGGGAAGCTCACCTTGTGAGGAAGAAGGCAGTCCTACCCGAGGGTCAGAACAATTAGCTGCAGTGTCCCAGGGCTACACAGCTAGAAATTGGTAGGACTGGAGTCTCAGCCTCCAGTGACAGGTTCTCCCGGCCTGACTTCTCTGCAACCCCCTTTGTTCTGCCACTGCCCTGCCCCTGGGGTATCTCAGGTGCCTGGGACAGCAGGAAGTACTCGGGGCCAGGGTTAAAGCTCCAGTTCTGGATTAGTAACCACAGGTTGGCCCTCAGCACAGCAGGTCACAAGCTGGTTTTCAGCACAGCTGAGCACAGGCTGGCCCTCAGCACAGCTGGGCACAGGCTGGCCCTCAGCACAGCAGGGCACAGGCTGGCCCTCAGCACAGCTGGGCACAGGTTGACCCTCAGCACAGCAGGGCACAGGCTGGCACTCAGCACAGCAGGGCACAGGCTGGCCCTCAGCACAGCTGGGCACAGGTTGACCCTCAGCATAGCAGGGCACAGGCTGGGCCTAAGCACAGCTGGGCACAGGCTGGCCCTCAGCACAGCAGGACACTTTTCCCTGAACAGAAGATCTGGTTCTCAGCCCTACCTGAACCCACAATCTCCCTGCAGCCTCAGAACTCCCAAGCCAGGCATCTGGACTGGAAAGTGAAGGCCTTGGAACAGAAGTTGGCTCAGAGGGAGCGCCAGGCTGTCCAGGCTGAAGGAGCACTGCAGGTGGAGGCTGGAGCAGCCCTAAAGAAAATGGAGCCCTTCATGCAGGTCAATTTTGAATCTGGGACCTGGAAGAGGGAGGGGCTCCCCCAAGAGAACCTGGGGTGGGGTGGGGTGGGGTGCAAAAGATGGAAAATAGCACTTGCAAGTCTCTGCTGCCTCCCTCAAAATGCCTGAGAGTTTTAAAGGCGGCCAAACCACGGGAGGGAAAGGCTGCTTGCTGAGGAAAGTAAAGGGGTGGAGGGAGAGGGGATGGACAGACAAACAGGCAGACAGGTGGATGGTAGAAGCCATATCCATTTACCCTCTCGGGGTCAGTCACAACTGGATGGCCCTTGGTCTCTTCCTCCTCTCTGCCCTTAGATACCCCATGTTCAGAGGCACCCACTCTGAGCAGCCCATGGGACTCAGCGTTAAGTCACATAGCCTGGTGTTCAGCCCCGAGAGACGGTACTAGATCAGAGGGTTCTAGAATGGCGGTTTAACTAGGACCAGCTTGCTAACATATACAAGATTCATTCAAAAATAACTGTGCTAGAGCATTTTTCTTGGGAGATAATTTCAGGCTTATGGGAAGGTTCTAGGGACAGCACCCAAATCTCTCATACCCTTCCCACAGGGCCATTTGATGTTAATGTTTAGCCAGCCACAGGGCAGGTGCCAAACTCAGGAGAGCAGCATGACACCGCCCAGGATTCTAGACTACTGGCCTGACTCAGAACCCCCACAATGGCAGTCATGGCTTCCCCAGAGGCCCCTCAGCTTCCCTACAAACCCAGGAGATAAGGAAATACCTTTGAGGAGAAAGGACGTACCCGAGGGTTGGATCCAGGGCCTGGCACATACCCGTTCGAGCCTTGCTGTGTTGAGGACCCCACATAGTGTCCTCTGACCTGACCTCCACTCCCATCTAGGGTGAGGAAGCCAGGAAGGGAGGCAGCCTCCACAGCCCTTCTGGGAGCTGAGTACCACAGCAGGGTCTACACTACTGAAGAAAATGTCTCCTTCCTCTATTAATCATTAGCTAAGTATAAGTCCACAGGGAGGACACTGCCCCCATAACAGAAAACTGATGTTGAGGGCTCTAACTATATGCAGATCTTGTACAGATAGTCATGGCTGCTGCGAGTTCAAGAATTCAAAGTTCATACCATGCCCTGAAGTCAGCTTCCTGTGACTCTTACATTCTTTGTGTCTTCTCTTGCACAATCGATCCTGAATGCTTTACCAGGTAGTCTCATCTGGTGGCCATGGGCTATTCTGTGAGGAGAAACTGTTTAATAGCTATGGGCTGACATCACATTAGGGACTGAAGTATGTGGATGTCTTTGGCTCTAGTTTTCCCATCATTCTCCAGGCTTCTGAAGATGGGGTCTTCTTGGGATTGATGTGGGGCTTGGCATCCATCTAATCAGATCAGGGATCCTAGAATCAGGACGATCTCCAGTCAGAGTCATTTGAGGATTGGGACCCTGTCCATCTGGGGCCCCTTGACAGGTCTCCAGGCAGCCCCTGCTTTTTTCTCCTCCTTGCAGCTACGCAACAAGACCACAGCTGCCCTGACGCAGGCTTCCTCAGCTGTCCAAGCTGCCACACTGACTGTCATAGGAGCCGAGACTCTACTAGCTGACCTCGAGGGTATGTATGTCCTGTTGAGCTGTGGGTTCTAAACAAGGCTCTGACAGCCAACTTACCCCAGCCAGGGCTGCCTGGCTGCAGGGAACAGCAGCATCGGGTGGACCAGCCCCTCTTCCTCTCAGGACTTCCATGCCGTCTGTCTCTTCCTGTCACACGTGCCCCTGTGGCCACCCTAATTAGCTCCCAGCATTATCAGACCAAACCCAGAGGTCCTCAGGATCCAGGGGAAGAGAATCTGTTGTCCCTGGCAGGTGTGTGGCTCAGGGAGAGTGAGCTGTCTAAAGTATGCAAGATTCCAAGTCCCATCTTCAGTAAAGTTAAGAAGCAAAACCAGGGCCTGAGGATGTGGCTCAGTTGGTAGGGTGCTTGCTGAACGTGCAGAAAGCCCCCGTGTTAGATCCCCAGCCCCAAATAAGCCAGTTGGGCTTATTACACCTGTAATACACCTGTAATCTCTGCACTCGAGAGGATCAGGAGTTCAAATTCACTCTTGGCTGCATAGTGAGTTTCAGACTCGTGATACACAAGACCCTGTCAAAAAAACAAAACAAAAAAAAAAAAAACAACAAAAAAAAACTTCCCGGTCCCAAATTTCTGGATGGTGGATCACACCTGTCCTCCCAGCACTGACTAAGCTGAGTGCCTCAAGTGTGAGGGCGGCCAGGGTTACCATGGTAAGTTCTAAAGCAGCTTAAGCTATTGGATGAAACCCTGTATCAAAATGCCCCAGACAAAACAAACTATGTGCTACAGTGTTTCAGTTTAGAGTGGGCTCTGCTTTGATGACGGCCCAAACTTCTGGAACTTTAAGAAAATGAAGTTATACCCAGCATGGTGGCACTGGCCTTTAATTCCAACACTTGGGAGGCAGAGACAGGCAGTTTTCTGAGTTCAAGGCCAGCCTAGTCTACAGAGCGAGGTCCAGGATAGCCAGGGCTACACAGAGAAACCCTGTCACGAAAGAGAGAGAGAGAGAGAGAGAGAGAGAGAGAGAGAGAGAGAGAGAGAGCAAGCCCAAGTGGCCTGTAGACAGAGAAAATCAGTCGCTCATCCATCCTTGAATCAGAGCTGCTCACTTATCTCTCTACCTCAAGGCCCACTGTGTGACTGACTCTTCAATACGGGCTTCAAGTGGCTCTTTGTCCCCTCCACCTAGCACCTTCCCTCCAGCCCTGCCCTGTTGCAGACTGGAGATGAATTAGCCCAGTGGTGTGGGGGCCCAGTGGTGTGGGGCGGGCATGTTTTCTAGTTTCCTTGGGACCTGGAGTCCTGATCGCTCATTGGGGCCTCCTATGAAAAGGACACGCCGTGTGCACGCTTATATAACCAGAGTAACATTTAGGGAAATGTAAATCTGTCCTATGAGATGTTATGTGTTCTTGCGGGGGCATCAGAACTGTGGAGGGTTGTGAGATGCCCATTGTATGTCCCTACCTCGCTGCCCTCAGCCTCCTTCTCTCCACATTGAGGTGCACATGACCTCCCAGGTGTCACCTTCTCCTGGTTGAGAACAGCACTTTGCTTGTGCTGGGTGGAAAATTGTCCCTCTGATTCTGTCCCATAACCCAACAGAGTAACTTCCAACCTCAAGCCCAGGCTCTTTTGCCCTCTCCCAGCACAGCCCAGAGGCTGTGACTACTGTGTGATGAGGCTTTAACAGAGAGATCACAATACAGACACCATCATAGCACATGCGTCTTTGCATTTGCTGAGGGCAACGTCTCACGCCTCTTGTTATTCCCGGGGAGGGGGGCACCATGAGAAGGGGACACACAGATCTGTGTTTCGACCTCTGCTCCTGGGGCTGGGCACACATTGGCGGTGCTCTCCTGGATGCGTCTGTTCCTCCTGCCTCAGCCTTGGCCGGTTTTGCAGGAGTGAAGCTGAGGTCTCCTCTGCCCAAGGAGCAGGCAGCGCTGAAGAGGAGAGCAGGCAACATCCGGGCCAGGCTCCTGGAGGAGTCGAAGAGGAAAACCAGGCAGGCAGAGAGGATGCTGGGAAATTCTGCAGCTCTCTCCTCCAGCACCAAGAAGAAAAGCAAAGAAGCAGAACTGATGGCCAAGGAGAACGCCAAGGTCAGGTTCAGGACAGCAGCCATGTTGACAATAGCCTTCTTGCCCTCGGTGTTGACGATTGTGGGTCCTGGCTCTCAGCTCAGGAGCTCATGGGGTGACCTCACCTGTGGGCCTATGAGAATGTGAAGACTCTAGGCAGAGCCAAGTTCAAGCTTAAGTCATATGACCAGGACTCACACCTGGGTCTGGTGGGATGTTGTCTAGATTTCTAGGTTTTTCTTTGTTGTCGTTACTATTTTAATTTCATCTTATTTACTTTCTATTCAATTTTTTTTTTTTTTTGCTTTTTCGAGACAGGGTTTCTCTGTGGCTTTGGAGCCTGTCCTGGAACTAGCTCTTGTAGACCAGGCTGGTCTCGAACTCACAGAGATCCGCCTGCCTCTGCCTCCCAAGTGCTGGGATTAAAGCCGTGTGCCACCACCGCCCGGCTTCTATACAATTTTTAAGATGCTCTATTTTGTGTGTACATTGTTATACCTGTATATATGTATGTTCAGTATGTACATGCAGAAGTCAGAAGGATCCCCTAGCTGCGAGCCTCTGTGTGGGTGCCAGGACCTGAATCCAAGTCCACCGCAAGAGCAACAACTGCTCTTAACTGGGGAGCAATCTCTCCACCCCCTGCTTTTTTATTTTTGACAGTCTTATGTTTTTAATCCTAGGCTAGCCCTGAAATCACTGTCTAACTGAGGATGACCTTGAACTTTTGATTCTTCTGCCTCTACTTCTGCCGCCACCCCCAGTTTATCCTGTGCTAAAGATTGAACTCAGAGCCTCGTGCATTTGAGACAAACACATGTCTAATTGAGCCACATTCGCTATTCCTTAGGCTTTCTTTAACTGGAGCCGAATTCTATGTCTGTATGTATGTGTGCTTATGTGTGTGTGTGTGCGTGTGTGTGTGTGTGGTGTATGTGGTGTATGTGTGTGGGGTGTGTATGTGGGTGGGTGTGTGGGGGCATATGTGTGTATATGTGTGTATGTGTGTGTTTATGTGTGTGTGTGGTGTATTGTGTATGTGGGGGTGTGAGTGTGGGTGGGTGGGGGTATATATGTGTATGTGTGTGTGTGTTTATGGTGTATGTGTGTATGTGTGTGGGGTGTGTATGTGGGCGGGTGTGGGGGGTTATATGTGTGTATGTGTGTGTATATGTGTGTATGTGTGTTCCTCAGATCCAATACTCACACCCAAGTGAACTCTTTTCCTGAGCACCTAAACTTCTGAAGGGCTGGCCTGAAACTAGGAATCCCAGGTGCAGTTTCTTTTCTTTTTTTTATTATCAAGTCTAATTTATTTCCATGATTCAAGAATGTATCATTACAGGCTAATTAATGACCGTACAGCAATTGATAAAAATGAAGGAGAAAATATTGGACATGTTCTTCTCTAACAATACAGAAAAGCATTTGACAAAATTTACCATCAGTTGGCGATAAGATTACTAATAAGTCTGAAAAATAGATACCCCAGTGTAGTAACTCCATGTATTTCAAGCCCACAGCTCACATACTCTCCAGTGATAAGCGGGGTTTCTCATCTAGGACCAGGAACTAACAAAGATGTCTTTCCTAGCTACTGAGTTAATACTGGATATTCTTGCCAAATCCAGGCGCAGTTTCTTGTCCCATTGTTCAGACTTTGGGCAGCTCCTCCTCCCCCTCCCTGGACCTCTGTTTCCATATATAAAAGACAGGTGGAATTTCTCCACTAGGAGAAATGAGTAGTTTGCAGGAATTTGTACTGAAAGCACAGCCTGTGTCCAGCGCATGCCTGCTGATTGTAGGAATGAATGAGTTCTAGGCTATGGCGAAGACGGCTTGGTATCATGTCGTAAGAACTCTTGTCCAAGCCAGACCTGGTGGGACAAGCCTCTATCCCAGCTACTCTGCAGGCTGAGGCAGGAGGATCGCAAATCCAAGGCTATCCTGGGTAACTTAGTAAGCCCCGATTGCAAAATATGAGTTGGCCATGATGTGGATTAGTCATAGAGTGCTTACCTAACTTGTACGAGACTCTAGGTTCCAACTTCAGTCTGAAAAAAGAAAACCAAAGAACAAAGCCCCTCTTTCCCCAGGGCTTATTCTTCCTTCCTGTTGCTGTCCTGCAGCTTGCCAAAGCTTTGCTGAGGGAGGGGAAGCAGAGGCACCGTCGTGCCAGCCGACTGGCCAGCCAGACACAGGCCACACTCCGCCAGGCCTCTCGGCTAGTACTCACATCAGAAGCGCGCAAGCAGGAGCTGGAGGAGGCTAAGCAGGTGGGTGTGCCCAGCCCTCACACTCTCCTATGCCCAGTGTCTTAGGGTTGCCATTGCTGTGATGAAATGCCATGACCAAAAGCAACCAAGGAAGGAAAGGATTTATTCTACTTATATTTCCAGATAACAGTCCATCACTGACAAGTCAGGGAGGAACTCAAACAGGGCAGGAACCCGAGGTGGGAGCCAATGCAGAGGCCATGGAGGGGTGCTGCTTACTGGCTTGCTCCTTATGACTTTCTCAGCCTACTTTTTTTTTGTTGTTGTTGTTTTTGTTTTTTGTTTTTCGAGACAGGGTTTCTCTGTGGTTTGGGAGCCTGTCCTGGGACTAGCTCTTGTAGACCAGGCTGGTCTCGAACTCACAGAGATCCACCTGCCTCTGCCTCCCGAGTGCTGGGATTAAAGGCGTGCGCCACCACCGCCCAGCTTCAGCCTGCTTTCTTATAGCAACAAAGACCAGCATCCCAGAGGTGTCACCAACCCACCATGCCTGGGCCCTCCCCTATCAATCACTAATTAAGAAAATGGCCTACAGTCTCGTCTACAGCCCTGTCTTATGGAGGCATCATCTCTGTTCAGGTTTCCTCCTCTCAGATGACTTAAGCTTATTTTAAGTTGACATAAAACTAGCCAGCCCTCCCAATCACCCCAAGGAGCCACTAAGATGTTCTTTCTGGCCAAGGTGGCCTCTGGGCTGAGCACCATGGAGCGCCGGATCCAAGAATCTCGAGGGTCTTTGGTGAAGGACATCCAGGTCCTGTCAGAGCTGCTCGCCAAGCTGGGTAAGGAGACCCCACGGTGAGTCCCTGGGGTGGGGTGGGCAGTCACAGGAACATTTCTCCTTGTCCTAAAATCCAGGACTCCCACTTCTACCATGTCACCTACCGCAGGCTTTGTAGCCATGCGAGCCCTGTGTAGGGCAGGGTGGGTATCTGGAATTAAATTCACTATGCCTCCAGGGCCTGAGAGAGACATGAGCTTCCTCTACTCTGGTGAGTCTGGTGTGGGCTGGAGGAAGTGAAAACCCATTCACTACATTAAGGAGCCCTTGGTTCCCAGTGGGTGAGGTAGCAGTTAGAGCCTAGAAAGAATGGCAGAAAAGCAAGGGCCACGCTGGGAACAGAACTTGATTCTGACTCTGTCCCTTCCTGGGTGGTGGGACTTCGGGCATGTCACCAGCCCCCTGAGCTGGCTTGCCCACCTTTGAAGGAAGAGTGAAAGTGGACGACTTAGGAAGTGCGGGAGAAGTCAGCCGACACGGGTTCACAAGCGGGAAGGAAAATTCCACGTGAAGCCAGGGCGGGGATAGTGCATAGCCATAAACCTAGCCCTTGGGAGGCTGAGGCAGAAAGATGGATCTAAGTTCTATAGGCTAGCCTTGGGTACATGTGAGACCATGCCTCAGAAAAGAATGAGGGAAGAAGAGGTGGCTCAGCTATTAAATCCCACCTGCTTCCTGTGCTTCTAGAGGACCCAAGTTCAGTCCCAGCACCCACATCAGTGGCTCACAACAGCCTGTGTCTCTAGCTCCAGGGGATCCAATACCCGATTCTGGCCTCTGGGGACACCCTCAATAGAGTCAAAAAGACATACTTACATTAAAATAAATCTTAAATTAGGAAGAAAAGGAAAAGAAAACTCTGGGCAGGTTGTACCAAAGAGAACTTATATAGGAACGGCCAGGGCCTCTGGATGAAGAGCTGGTAGCCACAGACTTGGATGTCCAGGCAATGATGAGAGAGGTTGGGCTGAGATGAACAGCATATATTTTTAAAACCTGTGCTAAGATATACATAGCATAAAACGTACTTTGTGAACATGTTTAAGTATACTTTTTTTCGACATAGGGTTTCTCTGTGTAGCCCTAGCTGTCCTGGAACCCACTCTGTAGACCAGGCTGGCCTCAAACTCACAGAGATCCACCTGTCCCTTCCTCCCGAGTGCTGGGATCAAAGGCGTGGGCCACCACTGACAGGCTAAGTACCCGTTTTGGTGACTGTGTTGGTCGGTTGTTTTGTTAAGCTCCCTGAGACAATCAACTTAAGAGGAGGAAAGATTTGGGGTAGGAATGTGGCCCAGTGGCAGAGTGCCCCTCTAGCAGGCACAAAGTCCTGGGGTCTATCCTTGACACCACAAGAGAGGGTGCAGGGAGAGGAAGAGGTGAAGGCCTACTTTGGCTCTGGATTTGAGTCCATTGGCCTGTTGTTTTGAGACTCTGGGGGTGAAGTGCTTCCTAATAGCACACCATGGGCGGGAGGCCTGGTCATGTGACACATAGGAGGCCTGGTCACATGACAGCAGTCAGGATGGAGCAGAAGTGCTAATATCCCTGTCAGGGCACATTCCTGGTGACCTGACTTCCTTCCACCGAGCCCCGCCTGCAAAGGGGTCTGCGGCTGCCTCCTCATGCCACAGGCTTTCTGTCATGTGGAGACACATACATACATCTCCAGAACTTTCATGGCTGTCCAAAGAGAAACAGCCTCTTAAACACTGGCTCTCCTCACCTTCCCTGGGCCTGCCACCTTTCTATGGCCTCGAGTTCTCTAGGGGGCTCAACTAAGTGGACTCACACGGCATTTCCCCTTTAAACGTTTTAGGAAGTATTTATCTGTGTATGGGGGTTGGGCTTGTGTGTGGAGACCTGAGTTGACTTCGGATATCTTCTCTATCCCTCTCCACATTATGTATTTATTTTTATTTTTTGAGACAGGGTTTTATTATGTAGCTCCGTCTGTCCTGGAACTCACTCTGTAGACCAGGCTATCCTGGAACTCACAGAGATCCACCTGCCTCTGCTCCGTAGTGCTGGGATTAAAGGCGTGCGTCACTGTGTTGGGCTATTTATTTATTTTTAACATTTTTATTTTAGTTTGAGACAAGGGCTCAAAATTCGCCATGCAGATTAGGCTGGCCTCCAGTTCACAGAGATCAGCCTGTCTCTAGATCTCAGGAACTAGATTCAAAGCATGGACCACTGTGCCTAGCTTATATTTATTTCTTATTTATTTTGTGATTTGTATGTGTGTTTGCCACAGAATGCAGATAGAGGTCAGGGAATAATTTATAAGCGTCATTTCCTACCTTCCACCATATGGGTTTGAACTCAATGCATTAGCCTTGGTGGTGAGCACCCTTTCTCCCTGAATGACCCTCTGCTTCATATTGTGAGATGGGGTCTCAATGAACCCAGAATTCATGATTTGGCTAGGCTGGCTGACCTGACGAGAGAGAGAGAGAGAGAGAGAGAGAGAGAGAGAGAGAGAGAGAGAGAGAGAGAGAGGAACAGAAAGACTGAATAAATATAATTAAAAAAAAATAAAGGATACAATCCCTAAGGGCAGCCACCTCAGGAAGTTAGGATTTATCAGTGGTTAAATCCACTGATGAGGGTTTACATGTTCCAATCTCCTCTTGATGATGGGATTCATCAACTGGGGACCAAGTTTTCAACCCACGAACATTTTAGGAGGCACTTTGGATCCATGTAACAGCCCGCCTCTGCCCCCTTTTGCCCCCTGAGCCAGTGTTCCTTGCCTGGGAAGTTCAGAAGGACCTGGAAGGATTAGAAACCACTTGAGGCTGCTGGTGCATGTCCTTAATCCCAGCACTCAAGAGGCAGAAGCAGGTAAATCTCTGTAAATTCGAGGTCAGCCTGGAGTACAGAGTGAGTTCCAGGACAGCCAACGCTACACAGAGAAACCCTGTCTCAAAAAGCCAAAAACCAAGAAAGAAAGAAAAAACAAAACAAAACTTCTGGCTGGCTTCTACCCTGTTGAGCTCCATTTTTCTGCTGAATATCACACTTGATGACAAGGTGACAAGGCTGCTGTCACCACACGGCATTCCTGTGTGAGTACCTGGTTCCACTCTTTGTCTCTTGGAGAGGCTCAGTCCTACTAAGTGGAAGGAATTCATGAGGGGCCAGGGTGAGAAACCAACTGCCTGTCCCTGGGCCTACAGCCCTTCCTGCCCCATGCCACCCTGGGGCCTGTCTGAACCTGGACACCCGCAGTCTACTCTGTGAACCTACCTGACCAGCTCATGGTGATACCTGCAGATGTGTGCTGACATTAGAGCCAGCATCTATCTTGGGACCTCCCTCCCACAGTTTTGTAAATGAGGATGCTGGTTTTCGAGGGGACTCATTGAGGCTTTTATTTTTTTTTTTTTAACTGGGCTGGGAAATGGCTCAGAGGGTGAAGACACCTGCTGCTGAGCTCCAGCCCTGGCCCCGTTATGGAGGGGAAAACAGACTTTCACTCAAGCCCCCAACCATAAATAAGTAAATATAAGTAATTATTAAAAAATAAAAAACCCCACCAGGTGTGGTGGTGCATGGCTTTAATTCCAGCAGAGGCAGCCTGGTGTACAGAGTGAGTTCCAGGAGAGCCAAGCTTACACAGAGAAACCCTGTCTTGAAACACCTCCCCCCCCAAAAAAAATTAAAAAATACAAAAAAACAACCAGGTGTGGTGGAGCATGCCTTTAATCCCAGCACTCAGGGGGCAGAGGCAGGAAGACCTCTGTGAGTTTGAGACCAGCCTGGTTACAAAAGAATTAAAAAATTAAATCCCTTGTTTAAAGGGTTTTTGTTTTACTTTACTCGGGAGCGTTTTGCCTGTGTGTGAGTGCACCATGTCCATGCAGTGCCCACAGAGGCCAGAAGAGGGTGTGAGATGCCCTAGCACTGGAATTATAGAGGGTTGTAAGCTACCATGTGGGTGCTGGGAACCGAACCTGGATCCTCTGCAAGAGTAACGCCTACTCTTAACTAATGAGCAGTCTTTCCAGCCCCAGTTCTTTTTTCCCCCATGATATTTATTGAGCTCTACATTTTTCTCTGCTCCCCTCCCTGCCTTTCCCCTCCCCCTTCAATCCTCCCCCAAGGTCCCCATGCTCCCAATTTACTCAGGAGATCTTGTCTTTTTCTACTTTCTACTTTCCATGTAGATTAGATCTATGTAAGTCTCTCTTAGTGTCCGCATTGTTGTCTAAGTTCTCTGGGATTGTGGTTTGTAGGCTGGCTTTCTTTGCTTTATGTTTAAAAACTACCTATGAGTGAGTACATGTGATAATTGTCTTTCTGTGTTTGGATTACCTCATTCAAAATAATGTTTTCTAGCTCCATCCATTTTCCTGCAAAATACAAACTGTCATTATTTTTTTCTGCTGTGTAGTACTCCATTGTGTAAATGTACCACCTTTTTTTTTTTTTTTTTTTTTTTTTTTGCCATTCTTTGATCAAGGGGTATTTAGGTTGTTTCCAGGTTCTGGCTACGACAAAAAAAGCTGCTATGAACATAGTTGAGCACATGTCCTTGTGGCACAATTGAGCATCCTTTGGATATATACCCAAAAGTGGTATTATTGCCAGCCCCAGTTCTTAACTCTGCATGTGAACTCCACGGGGCACACACCCAGGCCTTTACCCCCTCCTGCAGTCCTTCTCTGTCTGTTTTTCCCGGTAGGTGGTAGACAGACCAGGTTCTGAGTGTCTGACCTGGGTTTTGGGTTCCCAAGGCCTGCTAGCAGCTGGCCTCCCCTGAAGCTGCCTGTGCTCCTCTACAGGGTCCCTGGATGCCCACCGAGCTCCTGCTCAGACCCTGAATGAGACCCAGAGGGCACTGGAAAGCTTGAGGTTGCAACTGGGCTCACAGGGAGCCCTGCATCGCAAGCTGAGATGGCTGGAGCAAGAGTCTGCTCGGCAGGAGCTGCAGATCGAGAGCTTTGAGAGTGACCTTGCTGAGATTCGCACTGACAAGCACAACTTGGAGACCATTCTGAGCAGCCTACCAGAGCACTGCGCCAGCTAGACCCTGGCACCCTCTCCCCATCTTGCTGTTTCCTACCCACTCCCCATAGGTGTCCCAGGTCTGCCTGCTGTGTGTGCATGTGAATGACCACACTCCCTTGCTGGTATGTCCAGATCCTCTTCAGTGTGAGCGGCGGGAGTGAGTACATGCTCACGACTCCACAGGTGGCCCTGTGTGCTGCCCGCAGTGTGTGCTCCCTGCACACACATCAGCACACCCCCCCTCAGTGTGTGCTCCCTGCACACACATCAGCACACCCCCCCTCAGTGTGTGCTTCCTGCACACGTATCAGCACACCCCCCAGCATCAGTAAGAGGCATGTCTGCATTCGTTCACATGTGTGTGTGATGCACTTGTGTGTTCAGAACCATCTGTGCATAAACACACATGACAGTCCGGAGCTGTCAAGAGGCAGCTATGAGCTTGGATGCATTCTGGGTGAGCCCTGTTATGAGAAATCCTATGACATATCCACAACCCTCTCTTCAGAGAGTAGAGCTCAAACAGCGGTGGCACCTCCAAGGCTGAGACACTATCCACAGAGACCCATACCCATGGTCCCAGAGCTGGCCCTGGGCCTACTGTGCTCCCATATCGCTCACTGGTCACGGTCACTGGCAACTCTGAGAACTGAGGTGCCAGGCAGATCGAGAAAGGCCAGGATTCTAACAGGATCCTCAGAAATGTCATCCAAGGCCGTGGTGTGGCTTGGGAGGCCCACAGGGCAAGGCACAAATGTTACTATCTTTTGTGGACTCATTTCCCCAGGGATCTGGGTCTGCAGCAGTCTCATTGAGGGAAGTGCCAACCCGGACCCATCCTCCTCAGTCCCCTGATCTACCTGAAGAACCAGGTTCTTCAGGGGCTGGGTCATGAGGCCTCAGATAGGCACTAGGAATGGCCCTTGGTGCCCTGTTGACCTGTTTCGCCTTTGATTGACTTTTCTCAAACCGGTCTTGTGGCCCCACCTGCCATGAAGGAAGCCACAGGGGTGTGGAAGCCTGGCTGTCATTCTAGGCCTGTTGCCCATGACTGCCTCTACCCAGCAACTCCTGGCATTTCTTCCTGATGTTCCCTGTCTTTTTCTGGGCCCTCTATTAGTACACAGCAGGGCCTAGGCACTGGGATAATAACCACGTTTGCCAGCCCCGCCCCTTCCCCAGGTCCCAGAGGAATTGATGGTGATGTGAACCAACTCTGATTATGAGAAAATAAAGGACTCTTTTCTGAGCCGGGTGTTGTGTCTGATCCTCCAGTGATGGTGAGCAGCCAGGGCCTCCTGTGGGTATGTGGTTGGCACTACAAGTAGGTAATCTCCAGATGTGGGAAGCAAGTTGGCAGAACTGGGCCCATGCCATGCCAAGGTCTGTCGTGGCAGGCTTTGCGGGGGCCATATGATCACCCCATGTCCTCTCAGATCCAGGGGGCTTTCAAACAAAGGCTAGAGGCAAAGAGGTTTTCAACTGATTCCTGATTCAGGATGAGATGCTGAGGCAGGACCCTGAACTTAAAACTGTCCAGTAGCACTTCAAGGAGCAAGGAAGGACACCATCATGTGGGGGGAAGGCTTGGGTCTGGGGCTAGAAGGGTGGAGGACAAAGGAGAGAAATCCCAGATAAGAGGATGGGCAGCAGCCAGGGCTGCAGGGCAGGTGCCTGGCCGGCCTAGGTCACTGTAAACCTAGGTTAAGGTTAAGGCAGGTTGTAAAACACGCTCTAGTCTACCAAGGCTTTTAGCTTCAAAGCCAAACCAATTCCCAAATTAGCTTCAACAGAAAAGTGGAGGTCATTGGAAGGGTGATTTGGAATCTTGGGCTAGGAAAAGCTGCTGGGCTACAGAAAGGCCTGGAGATTGGAGCTTGGGGCTGCTGTGGTGGGCAGCTTCTTCCTTCTGCCTCCTTTCTTGGTCCCAGCTCTGCTCCCTCTGCTTGTTAGGTCTTGTTCTGCAAACCAGCTTTCCTTTCTTTTCCTTTAGTTTTTCCTTTCTTTTCTTTTTTCTTTTCTCTTTCTTCTTTCCTTCCTTCCTTTCTTTTTTCCTTCCATTTTCTTTTTGTTTTTTGAGACAGGGTTTCTCTGTGTAGTTCTGGCTGTCCAGGAACTCCCTCTGTAGACCAGGCTGGTCTCAGACTCAGAGATCCTCCTGCCTCTGCCTCCTGAGTGCTGGGATTAAAGGCGTTTGCCACCACTGTGGATACGCAACAGTCTTTCTTTTCTTTTTTTTTTTTTAAAGATTTATTTATTGTATTACAGTATTCTGTCTACATGCATGCCTGCAGGCCAGAAGAGGGCACCAGATCTCATTACAGATGGTTGTAAGCCACCATGTGGTTGCTGGGAATTGAACTCAGAATCTTTAGATGAGCAGGCGGTACTCTTAACCACTGAGCCATCTCTCCAGCCCCCTGCAACAGTCTTTCTTGAACCTGATGGATGATGATAATGTACATCCCCTCGCCAAAGCCCTGGGCTTGCCTA
Source organism: Chionomys nivalis (assembly GCF_950005125.1). Taxonomy (NCBI): domain Eukaryota; kingdom Metazoa; phylum Chordata; class Mammalia; order Rodentia; family Cricetidae; genus Chionomys; species Chionomys nivalis. The sequence goes on from NC_080107.1 coordinate 46,948,922, forward strand.
TCATCAGGTTATTTTTATTTTGATATTTTATTAATTTTTATTTTATATGTATGTGTGTTTTGCCTGCATGCGTGTCTGGGAACCATATATGTTCTTAAGATCCTCTAGAACTGAAGTTATAGACAGTTGTTAGCTGCCATGC